>NC_053517.1:55108273-55430773 GCF_016920715.1 Anopheles arabiensis | reverse complement strand
TCAACGAGGCATGGATTAGATTTTCTGCAAAATCTATGGGCGATTTAAAACAACTGCTGAAAAGATATGAGGAGATTCGTCCACGTAATGCTGCCACACCATCATCATCAGGGTCCATCTGCCAGCCGTTAGGATCATCGAGCAACCAACAAAGTGAAGTAAGATGCTACAACTGTTCGAAATTCGGGCATTATAAAAGTTCCTGCCCAATGCCGCGTAGACCACCAGGATCGTGCTTCAAATGTCACCAAGCTGGACACGCTGCTCGTAATTGCCCGAACAACATAATCATTCCATCGGCAGCAGCTCATCACTCAGTTCAGGATAACGTACAGCAGGAAACATTTAATACGGATCTAGAAGAATTTCAACAGGTGAGTGTTGCCTTTAAAGATCAAAAAGGTCAGAGTAGTGTGATGACATGCATACGTTCTCTTCTCGATAAAGGAAGCCCAGTGAGCTTTATAGATTCTGCTGTAGTGCCCAAAACTCTTTTGCAACCACCTTCAATTTCACTATATCAGGGACTCGGAAACCAGAGATTAGTCGTCTGTGGTGAGGTGTTATGCCAAGTCAAGTTTCAGAAGAATCAATTAGAACATCCATTTATTATCCTACCCAGTGAAAGTATTGCTTGGCCGATGATCATAGGTCGTGATCTATTAAAAAAAAATAATATTTTTCTTTGACAACGCAATTTAAACAATGAATTCAATAAAGAAAATCTCACTCCTAATAGCGATGTATGCATGTCTTCACCTGCTCACAGTATTTCGTTGGCTCAATATACACTAGAATCAAAACCGACTAAGCTAGAAAGACTATGTCCTGAAGAGTATCATGACAGTCAAAGTGAGGCATTTGCAGAAATTTGTGCTATTGATTTACCTGACGTGAATGACGTGGAAGAATTAAAAATAGGCAAACATATTAGTAACGATGAAAATACTGCTCTATTAAGTTCCATTCATCAAAATTACATTAATTACCCGCCTGATAAAATCATTTCACCCGATCATAGAATGAAAATCAGTCTTATTCATGATATGCCTCTATATACAAAACCTCGCCGATTGTCTTACGGAGAACGGAATCAAGTACGAGAAATAGTAAATGATCTTTTAGAAAAAAAAATTATTCGTCCCAGTAATTCGCCATATGCCTCGGCACTTGTTTTAGTTAGAAAGAAGAACGGAGAAATCCGTATGTGTATTGATTACAGACCTCTTAATAAAATTACGATCCGAGATAATTTCCCCCTGCCGTTGATCGAGACATGTCTAGAGCATTTGAGTAATAAACGAGTTTTTTCTCTGCTGGATCTAAAAGCGGCTTTCACCAAGTAAAAATGCACGAGGATTCCACCAAGTATACTTCCTTTGTGACTCCTGATGGTCAGTATGAGTATCTTAAAATGCCTTTCGGATTGAAAAATGCTCCTTCTGAGTTTCAACGTTTCATCAACACGATACTCCGGGAATTTATCGAAGCAGATAAACTAGTTGTATATCTAGATGATATTATAATTGCTTCAACGGATTTTAAGTCCCATTTGAACACACTTAGTGCCGTCCTTAGAAAAATACGACATAACGGATTGGAGCTTCGACTCGACAAATGTCAGTTTGCTCAACAAGAACTGGATTACTTGGGGTATAGAGCAAATTCATGTGGAATACGCCCTAGCGATAGGCATATAACGGCTATAAAAAATTATCCTATGCCAACAAATACCAAACAGGTACGAAGGTGCTTGGGACTTTTCTCCTATTTTCGCAAATTTGTCCCTTCCTTTTCCAACATAGCAAAACCCTTGACCAATTTATTGCAAAATGATAAACGTTTTGAGTTCGATTCATCATGTGAAGAAGCATTCTGCTCGCTACGTGACAAACTTATACAGTCTCCTGTCTTGGCAATTTTTGATCCGAAGCGTGAAACGCAACTACACTGCGATGCCCGTTCTTCTGGTTTTGGAGCAGTTCTATTACAAAAACAAGATGATGGAAAATTCCATCCTCTAGCTTTTTTCTCTAAAAACACAACAAAAGATGAAGCTAAGCTTCACAGTTATGAATTGGAAACGTTTTCTATTATATACGCATTAAAACGATTTCACGTTTATGTCCACGGAATTCCGATAAAAATCATCACAGACTGTAATTCACTTGTAGAAACCCTTAAAAATCGTAATTCCTCTGCAAAAATTGCTCGATGGTCGCTTTTTCTCGAAAATTATGAATACTCCATCCAACATCGTTCTGGTGCTTCAATGTGTCATGTCGATGCCCTGAGCAGACTGCAAGCTAGTTGTGCTGTTCATGAAATTGATTTAGATTTTCAATTGCAATTAGCTCAAGCGAGAGATCGTGCTATTGAACAGATGAAGTCCAAGTTGGAGCTAGGAACTGTTGATGGTTATACGTTGCAAGATGGATTAGTGTATCGAGAATCTCCAACCAAGGGACTTCAACTGTATGTGCCTCATGAGATGATAGATAACATCATTCGACATACCCATGAAAAGATCGGCCACTTAGCAGTAGATAAGACATGTGACAAAATAAGCAATCATTACTGGTTTCCTTGTATGAAGCCTCGAGTGGAACATTTTATAAGAAACTAGTTAAAATGGCCCGGGTACAGTGTATAGTATTTACATCATACATTGCAGTATACACACAATATGATTTCTTAATTTTCTATTATTTAAAATTCTATAAGTTAAATTGAGGATGGTGTATCTCTTGGAATAAATAATTTATTCAGCGAAATTCACATTGCTGCCATATGTAACTCACGCCGATGAGGAGCAGCAATTCTGCGAACTCTTTCCGCTCTTCAGCATCTTGAACAGTCTGGGCTGTTTGCACACGCATTTTTGCCCGCAAACGCAATACCCTAAATTTGCCCCACAGCATGCTCTGTCGGATACACTGCTGCAAAACCTAGACGTTGGTATCTGTCGGAAGTCACCACGTAGCAGCACCACCTTATCACCGAACGTTTGGCGATTTCCCATAACGTCCTGCAAGGCGTGATCGAGGGCGCGAGTTTCAAGAGCATAGCGGCTACTCATGGATGTCTCGTTCCATACGATCGGTGGTAGTGCCCACTGATCTCAGGGTATGTGTTCCATCCTTGTCAAGGGGGAGTGCTAACCTGCTCTACTTTCAAATGACACAACCAAACGATCAGTGAAGCCTGTTGCATCAATTCCGCCTGAGCTGACTATACACGGATGTTACAGGAACTGTTCGCGTCCAGGTTGAGCGATAGCTTGAATTTAGAGTGTAGCGTACGTCACCAGGTCAGCAGCAGAGCAGCAATTCAACTCGAAGCTATTGCAATGTTCAATTGGCGCCGCGTGTACGCAAGATTAGTTTTGAGCAGAAACGGCTACCCGGTGCCACCAGGTTCATCAAGAATAGATTGTTCTGTCAAACCGTAGCTATCCATCCACTGCTGCAGTAACTATATCTTACACCGTTCGTTGTTCATTCGGGTCACGTTTGTTAATATGTTATTCATCACATCGATAGCATAAGGCAGATTTTAGCAGGTCTGGTCGTATTTGCACAAAGTCGGTTAACTGCGCCTCGGAAAGATCGTCAGCGTCTTCTGCGGCGTCATTTCGCACAGGTGCTGATCAATGATTCGCAGAGCTTTGAGGAGCTTGACAGCTCGCAGCTTCCGATTCTGCTCGGAGTCTTCAACGGAGTACCGGTCCATATTTTGCCGGTGGAAGTCTTCACAAACGTGTTTCACGTTTGCATCCTACAATAAGAGAGGATTATGGGACACTTCCTCAGACAATATAAGGGCAAATAGGTGACGCAGATAATTGAGCATTTTAAATCAGACTGCAACCTGTAGGGTCCTGAATATTTTGGTTCCGTACTGCAGCAATCCGAACATCAACAGTACACCATGCAGCCAATTAGTCTGGCGGTGGTGCACGATCTACTGGTTACCCGTACCAATATACCAGGGAAGCTGCTGCAATTAATTTTAAACTTACCTGTACTTATTTAATCTTTCTGCTATTTAGATCACTTCATACATATTACACAACTTCGCATACAAATGGACGATATTCTTTGACGAAAACATCCTTGTCGTTTTTCGTCCAACGCCTACATCGATGAATCGCTATGTGCACCGAAGTGTGCAAGAAAACCAACACGGTCCAAAAATCATCCAAGCTATCCGCACCTAACATCAACTCACTAACCAACATCGTCTCACTATAGAGTGAAAAAGTAACGCTCTATAGTGAGAGATTGAAAATGAGAACCTTTTTGTAAAATTTGTTATAGGACTAGTTAATTTGGCCCGGTTGCAGGTTTCGCAACAGAACTTAAGACGTGTATACTGACTGCAGGCCATATTTAAATGTTTTCATGCAAACATGTAGATAAGAATTCCTGCTCTCTTTTGATGTCTTTTTACTGATACTTTTTATGACCGTTTTATTTCGGTTTCAGACACTCCTGAGGCAGGCCAAGACCGCAAAGCGGTTGTAGCGCCGGATAAGTAAGTAAATTTTATGACCGTTCTGCTATCTTGGTACAGGTTTCCATCCAATCCTTATCCAGGTTTATAGCCCTTCCATAGTTTTGTCTTATTTACTTATTTAAATGTTTTATTTACAAATGTTAGTGTTTCCATTACATTAGCAATCGTGGTCCACTTTCTTTTTCAATATGTTTGACAGTTGTCAACTCGTACGACTTAACAACATGCCCATCTTGGGTTCAAGTTCCAATATGACTGACTATTATCCTGCTATAGGTTATCAAAAAGTCACTAAAAACCAAGCCCCGATGTGGCGCAGGCAGGCCTTGGCCGACAACGGTTGTTGTGGTAAAGAAGAAGATGTTTGACTATTCCGCTATCATTGACCATTTTTACAACCATATAGGACATACGAAAATTTAATTTAGTTATGCTGAACTTATGGAATAGCTTCTATTAAATGTCATGACATGTTCATATAACATATGGGTCATCCATCCACAGGGCTCACTGTCACGGCTTATTATTGACTCGTGCCCTATGTTCTGCAAGACTATTTGTGTACCAAGCAGCCATGGATATCCAGGAGTGCTAAATGCAAATAAAATCAATTAAACTAACTTCATTCAACTTTGTTGCATCATGAGCTCATATAAAAAAAAACCCATGGCCCAGGAATGTCCTTATTCCGTGTATATTATTATTGTATATTATTCCGTGGGAAATATAAACCCGTTATAAGCATGTTTTAAAGTTGTTCACTTAGTCCTAGTTATGCTCCGATGGTTTCACTATTTTGCATGGTACCACGCATTTTTGGGTTAATGTACAATGAAAAATTGTAATTGTTAAACGTTCATAGCGTACGATTTGGCAATCCTTTCAAGCAAGCATTTGACTGCATTTGGATGATGGTACAGGAAGCAAGTACATGATAGTTCGAAGCAAGTATTTTTATTTAAACGTTTTGAACTACACAAAAAACACTACTACGCATGATAAAACGGATGGAGCGAGGTAGAATCTCCACCACAGAATTATTTAGAATCACTGGGAATAATTTGATAATTATTGATAGGGGAAGGTAGGTAAAGACGGACACGTTAAGGGAAATGGTAAAAATCTAGGGATATATAAGTGAAACGACCATGAAAATGTGCATACATTATCTTACACTCATGTTTTGTCAGAAAATGTGTTGAAACTTTTAAGTTTCCATCGATTTTTGCGTTTTTTTCATGAATGAAAAACATGGTTTTTTTCGTGCAGTTTTGAAATGTTCGGGTAAGACGGACACCTGATATGGGAAAGATGGACACCATGAAGGGTAAGATGGACACCTGTAGAAAAGGTTAGAAAGTGAAGAGTTTTACAGTATTTTAACAAATTCTATCGCTGTCCACGTCCTGGTACATTTATAAACCAATTCTTGGCCTATTGCAACGACGATTTATTCAGCCGTGGTTTTAGAATTTGTAAACAACGCTTCTAATATATCGTAGAATGCAGCATCTAAAACATTATTGAAATATCGCACACTTACAGCTGACGTTGCTCTAGCTTACAGAACAATAGTCTAGAACTTCGTTTTAGGAAATTACTCCGCAAAAAGTCCACGACCCCAGTATTTATGAGGGACTTGTTAATAGTTTAATCCATTTTCCACCATGTCAAAATTCAACATTTGATTTTTGTAATCCCATAGAATTTCTCATCTATTGCTGAACAATGTCGTATCAATGCCTCATCTTTTTATTGCTTAAAGTTGTCCAAGTTGTGTAAAGATATTAGATTTCTTGAAGCGCCTCATCAGCGTCGAGCGAGTAATAGCATAACGAATGGCTACTATTTTGACCGGTGTTTCATTTCTCGATTATTTAAATACTTTCTCTAGTTACTGATTGATTTATAGCAGTGGAATACCCTTATTTAAGGTATTTGAAGAAATATATTAATCACCAATTGATATAAGAAGTAAAATAAATCAATAAATTCGGTGTCCATCTTTCCCTACAACAAAGTGTCCGTCTTTCCCGCTTTGGTGTCAGAATGTTTAAACCACCAGAAAACATTATTTTGTATTGCTTTCATTCTCGTTCTTTCGCCAGTTTTTTCATTAATGATCACGACAACCCATTCATGTAATAAAACTTCCGGAAATATAAACAATACAAGTTGTAGAGCTTAAGATCGGCAGTAGTCAAATTAGATCCACAAGGGTGCACATGATTGAAAATTTATTTTGTTCGTGGATTTAACCAATTTTGCATATATATTGCCAAAAATGTTCTCAAATGTGTTGTTTTACCTTCAGTTTGGATTCTACATTGTTGAATTATTCGAAAATTACCCTTTTCATGCATTTATGGGAAGTGTCCATCTTACCCACAGTGTCCGTCTTTACCTACCTTCCCCTACACTTTCAACACGTGTGTAGAAGAAAATAATGATGTCTTTTGATCTGAATATGAATATATCAATGATTCAATCACTCTACCATTGCTTGTTGCCTCGGAGAATGGAAACACCGCAAAGAAATAAAAATCATCCAAGCATCCATAGTTAGTTAGCAAAACCGTTCTATAGTGAGTAACTTTTTCGTGGAAGTAAGATCCTATAGTGAGCAATCGTTTCACCTATGAGCGTAACGTGAGCGTAACGTGAGCGTCACCTCTTACTTCGTTTTGTATAGGGAGATTGCTTGAAATGTATTGTATATTCCGCCCCTCCCCGCATCAATAATAGAAATCTGCATAGCATCCCCAAGGAAGGAACACCATTTGATAAACTTCATATTGACCATTTGGGTCCCTTGCCATCAGTGAGGTCGCAGAGAAAATATATTTTGGTGGTCATCGACGCTTTTACAAAATTTACTAAAATTTATGCTACTCGCTCTACAAATGCTCAAGAAGTCTGTAACATTCTCAATCAATATATGTCTTATTACAGTCGTCCGAAGCGAATTATTACCGATCGAGCAACATGCTTTACTTCCAATCTTTTTGAAAATTTTCTTGAAAATAATGGCATTAAACACGTCTTAAATGAAACATGTTCACCTGAAGCGAATGGACAGGTCGAACGAGTTAACCGCATTCTTCGCCCAATTCTTAGTAAACTCTCAAATAGTCCTGATCATTGTGATTGGAGTTCACATTTACGCGCAGCCGAATATGCATTGAATAATACCAAGCACGCATCTACAAATTTTGCCCCTTCTATTCTCCTTTTTGGCGTCGAACAAAGAGGCCATGATGTTGATGAATTGACCGAGTTTCTTGATGAGAAAAAAAAAAATACCGATATAACTCGAGACCTAGCTGAAAATCGTAATAAAGCATCAGAAAATATAAAAAGATCTCAGGAAATTAATGAAACCTACTTCCGTAAAAACCACAAACCCGCTCCCAAATTTGAAATAGGTGATTTTGTTGTAATAAGAAACGTTGACACCACCGTGAACCAAAACAAAAAGTTGATTCCAAAATTTAAAGGGCCATACATTGTACATAAGATTTTACCTAACGATCGCTATGTTATTAAGGATATAGAAGGTTGTCAGATAACCCAAATTCCATAAGATGGAGTTTTAGAAGCTAATAAATTAAGAAAATGGATAGAACCTTCCGAGGTTATTGAGACCAACGAAACTTAACGGCAACATTCACTTAAAATTAGATTTAATTGAGGGCAATTAAATACTCAGGATAGCCGAGTTGTAGACAAACAGAATCCGAACTGTCATGTGTAGGCATTAAACGTCAAATGACACATATGTACATACCTTTGCATTTATACAAATGTCAAAAAGATGTGAACTGTCAACAAAAATAATAAAGAATTCAATTCACGCTGAACTGTTAACAGAAAAACACGTGAATCTGTGTCTGCTGTCCTTACGTCCTTATGTCCCTACGTTCAGCTCACCTCCTACATGTTTTATATTATTTTACAGCTGGCTACACGTAGTGTATGGGCGAAACATTTCAATATCAAACATGAACGATATTCCCATCTTTGCATTCAAAGAAGGTCAAACTAGGATTTTTATTTGAAATAAATATTATGTTCACCATTTTAAAATATCAGATTTACAAAATGAAATCGATTCTTTGTCTTCAGAATTCAATAAAGTTGAGGATAATCAGTAATCAGCTGTTATTATAGCCGAGTTTATTCATGTAAAAATGAATATGTTTATTCATATAGTTTATTCATGTTTTTGACGTTTGACGTTTAATTGTTCGGCCGCATTTCCGTCGCGCTCCGTGATTTTTCAATAATTCTCTTGTGTTTTCTGCGTCGCATCGCATTGTTGCCTTTTCTACGGACTATTAAACTGTTTAACATCATCGCTTCGTCTTGGCGAATTGTTTAGTCCTGCATCACAACTGTGGTTTCCTGCTGTTTTTTCCTGCTCGGCTTAGCAGTGTTGTGCTGTGATTACGCGTGATTTCGCGATGGCGGCTATTTGCTTCTCGTGTGCTGAACCGCTAGAGGCCACCGGCTGCATCATCAGTTGTGCATATTGTGACGCTACGTTCCACCGCGGCTGTTGCAAATTGCCCCCCGAGCTGATTGACGCAGTATTGTCCAATGTCGACCTGCACTGGAGCTGCATTGGCTGCACTAACATGCTTAAAAATCCGCGCTGCCGTTCCGTAAAAGAAATAGGCGCCCAGGTCGGTTTCTAAGCCGCCCTCAACTCAGCTGTAGCAGCTATTGGCAAGCTCATTGAGCCTATTGTCGCCGAAGTTCGCAGTGGTTTTACCCTCCTTTAAACTGCATCCACGCCTCACAATCGGAACTCTGATCCTCGACCAGCTACTGGTAGAAAGCGGAGGCGTATAATCGAGGATTCGGCATCTCCTGGTGTAAACAAAATTGTAAACAGTCGCGGCAACACCCTTTGTGCCGCGTCATCGCCAAACGCATACACCAACACCACGATTGCCGTCCAGCCGACACCTACACAACCGCATGAACTGGTGGGAACCGATCCGTTATCATCACCGCTTCAAGCTGCACCTCGTGAGCCATTCACAGATAGGATCTGGATCCGCCTATCCCGCTTATCAACGGCCGTCACAGTGGAACAAGTGGTCGCTTCTGTAAAGCGTCGCTTAGCCACCGATGACGTTATAGCGTATTGCCTGCTGAGAAGAGGGGTTAGTGTGGACAGCATGAATTGGCTTTCATTCAAAGTGAGGGTCCCGGCTATCCTTCGAGATGCGGCACTCACACCATCCACCTGGCCCGTCGGTATCAGTTTTTTCAATCCCGTCAACACGACCACCAAACCTCATCTCCTATAGCCACCCGAAACCGCTTTACTACACGCACACCAGCTACTAGTACTGAACACCGCTACACCACACGCACACCAACAACGACTCACCGTTTAGCCGCACGCACATCTACTCCACCTGATCCTGAAACAACATCATCACAACAGTGTCACCCCCCGGTGAATGATACCTTGGAAGCACCCAACTCAACACTTGTTTCTGGACCGCCCCAAAACCACCGTGCTTCATCTCCGCACCTACACCAGTCTACAATCGATCGCTTTTTTCTCAACTAGACGAAGTTCCGCTCATTGCACGCAACAAACACGCCAAGCCTCATGCTCTGACAACGCAGCTCAATTGACTTACCGTTTACCCGCTTTATCCAACCGCCACAATGACAACGCTACCGCTGAGTATTTAAGCTGCTATTATCAAAACGTTAGAGGTTTGCGTACTAAAACAAAAGAATTTCACTTAGCTGTATCGGAGGCTGACTTCGATCTCATCGCACTCACGGAAACTTGGCTTGTTGACAACATTCCATCTGCTCTTCTCTTCAACAACAACTTCTCTGTTTACCGCTGTGATCGCTCTCTCAGCGGCTCTAGCTCTCGCGGTGGTGGTGTTTTGCTAGCCGTTTCTAACGCATACGAGTCGATAGAATTACCTTCCCGTGATCGTTCTCTCGAGTATATTTGTGTGCGCGTCGCCTGTAATAACGCACATCTGTACGTCATGGTAGTATACATTCCACCGCAGCTTAGCTCCGAGATATCGACTCTTCGCTCTCTACATGATTGTATCAGCAGCTTCACTCTCACACTGAAGCCTTCGGATCTGCTGTTTGTTATTGGCGATTTCAATCAGCCTAGAATAAGCTGGTCCACAGCTGATCTTTCGTCCTCGCCAGCATACTCATCAATCACGCACTATGAACCAACTGCGCGCTCACTGGCCAACAACACCTTTGTGGATGGATTTAAATTTAACGGATTAGTGCAACTTAATCACATCAATAATTCGCACGGACGCATGCTTGACCTGCTCTACGCTAACAATGCTGCAGCTAAATTGTGTTCGCCTGTCTTTCCAAGTGTTGTTCCGCTTGTACCTCTTGACTCCTACCATCCGGCGTTAGACTTCAATATACGTATTAACTCGTCGACCCGACGCAATTCGACGACTCGACAAAACTCGACGACAACCGCATTTTATCGTTATAACTTTGCTAAAGCTGACTATGTGAAACTGAACGACATGATATCAATGTTTAACAATAGCTTTCATTGTTCCAATTTTATTTCACTTGACGAAGCAGTATGTTCATTCTCGTCCTTCATGCTGCAAGCTTTTGTTGTATGCGTCCCAGTTCAGCGTCCTAAACCTAACCCCCCCTGGGCGGACCGCACACTCAAACGACTCAAACGTGTAAAAAGAGCTGCTTATCGTCACTACCAAACGCGCCGCTGCCAAAGATCTCGCTCGATCTACTTTGACACGCACTCTTTATACTGCAGCTATAACAGGTTTCGATATCGCAGATATTTGAGTAAAATTCAACGTAACCTCTGCAGGTGGCCTGACTCGTTTTGGCGCTTCTACAACAGCAAAACAAAATCCACGCATACACCGAAATCCATTACGTACAAAGGAGCAACAAGTGCCAACACTAATGAAATGTGCAATCTCTTCGCGGATCGCTTCGCAGATTGCTTTTCACCGGCCATGAATGATACCGATACCATTGATGCTGCTCTCGTCAACACTCCGGCTGGAGCAATTAACATGAGCACTCCTTTCATCGACAGTGAGATCGTTTTATCTGCCCTAGCGCAACTAAAGCCTTCCTTCGCTCCTGGACCCGACGGAATTCCTTCTACCGTGCTGAAACGCTGTCAAACGACAGTAGCACCTATCCTTGCAAAATTGTTCAATGCATCGCTAGCCAATGGCTACTTTCCCAAAGCATGGAGGAAATCTTGGATGGTTCCTATTTACAAAAAGGGCGACAGGACAGATGCCATCAACTACCGGGGTATTACATCCTTGTGTGCCATTGCCAAGGTGTTCGAACTAGTGATATACAAAAATCTGCTACATGCATGCCGCAGCTACCTAAGTCCGTATCAACATGGATTCGTGCCAAAAAAGTCGACTACCACGAACCTGGTTGAATTTGTAACCTATTGCACTAGTCAAATTGATGCCGGAGCTCAAGTCGATGCAATTTATACCGATCTAAAAGCAGCATTCGACTCTCTTCCGCACGCAATTCTTCTCGCTAAACTCGATAAGCTAGGAGTTCCCAGCCCGCTCGTACAGTGGCTTAAGTCGTACCTAATTAATCGCACATACATCGTGAAAATTGATAAGCACATGTCCAAAGAAATAGTCAGCAGCTCGGGTGTGCCACAAGGAAGCAACATTGGCCCGCTTCTCTTCATATTGTTTATCAACGATGTTACCCTCGCTTTACCTCCCGACAGTATCAGTCTGTTTGCCGACGACGCAAAAATTTTTGCGCCTATTAACAACACAGGTGATTGTACATTCCTGCAAGACTGCATCGAAATTTTCTGTTCGTGGTGCAAGCGTAATGGACTGACTATCTGCATCGAGAAATGCTACTGTGTGTCTTTTAGTCGATGCAGGAGCCCAGTGACTGGGACCTACTTCATGGATGACACTGCAGTTAATCGACAGAATCATGCCAAAGACCTGGGCGTTCTGCTTGACTCTAGTTTGAACTTTAAACAGCATATCGATGACGTTGTAGCCAGAGGAAATCAATTACTTGGCGTGGTTATCCGGACAACAAATGAATTCCGCAACCCCATGTGCATCAAAGCTGTGTACAACTGTATCGTTCGTTCGGTTCTGGAATATTCGTGCGTAGTCTGGAGCCCAACTACCGCTTCTTCAATTGCTCGAATTGAGGCGATTCAACGTAAGCTCACGAGATATGCCCTACGCCTACTTCCCTGGCAGGATCGCAATAATCTTCCTCCGTATGCTGCGCGGTGCCGTCTTCTAGGCCTTGAACCTCTTTCGGTCAGAAGACGCAATGCACAGTGTTCTTTCTTCGCTGGATTGCTAAATGGCTCTATCGACTCATCGCCATTGTTGCATCGAGTCGATATCTATGCACCATCCCGAACACTTAGGTCTAGAGAAACTCTACGGCTCGCTCAACCCCGTTCCAGTGCTGGTCGGTCAGACCCTATGTTCCGCATGTCGGCTGTCTTCAACACTGTCTCGGATTGCTTCGACTTCGACATCTCAACTCAGTGCTTCAAGGAACGTCTCCGGCTTTTGCCGTGGCCGCAGTGAATTGCGATGCAAATCTTGTTTTTGCTATGTATTTTTATTTTTTTTATTGAACTGTTACATCTTAATTAGGCCATACGGCCCGTTGAAGATTAATAAATAATAATAATAATAATAATAATAATAATAATAATAATAATAAAATGATGCTTAAAGCTATTATTCCTAACCGGCAAAAACGATAGGACACTCTAGGAACAGTCTGGAAATTTATCGCTGGCAGCCCAGATGCTAACGATCTCAAATTAATCAATTCGTCTATAAACCAATTGATATCATATAACCATGCCCAAATCACGATCAATGGTGATTTATCAAAAAATTTAGCCTCAGTCAAAAATCAGTCTAGCAAAAGTACAAAAGGCAATTACAAAGTTTAACTATTCCTCCATGGAGCTGTATTCCATTAATATTTTTATGAACCTCAAATATATATCAGAAAAATTATCAATAATTATAGAAAGTATCATCCTTGCGAAGCTAGGAACAACAAATGTACGATTACTAAGTCAAAAGGAAATGAATTTGATTATAGTTACCTGAAGGAGAATAATATTACCATACATACACCCATAGAAGCATTATCTCTGACTAAAACAAAAGCAGAATTTTTAAAATGACGAATTATTACTACTCACATCATCACAACACGTCTATTCAATTATAAATAGAGATAAGAAAATCTATGTTCCAAATCCTTTCTACATTTCCCATAAATCCCAAACCTATTCCGTCACCTCTTTGGAAAAGCATTTCTACCACGTCCTCGATCTACAATTAGCTGATGATGAATGTATAGCAAAGCTCATCCGTGAAGAACCAGTGAAATGCGACTATCTCACCAATCCAGCAGCCGAGGAGATATACAACCTGGACATGAATCACATACTCATCACTTCGACAGGCAACTTTACATTACAGTCTACATGCGAAACAAAGCCGAGAGTGATAACTGGATCTGTTTTAATTGAATATTCGTCATGTGATGTCTTCATCGATAATAGACTGGTATCTAACTCTAAAGTAGATGTCTCAGGAACACCAATTCATCTTCCCATTTATGGACTTGCAGTGGAACTACACAGCAAAAGAAAAAAAATTGAGCGTCGAATATCTTCATTCCTTGCATACAGAACTTCGTAAGGAAATGGACTACATCAAACTGGAGTCAATTTCTACAGCTGAGAAAGAATTCCACACTCATCGAAGTTCGAGTCACCAACCCAACAGAACTACCCCCCCTCTGAAAACATCGTACAAAACTACAACTTTAATCCACCCACAATCCAAGACATTTCCCGTACGGAGCCTCAATGCTAAAAAGGGGCAAGTTAAGAGTCAGCAATATCGATGATCGTTGCAACAACATCGATGGTCCCGATCGCTTAGCGACTATCGATACGCATGGTTAGCAGTGAACCGGCTAGCAACAAAATCGCTAGTAGAAAAAAATTACAACATGACACAATTTGGACGACGGTGCAGTCCGATACACTTCCCCTCACACCTTTCCTTTTCCTCATCTACCCAACACTTGTTGTTTAAACAATAAAATAATTCATTCAACAATTGGCATTTGACTAGTTAACAACGTTTATTCTATGTCCGAAATTTTAACTCGCGCTAAACCAAAATATATCCAAAAAATGTCCCAGGGCGACGCTCAATGCTGTGACATGGCAATTGTCATAAAATTTGCTGTGCCGTATCCGCACTTAAAATAGAGCCAGTTTTGGAAGCCGGGTTGTTCTTAGATCACGTGGGCACGCTACGAACGATACGAAATTAATATCTACAATCGAACTCGAGCTTAAGAACGCCGTGTTGGCAACTAACGAAACAGATATAAGAGTATTAAACCCAAAGACGTCTCTGGATAATGAATGTAAATATGCAAGGCAACTAATCCAAGTGTAGCAGATTTACTGCTAACAGTAGGTCACATCTAACTTAGCATTGCCAAAAGCCAGGTGAAAAGACGTTAATCACCAGAAGCGCAAGCGCATAGCCAGCAGCCAGGTAAAGAAACATTTGACACCAGAAGCGTAAACGTTCTCGTGTTTTACGCCAGAACATAAATAAGGAAAACGCGCCACAGATAAACAATTAAACAGATAAACAAATTAAACGTCAGTTCACCTTCCATAGACATGTAAATCACTCGTGTTCTGGTGCATCTCACCAATTTGCAGATACCGCCGAAGGCTCTGCCCAATTTGATAATCACTTTTGGTTATCAGCTGTTCAGTCAGTTGACCGATCAGCATTACCCTCATCGAAGTAAAGTGCACATTTGCGCTAGTTCCACCCAAATCCTCCCGCGGTGTCCGATTCCGCCTCGGTCATCAACTCGACGCGCAAGGTCGATCCAGTCCGCGATTTCGCCGACTTAAGCAAGTGCTTCTTTTCGAACTTAGCGTAAGTGTGAACGGGTTGACGTAACCGATACGCGACGAATGTGTATACATTTTGGTGTCGCGTTCCGAACGATCCCTTTCCTCGTTCCACACCCTTTCACTGCGCTCCGCGCATTGACTCACCGAAACGGTTTGAGAAGCGCGGCCGAACCTACCACATGGCGACCGTGACAGCGTAGCAAAAACAAAGCTACAAGAACGTTAAAAAGCAGTGAAAAAAAATAAAAGTGCAGTGCTGTGGAGAAAAAGTTATACGCAAAGTGCGGTACGTGGAAAAAAATACAGTGGAAAGAAAAAGGTTAAAGAAAGAACGGTGTCAGTTTTTACCACATAACCAATATCGTGAGAACTCAATACAGTGCCCCAAAAATCTAATAAGCAATAAAGTGATCAATAATCGATTTTTAACAAAGTGCGAGTGGTGCAGTTTGAGGCATAAGGTAACACCAAACGCGGGAAAAATCAGGCGAAAGAACAAGCGGTAAAGATGTTGTCTTTACCTAAATAAATAGCGAAAAAAAACATTAGTGAAGTGATAATCGGATATAAAAGACAAAGTGCCGATCAAGTGTTCATTAGACAACAACTGTAAGCCACCAGCGAGCCACCCATCAAGGAAAAGCGCAAGCCGCCGCAGCCGCCTTCAAGGAAACGTCCGCCGCCCAGCCGCAAGCCGTCGCAGCCGCCTACAAGGAAACGTCCGCCGCCCAGCCGCCTACAGGGAAACGATCACGCCCACCAGCAAGCCGCCGCAGCCGCTTACAAGGAAACGTCCGCCGCCCAGCCGCAAGCCGCCGCAGCCGCCCACCAGCAAGCCGTCGCAGCCACCTACCAGCCAAAAGGGATGACCTGGCACGGACTGAAGAATTTTAATCAAGACGGCGAGTACATCGGACCCATATACCAAACGAAAAAGACATCGAGGATCAGCGGCTCGAGATCATGGAGCTGCTGAGGAGCACGGGCAACGCAGAGCTCAAAAAAAGGTAGAAAATATTCACGATAATTATAGAGCTTACAAAATAATAATTAGAGAGACATTCGAGAGAGCAACCGATGTTTTAATGACATTATTAGAGCTATAGAGAAGAATAAAAAACAACTATATAACGAATTTTTTTGCATTCATACATATTATTATCAACAAGAAAGAAATTCTTTAGCTCTTTTACTATCAATTAAAATAATAAGTAAAAAAATCTTTTTTTACAAAAAAAAACAAATAAATTTTTTTCTCTTATAAAAATCCACTCTCATAGAAAGAAAAATAACATTTAAGTTTGTCCACCTTGAAAAATTTTTCCTCTCTCTTTTTCCGCTTTTAAATAATCACTCTAATTACTTTCCACAAATAGAAACTCAAAAAATCAATCAATTAATAAATAAAATAAAGTAAAGAATTTTTCATTTTTTTCCAACATATAAAAGAAAAAAACTTTCCTCGACTCTCGAGGAAAACCAGATTTTATTTTATATAAGCTTTTATATAAAAATATAAGTCTGCTTTCTCTAAAAATCTAAATTGTACTTGGTTTTATGTATGAATTTAAATTATTTTTTTTTCTCCACGATCAATAAAATCCAAATCTCGACCATATGACTAAACTAAAGGAAATGGTTAGGAGACTAGAACTTATTTACAAAACTCTGCCGCAAAATAAAAGGAATATTAGACAGTGTGCATTAGCCACATACAGATTACAGGTAGACGATATATATTCCGTATTCAGGAAAGAAGTAGAGACCAACTACGACAAATGCAGCGACTCAGAAATCAAGTTCTATAACAACATTATCCAAAATTTAATAAACAACATAATAGAAAAAGTTAACAACGAGATAATTAACACCGACAACAATACTAGCAACTTGAATGAGACATTAAAAACACACAAAAAACTGACGTTAAAAACCACAGCTCACGTCATAATATCAATTTTATCTATATATAAAAGACAAAAACAAATCGTTCCGATAGCAAACATTGCCCACACAGCTATTCAAACAAATACGAGCGTAGACTCAAATAACAAACTAAACATGGATGCTTTAGGGAACCTAAAAACGGCCACCAGCCTCATACCTACATTTAGTGGTAGATATGACGAAGCTGAAGCCATGTTAGCTGCTTTAGAAACAATGAAAGAAGCAGTGGATGAACAGCACCACAGACTAATAATGCGGGTGGTACACAGAGTATTGCCACTGCGATTCATGCATTAAAATAAAAAAACTACACCAAAGGATTTTGGTAAAGAAATACAAGCTCTGGCAGAAGAGCTAGAACAAGCATATCTTGGAGAAGACGTTGCACCGGCACTGGCAACGGCAAAAACCAACAAGATAGCAATGGCAGCCTTTGGAAAAGGGCTCAAAAAGGAAATCCACCAGGCAATAGTATTGTCCGATACCATTCCCATCCTTGATGTAGCTATTAGAGCAATTATTACCATCGATAAGACGAATCAAAGCACGCAGGACAAAAAGTCAGACAATAGACAGAATGGGCAGGAGAACAGATACAGCTCGAATCAGCGTCAGACAAATACTCGTGGTATAGACCAACGTCAAAACAATAACAACTGGAGATCCCCACCCCAGCAAAACAATAACAGTTGGAGATCCCAACCACAGCAAAATAATAACAATTGGAGGTCACCACAAACACAAAACGGTAGATAGGGAGCCGGGTTCAACACCCGAAACAGGCAACCCGCGAGCCCATTTTTTTAGGGCAACGCGAACCGCAAAGGGCAATCCTTTACACGCAAATGGAGACCCAGAATTCACAGGTGGACCAGCCCTCCACAAGCCATTACGGGCAACATACACAATAAATGTGCAAAAATCAAATTCTATTAGGACACGATTAGGTCTAGCAGATACAATATGCAACCTATTTGTAGATTCAGGTTCCGACATTTCTATCATCAAAGGCAACAAAGTAAGACCTACACAAACTTATAAACCAAAAGATATAGTGGATATCATAAGCGTAGGAGAAGGAACAATAAGGGTCCACTCATGGGTCCACAATTACGGATGTAATCGTGGAGGGAAAGAAAATCCAACAATTATTTCACATCGTACCAGACGACTTCAAGATACCGGCAGATGGTATACTAGGTAGAGATTTTTTTTTATGGATCATCGATGTATAATCAATTATGATACTTGGATTTTCTCTGTAAAACACAATGGAGAGTTTTTAGTTTTTAGTTTAGAGAGATTTAAACATACTTTAAATCACTCAAACAACTGTCGTCGGTTTCACCGATAAAGGAAAAGAAGAGCAAAGATCCAGCAATAGCGATAACTATAGGCATAACCATAGGCATGATATCCGTTGCGATGATAATAGCATCCGTTATTGTAAAGTGGCATCTTCAAAATCAAAAGAAACCATTCCCCCTACCGTCAAATAATCTCTGAAAGGAATTACGGGGGTGTGAATGTTGCCGACAGAGCCACTCCATTAAAAGCGTAAATCGCGTGGTGCGAGATACCTTACAAATTTTTCATGGCATCGTGTCAGAACAACAGATGTCAATATTTAGTCACACAGTCCATCGCTTAAATGCACCATGCATGGATCAAAACACGCGACAAGCGACCGTGGGACCAGATGACAGCGGTCTCCAGTTACGACAAGTCAGTGCAACGCGGCTCCCGCAGGCCACCTGGACTTGGAGCGTAATGTTAAACCCGTTTACCAGCAGTTGTAATTTGGAAACAGAATAAACGGGTTCTAATCTCTAATTGGATTCATTATTGGCGCAGCCGGGTAGGCGTTACGAAAAGTGATAAAGTAACGGCAAATAGTGGATGTGCTGAAATAATAAATCAGTATGAAAGTGATCCCGCAAAGTGTACCAAAATAATACGGACATCGAGCATCTTCAAGCACCACAGACGAAACCGTCGCTGAGGAGTAGAGGATTCCCCCGTTACCGCAAACACGGAGTACCATCATCGTTTTCGTAGCCTTCGCCTAATACGACAGCAAGAAAAACCGTAAGTAATTTTAATTTATCCCAGCTGTTTACGAAACAACGCGTACCAATAGCGCACTACCAGATAGACGCATTGGAAACCGGGTAGTAACAATGAAAGTGTTAAAATTATTTACGTCCCTAAACGCTTCAATAGGGAAGTGAAGCACAGTGGATTTTTTTTCTTCTCCGGTTTTTGCGTTCCGGTAATCGCATAAACTTATAGCCAATGCGTTTAAAATTGTCATGATTTTTTTAAATGTCTAAAAACTCTAAGCAGTCTGACATTCTTAAAAAAACTAGACCTCATAGCGTGGGGTTCAACGCACACCTAAAACCCGGCCGACCACCAATGACCGACGTTGAACTGGCAGAATGGCAACTATACATTGTCAGCATAGTTACCTCATAGCGTGGGGTTCAACGCACACCTGAAACCAGGCCGACCACCGATGACAGAACTGTCAGAACGGCACCGACAGTGAAACGATTGGTTACGCGATGCCTTCCCCTACGAATGATCCGCCCGAGCGTCCAACCTTCACCAACCCAATTTGCTGACGACGACGATGTACACCTCATGGCGCAACCCGAAACAGAACCCGCCACACCCGTGTGGGTGTGGCGGGTTCTGTTTCGGGTCCCAAATTATTAACAAATAATAAAAGCGCGATCGAGAGTTCGATCGTCGCCATACTTCACTTAACTTTACGAGTTCACTTTTCTTCGTAGTTCCTGTGCTTGAAAGAATTCTCGCCTGCTACAATAGCAACAGTGCCCGAAGCAGCAGCCGGAAGAATCAAGACAGCGAAGCAGAAAGATAAAAATATAAAAAAAACCCAACAGAGAACTTCAAAATCCGAGGCAGCAATTGCAAGAAGGAAGGAACAGCGAAAGAGTGCAGAGTAACCAGACGCAGAGAACATCCTCCGACGAAGACGATGCGAGCAAGTATCAAGAAGAACCAGCAAGCAGCGCGCGGTAACTACAAGAGAGCAGTGCAATACGTTCAATGGATGTTCGATGAACAAGAAAAGGTAACCCTTCGAAAAATTCCGGTGTCAACAGAAAGTGTAATATTTTGCAAAAGAGCGATACCAAACAAAGAAGCCAGCACGATTGCTAGAGCTATAGTAGAACACTTTATGCTAATATAAGGAACAAATGTATCACAAATAAGAACAGATATGGGTACAGAGTATAAAAATGATGTATTTAATAATATAACAGATATACTTAAAATAGAACATAAATTTGCCACGGCTTTCATCCGCAAACTATAGGAGCGCTAGAGCGTTACCACAAATACCTTAACGAATATCTTAGGATCTACACTAATAAACATAAGGACAACTGGGATGAATGGATTAGCTATTACACATTCTCATACAACACTACGCCAAATCTAGAGCATGGATACATTCCATTTGAGCTAGTTTTTGGAAGAAAAGAGAAAATCCAACACGAAATCTTAAATAACAATAATCCAATCTACAATTACGAAGATTACTCACATTGGCATAGACTAAAATTGGCACACGATAGAACAAGAAGTTTTATCGAGAGAGAGAAAAAACTAAACGTATAAGCCGGCAAGTAAAAGTAAAGCCAATAGATTTACAAATCAATGATGAGATAGCAATAACCAATAAGAATAGGCGAATTTATAAAGGGCCATATAAAGTAACTAAAATAGATGGAACTAATGTAACTATTGAGGACAAGGACAAACCCAAATAGTGCATAAGAATAGAGCTATCAAAATGTGAGAATAACTCCATATAGATTACGTTATTCTTCCGGAGGGTGGAGGTGTAGCATCCATGCTATCGCATACCCGCTTAACGCATGAATGCTAACAGCCGGGTAAAACACTGCACATGCGTCCCGTGCTTTACTGCACACGCGGTTTCGTGTTTTACCATGGTCGTCGCACCACCCAAGTTGGAAATAAACAAGGAAGACCTCCAAAGTAGGTCATAAATAAGGAAGAACAATTAGCATAAGAAACTCATTAGACCTTAAGCAAAACATTGTAAATTGTAAAAGCCCACCAGGAAGGCGACCCTCTTGACAAACATTCCTTCGTCAAAGCGCGTCAAGCTGCGAAAGGGAAAGTTACGAGCGCAAACATGTGCGCTAACTTTCTTAAGATGGGAGTATAAATAAAGCTACCAGAACGGACAGAAGGTCAGTTCTGATCGGACACAGGATCGTACATCTTGTCTCTTAAACTCATTTATTAGCAGTATTGTCCCCCTACGCAAAGTAAGGCTTTGCTGTCTCCAACAAACGCACAGTGTATCAGCTGGCCGGTCAGCAAAACTCCAATCCGAAAGGTTAACGTATGTTAGGTGGCATAACGTCAAAAGTTCCCACGGTTTAGCATAACTGGAAGTCCGCTTTTCACCTGACGCATCACATCGATAGCAATTGTTACGCAAGGTCAAGTTCGATTAGTTTACCGTGCCAATCGCGAAGTACTAACTCAGCGCTGCCACCAGGCCTATGACGCGAACCCATACCGAACCAACAACATTTTTCCCATCAACACAAGCGTAACCCTTAACAATCGGACATTCGTTTCTAAATCAATATTATCCACTGAAGAAGATATACAAGGAGCATTTCTAAATCTGGAAGTTAACAGAAGCTTCTCCCTCAACCTGCAGACCCTGAAGGAAGAAAACATGATACACAGAAAAAAGTTATAGTTACGTAGACCGAATAGCTGAGACAAAATGGAAGAGATCGCAACACAATTGGTCGAGATGATGCGAGCCATCACTTCTCTCCAGAACCAATACACAGCGCTAAGCGCAAGTACCTCATCAAGTAATGCAGGTAATAATAGGGCATTTGACGATTATTTTCGCATTCCTGACCCTATAAAATCATTGCCAACTTTTGAGGGCAATCGGAAACAACTAGCATCATGGTTATCAACCGCCGATAACACACTAGCTTTGTTTAAAGACCTAGTACCTGCAGCAGTGTACCAAATGTACGTTACTGCAGTAACAAACAAAATTTGTGGGAAAGCAAAAGACATCCTATGTCTTACAGGAAGTCCACAAAATTTCGACGAAATTAAAGAAATTTTAATTTCTTCGCTAGGTGACCGACAAGAATTGTCCACCTATAAATGCCAAATGTGGCAAAATAAAATGACCGATGGGATGAGTATTCACAAATATTACCACCAAACTAAAGAAATTGTGCAAAATATTAAAACCCTTGCAAAACAAAACGAACAATACCGCACAAATTGGGTTGCAATCAATGCATTCATTGATGAAGACGCACTTGCTGCATTCATCGCTGGACTTAGAGGAAATTACTTTGGGCACGCCCAAGCCGCTCGACCTAAAGACATTGAGGATGCGTATGCATTCCTTTGTAAGTTCAAAGCGACAGAACAAAATGCAGGCAGCCTTACCAAAAATGTTCAAACCCCATCCAATAAACCACCTTTTAAGAATAAATTTAACCAAAATGAAAGTACCAGTTATATTAAACCAACTAAAGCCATTTCAGAAAAGAAATTTTCAATCAAAAACTCAGATAAACCTGAACCAATGGATGTAGATGCTTCAATGCGCAGTAAATACGCACAAAATAAAAAGCAATTCCACAACAACGAGCTTGAAACGGAACAAGAGTCCAATGACAGTGACAGTGATGATGAATCTGATCATTTTAACGAAGTAAATTTTCGCCTAGCAGGAAGTCTGAAAAACAATACTTAAATTCCAAAAAGAAATACAACTATCTCCCATATTTACGCACTAAACAAGGTCTCAATCTATTGATCGATTCCGGCGCAAATAAGAATCTTATCCAACCAGGTGTTTTAAAAACAAAAAAGGAAATCAAACAGATCGAAATCACTAACATAGTGGGAAAACAAATTATAGATACCTGCGGAAAAACAAACCTTTTATACAAGGAAATTCCCTCACAAAAATATTACGAATTAAAATTCCACAATTTTTTCGATGGATTGATGGCTCACAATTTTTAGCAGAAAATGAAGCCATTCTCAATTACCGAAAACAAACACTTGAAATTTCAAAAGTAATTATGCCATTTGAAAAATATTTCCCTAACGAGAAAAACTATAACCATGTAGTAACTCTCCCAACCAATACGGACGGAGAATGGATTGTTTACGAACCGACTAAATTTTGTAAAAAAAATACAGTTCAGCCAGGCGTATACTCAGCCAAAAATAAAAAAAACTACAATTTTACTACAAACAAATAGACCAAAACCCCCTAATATACAACATAAAGCGTTAGAAATTACAGTAAATAATTTCGAAACTGTTACTCCTTTACCCATGAAACCCGAATCAAAAATTACAAGCGAAATGCTGAGCGAGATAATTCGTACATAACATCTTTCAACTTTGGAAAAAGACCATCTTTTTAGAACAATTATTAAAAATCAGAACGTTCTATTAAAAGCAGGAGAAAAACTTTCAGCTACACCAGATGTTAAACACAAAATAACTACCACTAATGATGCACCAGTTTTTACAAAATCATATCGATATCCACACGCATTTAAAAATGACGTAGAGGAACAGATTAATGAACTACTACGAAATGGTATCATAACCCATTCGACAAGCCCCTATTCCTCGCCAATATGGGTAGTCCCCAAAAAGGTTGATGCCTCGGGAAAGAGAAAAATAAGAGTAGTAATCGACTACCGCAAGTTGAATGAAAAGACCATTGACGAAAAATTCCCCATCCCACAAATTGAAGAAATACTAGACAGTTTGGGTAAATCAGTTTATTTTACAACACTTGACCTCAAATCAGGATTCCACCAAATCGAGATGGATTCTAACGATAAAGGGAAGACAGCGTTTTCTACAGCACAAGGCCACTTTGAGTTCAATCGAATGCCTTTAGGGTTGAAAAACGCCCCAGCTGCTTTTCAACGCGCTATGAACAGTGTGCTAACAGGACTGATAGGAAATATTTGTTTCGTGTACCTCGATGACATTATAATCATCGGTATAAACTTGGAAAACCACATAGAAAATCTAAACACAGTTTTAGAAAGGCTTTCAAAATTTAACCTCAAAATTCAACTAGATAAGTGCGAATTCCTTAGAAAAGAAACAGAATTTTTAGGACATGTTAAAACCGGATAAAACCGAATCCAGATAAAATCACCAAAATCCTAGAATGGAAACTGCCATCAACACAGAAAGAAATCAAACAATTCTTAGGTTTATCAGGCTACTATCGCAGATTCATCAAAGACTATTCAAAATTAACAAAACCTCTTTCAAAATGCCTAAAAAAGGATACTAAGATAAACACGCAAGATGAAGAGTATAAAAAATCTTTCAATAGTCTAAAACAAATTATCGCTTCGGATCAGATATTAGCATACCCTGATTTCGAAAGACCGTTCATTCTAACAACCGATGCAAGCAACTACGCTCTTGGCGCAGTTTTATCGCAAATCCAAGAAGGAAAAGAGCGACCAATTGCATTCGGAAGTAGAACATTAAACGAAGCCGAATCCAGATACTCCACTACAGAAAAAGAAGCCTTAGCGATTATTTGGTCTGTCCAAAAGTATAAATCTTATTTGTATGGTCATAAATTCACACTCGTTACTGACCATAAACCTCTTACATTCATCAAAACATCCACTAAAAACTCAAAAATTCTTCGCTGGCGCCTAGAACTCGAGAATTTCGATTTCGACATCCAATACAAGGAAGGAAAGGCCAACGTAGTAGCAGACGCGCTAAGCAGGAAAACGGAAATTCTTACAAATACCAATATTAACCAAGATTCTTCCATTTCAGGCACTCCTAAGAACAATGTTTCCAATACAATTGACGTCAACTTCGAAGAATCATCATCTATTTCAGAATCCCTTCAGCATAATAACCCCTCACCGAACAATACTAACTCTGATTCACAAACCATGCATTCAGCTGACACATCCGACGATTATTTTATCCATTTCTCCGAGAGACCAATCAATTACTACAGAAATCAGATAATTTTCCGAAAATCCCATATAACAACTGACATTACGGAAACCCCTTTTAACAACTATAAAAGAGCAATTATTTGCAGAAATGATTTTGACGAATTAACAATACTAGATTCTCTAAAAAATTTCCACAAAAACAAACAAACCGCGATTATGGCACCGGATGAATCAACTATTTCACTCATTCAATCCGTTTATCGACAATACTTCAACCAACATGGACATTTTGTTCTTACACACTTACAAGTAGAAGACGTTAGTAACGAACAACGCCAAGACATCATCATAGCTAAAGAACACGAACGCGCCCATAGAGGTATTCACGAAGTTCATAATCAACTAACAAGATGCTATTTCTTTCCACACATGATGACAAAAATTAAAAAACTAATTAATCTTTGCAAGATCTGTAACGTACACAAGTATGAACGCAAACCGTATAACATCAAAATCACACCCCGACCTATTGAAACAACCCCTTTCAGTCGCGTTCACATCGACATCTTTGGAATCGACAAACACAACTACTTAACGTTCGTATGTGCTTTTTCAAAATTTTTACAAACCATAGAAATTCCGTCCAGGAACTTGACAGACATAAGAAAAGCTCTTGCTCATTTTATTACAACGTTTGGCGCACCGAGAAAAATTATTTGCGATCACGAAACCACATTTAGAAGTCTTCAACTTCAATCATTTTTAGCCAATTTAGGAACAGAATTAGAATTTTCTTCATCCTCCGAAACCAATGGACAGGTAGAGCGAACACACAGTACAATTATAGAATTGTTCAACACCAATAAACACAAGTTCAGAGATTAAGGCTCTCCGGAGATCATAAAAGTAGTGACAGCACTATACAACGAAACAGTTCACTCCTCAACAGGATTCACGCCCAACGAAATCATTTTTAACAGAACTAGCAATCGGAATCCAGAACAAATAATTCAAACCACTAGAAACATTTACGAAAAAGTATCCCAAAAGCTCCACAATGCAAGTAGAAACATGCAGAAATATAACGATGAAAAAGAAACACCACCGGAAATAGAGACAGGTAAACAGATATTTGTAAAGAAAGGCGTTAGGAAAAAATTAGACCCGCGATTCAACGAAAAAACTTGTCTTAATGCGAATGATAAAACAGTTACAATGGCAAGAAATATCAAGAGGAACAAAAACAAGTTAAGGAGAATCAAGTCCCAGTAATACGTTCTTTCCGTTTTCTTTATCTTTCCCAGGCTTGGAGATCGAAAATGCAATACTTTCCGATAACATTCATGCTAATCCTGCTTACACAACTCTCGCAAAGTAAAGAATTAGAAATCATAGATTTGAACAGGCAACCGATATTTTTTCTTAAAACCAGAACTTGTAGATTACAAACAGGAAGCATAAAATTCATACATCCTATAAACATGTTAACCCTTGAAAATGCTATTAACACCATTACACCCTTTTCGTACGAAAACATTAATAACGAACTTAAAGAAATTGTCAGACTAAAAGTAAAATTATTGTACTCAAACTTCCAACAATTAAAACCTAAACATAGAACAGCTAGAAGTCTAGAAATCTTAGGAACAGCTTGGAAATGGATAGGAGGAAGTCCTGACGCCGACGACCTCAGAATCATCAACACCACAATGAACGAGCTAACCGAGAACAACAACAAACAGTACCGAATCAACAAACAGTTCGATCACAGGCTACGAACCCTCACTGACACCATAAATCAATTGACAAAAGAACGAGAACAAGTAATGCTGAATGAACTAGAAACCATTAAAACCATAATGAACATCGATATCATCAACCATGTTTTAGAAGAAATTCAAGAAGCAATCAGTTGGACTAAAGTATCAGTAGTTAGCAACAAGATTCTATCATCACCAGAGATAAACTCCATCAAAACCATACTAGAAGACCAAGGAGTAAAAGTCGAATTACCAGATGAAGCGCTAAAGCTAGTACAACCAATTATCGCGATCAACTCGAATTCGATACTCTACATACTGAAGATCCCTCAGCTAGCTGATGAAGAAGCAACAATGCTTGAAGTATTTCCTCTCAGTATCGATAACAGAATCATAGTAGAGACTCCGACGCACCTTATAAAAACACGGAACAAAGTGTTCAAACCAGCCAAACCTGATGAATACATCCAAAACCAATACAGAGAGTACATCGATAAATGCACATCCAATCTCATCCTAGGGAGAAAAAGCGATTGTTCTACTGCAAGAAAGAACAACACGACGATAAAGCTAATATCCGATGGACTTATCATTGTCGACAACGCAAAAGGAGCAGCCCTGAGTTCAAGCTGTGGACCCGATGATAAACTCGTCTCCGGAAATCTTCTGATACGCTTCAACGATTGTGAGGTAACGATAATGAATCAAACATTTTCTTCTAAGACTATCTCCAGCACAGTAGAGCCATATTGGGGAGCAGTATCCATCACCGAAGTCAGATGGCAACACCATAAACCGATGATAAGGCAAGACGCATTCGAGAACATTGGAACGATGCAGCATTCTTATCTCCAGCAGTTCAAGAGCGCATGGAATTGGAACCTACTTGGAGGAGTATTGGTCTCAACAATCTTCACGTTATCCCTGGCGATCTTCGTTTTCACGTTCTACAAACGATCGATACGGACCATCGCAGACGTTCTACCGAAAATAGCGGACGCATGAGGACACGCTCTTCTTCACCCCCCCCCCCCCCCCCCCCCGAGGAGATACGTAGACCGAATAGCTGAGTCCACGTAATAAGAAGCCAACACGTGGACACGCGCACCGAGCAACGACCGCATCACCAGAACACGCGCGCATAGCAACATGACGCGCATAGCAACGGGAACCGGCACGTGGACACGCGCATACCGGATATGCAGAGTCAGCAGCTATAGGGTAGTATCGAAGGCTAGGTGCATTGTAGAATTTAAGAAATAAGTTAGTTGTAATTTGGATCAGCTCAGTGTAAGAAGCGCTTGCACTTAAGCAATAAAGTTTTTTTTATGAAACGTGAAGCCTTGCACTTATAATTATATATCAATTGAAACAGTCACAGTATGAGCATAAAAACTGGATATTAAGCATTATTGGAGGTCTTTTGAAAACAACAACAAGCTTGATTATACTACTAGCCTACATGTGCTTATGCCAGAAGAAGATAGTTTAGCATATCTACTATATTATAAACTACATTATTATCAACCACACTATCAGCTATAGACACATGGTAACAAATAACACTATTGTAACACATTTATAACATATTCAGCAAATCAGACCAGGGCAACAAACCCGAAGAGTTCAGGCCACACAGTCCATGCAAAAACAACCGAAACATGCAACATAAGCAAAAGCAATCGTCACCATCACCGAGAACACACAGCAACGTACAAGCGCGGTGACGATGACACCCATTTGAAACCTTCTTGCCCAATACATCAAAACTGCAGCATAAGCAAGCAGCGACGAAAACACCTCACACCGTCCCAGACACATTGTAAATTAAAACCACATAGAAACACCTCACCTAGTAAAATACAAAACAAAATAAGAAATTGCACCGAACCAATATATTTTATCGACAAATAAAACCAATACCGATCACGGCAGATCAAATTCGTTCGGACTGCCAAGAGAGGAAGTTACACCTCCTAAATGCTTCGCCTACCCTAACTTATTTCGAATTTCCAATCAGGGGAACCTCTGGGTTCCTATGATCGCCTGGACGATCAACCACCGGGGGTAATCTGTCCACTTGATGAGTTCATTCCACCTCGGCACGTGCAAAAACCGGTTTACCCTCGGTTCTATCACATTACAATAGTACGAAAGCATCGTTGCAGAAAACATAAGAACAGCCAAGGCCGAGGACGTCCTTCTTCAACCCCCGGAGAAGTCACACAGTCCATCGCTTAATGCACCATGCATGGATCAAAACACGTGACAAGCGACCGTGGGACAGCGGTCTCCAGTTACGGCTTCCGCAGGCCACCTGGGCTTGGAGCGTAATGTTAAACCCGTTTACCAGCAGTTGTAATTTGGAAACATAATAAAGAGGTTCTAATCTCTAATCGGACTCATTACTACAGATACAATTAACAAGATATTAGAAGATATACATGAAGCAATATCGTTATCCAAAATGTTTATTACAAGCAGCAAACTTCTATCACCACGCGAAATTGCTATTATACAACAGCTATTAGAAGACCAAGGAGTTAAAAGCGATATTCCTGACGAGATCATTTCTTGTATCACACCTAAAATAGCAGTCAACAACAACAAACTGCTCTACATACTTAAAGTGCCAGAGTTGCAAAAAAAGGAGTCAAAAGTAATGGAAATACTAGCACTGAGTCACAATAACTCGTTAATCAAAGACTATCCAAGGCACCTCGTAAAATACGAGAAATACGTGCAAAAGTATTCTGATATTATGGATTTTTTTTTGATAACTGCATCGCTCCATTAGTAATGGGGAAAGAGAGTCATTGTGTAGTAGTTCCGGAAAACGTAACAACAGCTAACATGATAGGTGATAATCAACTTCTTATCAATTGATAATCAACTAACGCAAAAGATCATTTGATAACATCTGATTGTGGACCGAATGATCGACATTTGAATGGAAACTTCTTACTAACTTTTTCTAATTGCACCATGCAATTCAGAAACAAAAGCTGCACATCAGAAGAAATCCATGTAAAGAGTCCAGCTGTATATGGGACAGTATTCAACATCGCAATTCATCGAAAAGTTGTCGAAACTCCTTTAGCATCCCTGGATGATAGAACATTGACGAATCGCAAACACATCGAACACATCGACTTGCAACAATCTAAAAATACTACTTGGAATTGGAGCTTATTAACTGGACTAGGACTGTCCAGTCAAATATCAAATCAAATAGAAAAGAGGAAAGCCCGCTCACAGAACTCGTCACGAAACTATCGTAGAGAAAATAATCTCGAAGACAGTTTAAACGCATGAGGACACGCTTTTTTCACCCCCCTGGAGGAGTTATGTGGCATTGGGCACCAGCTTGTGGTTATTGTGTCGTGCCTTACCATATTGCAGCGCGGAACATTTCATCTCTTCTAGTTCCCACGGGCGCGCGAGTTAGCACATCGGCATCAAACTGCTGATGCGGCGGGTTGAATAACTTGGGTATCGATATGCTGATCGATATATGCATATCGATACCGTTAGCCGACCGGTCACATTAAGCGTTGGTAACAATAATGGAAAATAAAGTTAGTTGGTTTCTAGCACTCGAAAGGTCCACTTCTTTCTAGCATCGAAGAAAGAAAAATAACTGAACCTGAAGAAATTTAACGGGAAGTGTATAAGTAAAAAAAAAATCCTAAAATTAACAGTAGTTAAATCTGTGGTCAAAGGAGCCATTATTGAGACAAAGCGAAGTCGAAAGGAATAAAAAGGAAACCCTGCTGTAGCTGCCCAACTTTCCTCCGCTGAGAACTTCAACAATGGAAATCAACTCAACATTACTGTAAGTATTCAAACAAAAAAAAAAATCCGAAATAAGCATATTTTGGTGAACAATACAAAGCGTCGGTTTAATTAGTGATCGGTGAATTATAATTGTGACAGTGTAAAGTAAAGTGGAAGCTAAAAAACAAAAATGACCAATCGAAACTCCGAAATTGTTCTACGATCTTTTGTAGAGATGGGGAAAACCCCTGACTTTTTGAGGGACGTTCCAATTTTTGACGGAAACCCAAACGAACTGATGAATTGGATCTCGGATGTAGAAGATGTTTTTATCATGTAAGATCCCTATTACGGACGATTCGTTGCAGTTCCATTTGGTTGAACGAACTATCAGAAGAAAAGTCCGCGGAGAAGCTTCCGACGTACTAAACGCAAATAATGTAACATGCGCTTGGCATCAGATAAAATCAACACTGATGCTATATTACAAAGATAAGCGTGACGTGAAGACCCTAGACTATGAATTAACGTGTATAAAAAAGGGTTATTCTGAAAGCCTTGCCAGATATTATAGCAGAGTTAATGAATTACTAACCGCTATGATAGCACAAGTTCAAACGGATAGCAAATATTCCCTCCACGCAAACGTTCATATAAATTATTTTAGGGAGAAAGCTTTGGACTCGTTTATTAGAGGTCTTGAAAAACCGTTATCTACACTGTTAAAAACTGGTGACCCGAAGACCCTTAGCAAAGCATATCAATTTTGCCTTGATTACTTTAATATGGACATTCGATCAGCACCTCATAAGAATCAGTATGGTAATCAAAATTCCTCCAATACTCCTAAGCCAAAAGATCTAGGGTACGAACCGCAACCCTCCAGGGTAGCACCTAGAAAAATTGTGTACCAACCAACACCCCCTCCCATCTCCACGTCCAGCTCCACGATACCATTCAGCTCCACATTACGTTCCTAATCACCAATATGCCTCTCAGAGACAATACCCGGAGGTAGACCGAAGCACAAATTCAAGAAATATTAATTATGGAAATAGACCCTCGTATGGAGAAAAAAGACCAAGACCTGCATCAAGCCAGGAAGCATGGGTAAAGAGACAAGCTCACCCATTGCAAGCTCATCAAATGGATAGCAATGACTACCATTTACAAGAACAGATCAGGAACCAGTTCACTGATGAATATGATATTACAGAAAACAATCAAAATATAAATTTACAGCACGACCATGATCCGCAAGAGGGATCAAGTAGAAATCATCAGAACAATTTTTTTAAATCAAAACTACCATTGGAACTTTTCCATTCTTGATAGATACAGGTGCTAATATTAATTTAATAGATCCAAAATTTGCACATTCATACGAACACAGCAAGCCGTACAAATTTTCTTTAGGCCAAATTAATAGTGCAAACAGTAAATTTTCTCCCACATATGCCATTGATATAAATTTTTTCCATCCTAAAATTGATTTCGAAGATCGCTTTTTACTTCACCATTTTCATAATTATTTTTATGGTATAATTGGCAACAGCATGATGAAAGCTTTGGATGCTATAATAGACCTAGGAAAAGATCAAATAACATTAACTAGAAACGGCAACAAGTTTGTTGTCCCAATTTCATATTATTCCCCGCTTAATCATTCTTCTCACAATTTAATCCGAACATCTCACCTCTCAAAATTAGAGTCAGAAAAACTAAAAAAGGTGTTGGAGATAAATAGCCATTCATTTTATAAACCAGATACTAAATTAACTTGTACAACTAATATCGAATGTGCAATACACACTACGGATAACTCCCCAGTTCATCAAAGAGTTTATCCTTACCCTGCTGCATATGCTGACGAAGTAAATAAGCAAGTGGAAAAATTATTAGAAGATGGAATTATTAGACCGTCTCACTCGGCTTGGACATCCCCGGTATGGATTGTACCAAAAAAGTCAGATGCGTCAGGGCAAAAAAAAATTCAAATTTACAAAACAGCCACGTGCATTTGAAGCATTTCGAGTAGGCGAACAAGCCGTGTTGATCAACTCAATCCAAAATTTCTCGCTTTTCAACAATTGCGGAACCAGCAATAGAACGTTAAAGGGATCATTCGTCGTCACAACAAACTCATGCGACGTATGGATAAATGATGTACAATTCTCATCGAAGGTGGTAGAAATGATAGGCGAGCTCTCGTTATATCAGTTGGACGGAATAGTCGTCGATAAGCAGCACAAGGTTATCAATATGTCTATCGAACACCTTCTAGACCTACACCTTGAAACAAGGAAAGAACTCGAGCACATTCGTTTAGAGAACCAATCGCTATCCATCACCTGGCCATCCATAAGCCTTTTGGGAGGAACGTCGATCCCTCTCGTCATATGCGTTGTAATTTTGCTGGTATGTAGAAGAAAAGCAAAAGCTAGAGTTGATTTGACGATCGCACCTGCAAAACCTGCCTACACAACGTTTCCACACCGTAGCTATGTTCCGGGGACGTCAACAACATAAGGAAGGGCGAGTTAGCACATCGGCATCAAACTGCTGATGCGGCGGGTTGAATAACTTGGGTATCGATATGCTGATCGATATATGCATATCGATACCGTTAGCCGACTGTTCACATTAAGCGTTGGTAACAATAATGGAAAATAAAGTTAGTTGGTTTCTAGCACTCGATAGGTCCACTTCTTTCTAGCATCGAAGAAAGAAAAATAACTCGCGTCATCGGACAACAGCCGAACGCAGACGGCTCCCACAACCATATACCGCCAACCGAGGTAGAATGAGAGCTAGTTTAGTTAGAGCTAGTTTTAGTTTAGAACTCATCCGAGAAACACATAATTATTTGAATAAAAGCGATTTTGTTCGCTTAATTAATGTACACCGCATAATTACACATCGAAGAAACACTAATTTTAGCAAATGTAGTAATTGAGGGGATTAGAACCAAGTATAAGGTACTAACACACAACCCATTAACAAACGAAGATAAAAATGCCATGATTAAGGAGATAGGAAAACAACTTCCAAACAACGAAGTGATGAAACGCCCTCTTGTAAAGAACAAGGCTGAGCTAGCATAAAATATGCCATGCCCGATGGAGCAGCGATCATCAGCATCTACCCGAAGTGAAGCATCCGCCCAAAGACAACTGTCGTAGAACATCCGCACGAAGATGACATCGTGAAACATCGGCGCAATAGGTTTAGGCTCGAGCTAGTTAGGACTAGGGAGTTTAAGTCAGTTAAGAATGGTAACTCACCAGCGATAGACGCATTAGGTTAATTAAGAAAAATAAATGTTTTTTTTAATGTTTTTTTAAGACTTAATATGTTCCTCGCATAACTGGCGCAGCCGTCCGGAGTGTTAAATGCTTAAAGTGTAACAAGTGGAAAGGCGGAACCTAATAAATTTCGTCAAAGCGATCCCGCAAAAGCATCCAGAGCATCAAAGGAAATAATTTCCGCCGAGGAGTAGAGGATCCCCCGCGCTTCAAGTATCCAGTAACTGGCAAAGTTACTGTGTTATTTCTGTGCACGAATTCATACTACCAGAGAGGTGATGCTTTTGTGGGAGAACTACAAGATAGGGTCCACGGAAATAGTGTAAAGTGAAGTGACAATTACATCACAAAAACTTACATTACTTTCAACAAAATCGGAAGTGTACAAGTATAAAAGTTAATGTGTATGCACACTACCAGATAGACGTGTGAAGCGACCCTTTTTGTTTCTTGTCGCTTCCAATGACAGAATACCACCGACGACACGTGCTTCGCGTGCAGAATGGCAACTATACACTTTCAGCATAGTTACCTCATAGCGTGGGGTTCAACGCACACCTGAAACCAGGCCGACTACCTATGATCGAACTGACAGATCGGCACCGACAGTGGAATGATCGATCACGAGATGCCTTCCCCGCCGAATGATCCGCCCGTGCTTCGAACCTCCACCAACTCAATTTGCTGACGACGACTATGTGCACCTCTTGGCGCAGCCCGAACAAAAACCCGCCTCACCCCCTCGCTCCGTGTCCTAAATTTAGCACATAATAAAAGCGCGATCGAGAGTTCGATCGTGGTCATACTTCGCTTAACTTTCCGAGTTCACTTTTCTTCGTAGTTCCTGTGCTCGAAAGAATTCTCGCCCGCTACACGTGACATATTGATTCGTTAAAGTTTGTGACATTCACATCCTTGCAAGGCACTACCAGATAGACCGTGCAAGTAGAAAAGTATACATACTACTAGATAGGAGTTGCTTTTACACAATTTTTGCACTACAAGATAGACGGAATTTGTGACATCGTAGGAAGTGCTACCAGATAGGGCCCGCGATCCCAAAACCAAATAAAAAAAAAATGCCGAAGTTACCCAAAACACAAAACGCTTTAAAGAAAGCAAGGGAACTGTTCAGTAAAAAACTTGGCAACACCGATTTGGATACGAAAGGCTCTAGTTCGGAACACTCCGAAGAGTATTCACATATTCCATTGCAAAGTGGAACTAGAACAACTAGAATCATTGCAAAGTGAAATTCTTGTTCTGCGACAAGTTGTGTAGAATCTTATGGTGCAGAAGCTTTTGAGACAAACGACAGGAGAATTAAGATTGGACTCATACGAATCCCTATGCAAAACCCCTGACCCGATAAAATCATTACCGAAGTTCGACGGTGATAGAAAACAACTAGCGTCATGGCTAAACACAGCCGAAAGCACCTTACAAATTTTTCATGGCATCGTGTCACCTTTCTAGAAATAAAAGAGATTCTCTTAAACGCTTTAGGAGATCGACAAGAGATTTCCTATTATAAAAGTCAACTTTGGCGAACTAAAATGAGTGATATTATGAGCATTCACAAATATTACAATAAAATCAAAGAGATCATGCAAAATTTAAAAACCCAAGCTAAACAAAACGAAAAATATCAAAAAAATTGGGGCTTTTTTAATGATTTTATTGAAGAGGATGGTTAAGCAGCATTTTTAGCTGTCCTAAAACAACCTTATTTTGGTTATGCGAGTTAACAAACGTAATTGTTAACACAGCACTTTTCTACGTGTTGTCAACCGCCACCGCAATTGCAGCGTCAACGGCACCGGCAGCAAATAGCGGACCGCGTCGATCGGTTGACCCAGTTCTGACGAAATGCTGATCAACAAATTCCCGTCCAATTCCTTTCCTACACCCAACATAAAGTTTCAATAAACACTCTATTTCCAACAATAACCACGACTAGTTATTTTATTCCGAGCCCGAAATCGTAACTGGCGCCCGAATAGGGACCTTCATGTAACAAAGTGAGGTGAAGTAACAGAAAAATAAACCTGCACACGGTACACGAAGAGTGAAAGTGACAAGTTCCATTAAGTGAGGCGACGTATTGAATAAACCTGCACAAGTGAACGAGTTCCTGCACATCTTGACATCTCTCTCGATTGGAGCCGAGGACCCGTAGTAGATAGATCATCAAAAAGGACCATCCGGAGCACCCCGCAGCCTTTCATCCCGATACGGAAGACGAACGACGCAGTCATCGTGAATATTGCAACGCAGACAACGAGTACAACTAAACGCATACATCTTGGACATCGCTACGTGGACAACGATGAGCTGCATTTGCTTCAAAGTCTGCATATTGCTACAGTTAGACCGACCCGCTAGAAACCAGACTGCAAGCTGGCATTCCACACCGGCTACGAGCAGACGAAGATGTAACGCTACACCGGCCACGAGCGGACAACGGCGACATGCGCAAGTAATGCGACACGCAGACCGATCGTGAGAACGGACCAATGCAGCCAGCAACCAGCGGCCTCGTTAGAACATTAGCTCGTTAGGTTTAGTCAGTCGAAGTCGAAGTCTAGAGTCAGCCAGATATAGATCATAGTTTAGCTTTAGTCAGGAGTAATCCTGTTTGTGTAAAATAAAAAATCTTTTTTTTATGGCTAACCGGCCTAGATAAAGATTAACTCTACTGTGAGTCATTACGAGTCAATTTAATTTACTATATTATAATTTAAAATTTTAAAATTGTGAATACGTGGTGATAAACTAGCGAACAGTGAATGTTAGTTATACTAAAGAAAAGTTTAGATTGAGTGAACTTAACGTATGATTTCTGTTAGCTAATATTTGATTTGAAGGATTCGATTTCTCCATCATTTTTCGTAAAGCTAGACGTTGCGAAATCCAATAAAAAAACAGAATAACGAATCCGCCAGAACAGTCTAGTTCAATACCAGTCATACCATCCGCCATGACTCATCACGAATATATTCAGTTGGGTAAAGTGCCGGATTTCGTAAGCAACCTTCCAGAATTCCATGGACATGGATCTAGCCTTCCAAGATGAATTTTAGAAGTGGAAAATATTTTTAAAATTTGTGAACGTCTTCCTCGTGATTCAATAGAATACCACATTATCGTGGCAACAATCCGAAGGAAAATTAAGGGTGAAGCCGCTGACGTTTTAGATTATAATTGTGCTACATCGGATTGGAACGTAATTAAAAGAACACTTCTCCTTTATTATAAGGACAAAAGAGATATAAAAACTTTGGATTACGAACTTACTTACTTACTTATCCGGCGCTACAACCGCTTTGCGGTCTTGGCCTGCCTCAGGAGTGTCAGGATTACGAACTATCATAAATTAAAAAAACGTCCGTCTGAATCACTCAGCTGTTATTTCAGCCGAGTAAATGATTCTCAAATGTCTAAAACTGGAAGTTCCCGTTAAGAAATATGTGTGCCCAAAATGCTCTACAATAGCAGAGGAACGTAAAACAGGCAGAGAGGATTTAATGCAGGCAGAGAAGCTCTTAAAAGAAAAAAACATTGAAACAGAAAAAAGAACCAAGGAACAGAATGAAAGGTGTGAGAAGGAAATTGAAAGACTAAAAGACATTTTGAGAAATGAGGAAATTAATAACCAAACTGACACTACCCACTTACAAAATGACTTACAAATACCGACAGAGAAGATGGCTGATCTAGGGAAGCGCAAAATTATAAAGCTACCCGAATTTTACGGGAACTATCGATCATGGCCCCGTTTTAAATTACTATTCGATGAAACTACTCGAACTGAAAAACTGACAAATTTGGAAAATCTTACACGTCTACAAACACACCTTAAGGGCGAGGCGCTGAAATCCGTTAGCGAACTTATACTGAACCCAAATAACGTCGATGCCATCTTGGAAAGATTGGGGAGATTATACGGCAACCCAATCAGTGTTTTTAATGCCCTGTTGAAGGACCTCTTGGCGATAAAAAGGGTATCTTTGGATAACCTAGCTTCGGTAATAGAACTTTCTCATGCTCTCAACAATATGGTAGAGAACATGACGATGTTAGACCAGAAGGAGTACCTAATGGATTAAAGGCTTCTTACCGATTTGTTCTCAAAACTTTCTCCTGATCTCAAGAATCGGTGGCTTGGAGATTTCCTTAAAGAAGGTGGCAAGATTAAAAATTTGACAAAATTTTCCAAATGGTTAAAATCAACAGAAGAAATAGCGATTACACTCGTCGCTATGGAAGGGGGCCAAGAAAGATCAACGAAACTTAATACCCATTTTTCAACTAATCGTAAAATTTCCAAGGGTTGCCTGATTTGCAGTCGTCCGCATGAAACGACATCATGCTATAAACTTAAAAACGCTTCAGTAGAAGAAAGATGGAAAATATTGAGGGAAAGAAACATTTGGACTAACTGTTGCAAATTAACTAACCATACAGCCGCTAACTGTCGCTTAAAGCCGCAATGCAAGTTGATGGATGTGCTCGCAGACATAACACCATACTGCATGAAGCAAGATATAACCAGATTGGTTATGCATCCGGGAGACATTTGAACTTCCATAAAAATACAGAACAATATTTGTTTCAAATTATACCCGTAACTGTCCATCATGGAAACATTTCTATCAAGACGATGATTGATAGATCCGGGTTCATCAACAAGTCTCATGACTGAAGACTTGAGACAGACACTAAATGTCCATGGTCCAAGAAAACAGTTAGACCGACATGCTGGAAACAAGATTGCAAGCTGGCATATTCCGCACCGGCTACGAGCAGACCGCGACGTAACGCTACACCGACCACGAGCAGACAACGGCAACGCGCGTAAGAAATGCGACACGTAGACCGATCGTGAGAACGGACCGATGCAACCAGCAACCAGCGGTCTAGTTAGAATATTAGCTTGATAGGTTTAGGCAGTCGAAGTTTAGAATCAGTCAGATATAGTTCAGTTTTAGCTTTAATCAGGAGTAATCCTGTTGGTATAAATAATGTTTTTTTATGGACAAACGGTCTAGATAAAGATCAACTGGCGCCCGAATAGGGACCCGATATTGTGAAGTTTTTATAAAATTGTTTTGTGAAGTGACTACGTAAGAGTAATATTGCAACAGGACAGTTTGTTAAAAACGAGTGTTACCTATCGCCCCGCAAAAAAGGGACATTTTTCAGTGGCAGCAGTTCGTGTGATACCGTAGTATCAACAAGTGGTTAAAAGCTCATCTTGTTGAAAAAAGGAGCGATTATCTACGAATCGAGAAGTACCGCAACATTATCGGGTCAACATCACGACTGAATGACTTCCACCGAAAGAAGACAGGAGCAGCAGTCGTCATAAGAATTTCAGAAACATCGCCGTAAGAGGATACTGATTTTCTTCGCAGAGAATTCCAGACCATCACCGTAAGAGGCACGAGGCGGAATTTTCATAATCATTTTGAGGTATCTCCTAAAATTAAACTTATGTAAGTAACAGTGAAATAAGCGTGAGTATATAAAAATCAAAAACAAAGTGAAAAAAAAATTAAAACTTTATAATCAGTGTTAAAGCGAGTGATTAGTGAGTGAAAAGATAACCATTATCATTGCATAAAAGTTAAGTCAAACTGGAGGAATTAGTTCAATCATTATGACAATTCTCAGTCGCAGTAAAATCTAAAGATAACGAGGAAAAACTAACAAATAAGGAAATGAAAGCACTACCAGACAGAATTGCAGCTTTAGAAGCACGTTTTAATGAAACCAATTTTCTGCGGTGACCCAAGTGAACTTAATAGCTGGATCAATGACGTAGATGGGATAATCCGACTATACCAAACTATATCTAGCCATAGTTTGGAAAAAACAAAACAAATTCAACATGATTTTTAAATTCGTACGTAGAAAAATTAGAGGTGAAGCCAACGATGCCTTAGTCGCATCTAACGTAGGGATAAATTGGAATATGATGAGAAAAACTCTCATCACTTATTATGGAGAGAAGCGAGGTTTGGAAACTCTCGATTTTCAACTAATGAGAGTCTACCAAAAAGGTCGAATTTTGGAAGTTTATTACGACGAGGTTGTTTAGTTTTCTTTCACGTATTGCAAATCAGATACAGACAGACGATAGATTTAACCATCCGGAAGCTTCGAAAGCTTTGATTGGAACATACAACAAGAAAGCGATGGATGCTTTTATCAGAGGCCTCGATGGGGAAGTTTATAAATTTATTCGTAACTACATCCTTTGCAGAAGCCTACTGCTATTGCATTTCATTTCAAAACTTAGAGTGCCGTAAAATGCTAACAAAACCCAAACATTTTAACACACCCCCGTCAGCCCCCAGAAACCAAATACCATTGCCCATACCTCATCTACCACCAAGAGTGTTCCTAAACCAGCAAAGATCAATGATAGCAAACAATGTAAGACCTCATTTTGCGCACCACCCACCGATTCAAAATTATGCAGGAAATTTTAAACAACGTCCTGTTTGGAATCCACCAAATCAGCAAAGACCAATTTTTCAGCGCACAAGTTTTAATCAACCAAATCAGATGAAACATTTTACACAGCTGAGAAATAATTTTCGCCAAAATGGACCTGAACCGATGGAAGTAGACCCATCAATTAGGCCACATCAAGTTAATTATGCGAACAGGCCGAATTCCTCAAACATTCGTCCAATGAAAAGACAAAGAGCTTTCAATATTGAAACAGTTCCGCGACGTGAATTAGAACCGACTTCATATGAAGATAATCTCTACGATGATGATGTCGAAAGTCAGGCGTCATACGAACGATATATGAGAAATGTAGTGTAGCATATCTGCTTAACATAATATATTATAAACCACACTATCAGCTATAGAGACATTGTAACACACTTCGGAAAGCCAGATCACACTATTGCAACACATTCATTATATTACATCAGCAAATCAATCCACACCATAGAAACATACCCAGACCATACCATAGAAAAAACCATTGAGAAACATTTATCGAAAACAACTGAAACGCGCAACATAAGCAATTCTAAAAGCACAGTGTAGGCAAAGATCGACGAACGCACCCGTTCTTTGGCTAGAACAGTTTATACTTTCCAGAACCTTCGTAAAAACACTAAAAGCGCAGCATAGGCACATAATGACAGACACCTCACTACGATACAATGTATAAATTGCACCTCATATCAATAACCTTGAATTAGGACAAAAACACATTGCAAAACCAAATTTACGAAACTTATTGAGTATAAATAAAACCAATTCCGACCGTGGCAAGACAGATTTGTTCGGACTACCAAGATGGGACGTTACGCTTCCTAATACTTCGCATTCCAACTTATTTCAAGAGTTTAGTTATGTCCCCCTATCCAAGATAAGGCTTCTAAACTCCAACGTTTCCAGTAAGGGAAACCTCCTAAAGGTTTCTATGATCGCCTGGACGATCAAGTGTTGAAAAGTCCGCTCGATCGATGTTTTGATTCCACCTCGGCTCATGACAGTAAAAACTGACCTACCGCGACGTTGATCGATATACTCGAGGTACAGTTGTAAGATCATCGCATTACACTACATTTCCTACGAATCCCAAACCTACAACGTATCCACGTTAGACAAGCAGTTTTACAACGAAGAAGATCTATGAAAAAAAGACGACGAATGCATAGCCAAACTCATCAATGAACAACCAGCAAATTGCGATTACGTTACAAACCCAGCAACAGAAGAAATCTTCAATTTGGACATGACACATATTCTCATCAGCTCATCAGCTAACTTTACCTTGGAATCTTCTTGCGGATTGAAACCGAGAGTTCTTACCGGATCGTTTCTCATCAAGTACTCGAGTTGTGAGATTTTCATCAACAACACCTTAATATCAAACACCAACTTTGATACTCCAGGCACATCCGTACACCTACCAATCTATGGAGTAGAAATTGAACAAAAAGGCTAGATAGTAAATCTGAGTGTTGCACACCTTCATACGTTACATACCGAAATACGAAAAGAGATAGCACACATCAAATTAGAAAACAATAGCCTGAACTAGGCATGGAAATGATCTTTAACCTCATCGATAACTTTGCCAGTAGTGGTAGTCGTCATTGTAATCGCTCATGCCCATCTGAAGAAACGGAATACCGCCATCAACATCGAAGTGGACACACTTCCAAACCCGCTACCACAAACCACAGAACCGGCAATTGATATATCAATTAATTCGATATCTGGAAATTATCACTAGTCAATTTTTCGTAACATTTTTCGTACGGAGCCTCAAATCTAAGAAGGGAGAAGTTAACGCCAAGCAATTTATGTGCGTCAACAGTCAGCACTTTAGGTGCTCCACCGAATTAGTGGTCAGCACTTTATGTGCACCAACACCGATTGTCGCTGACGACAATTTAGGCTTAAAAACAAAGCGTTGCTAGGTCAATAAATGCTGACTAGCTACGTTATGCAACGCGCCAGCGATGCGCACTGGTTAAACTATTTAATGGAAAACATAGGCTAAGAAAAATATGCTGATGAACGACGGTCAGCATTTTTAGAGTATATATTGAATTAACTAAATTATTGAATGCATTATTTGCCAAGATCCTGTTGGTGCGTCTATTATTGGGCTTAAGTCGGCGTGTACTGTGCCTGTTGAAGCGACCCTTTTTTCTTGTCGCTTCCAATGACAGAATACCACCGACGACACGTGCCTCGCGTGCTGTCCAAAGACGAACCTGGAACCCACAGCCAACGGTCGGCATAGTTACCTCATAGCATGGGGTTCAACGCACACCTGAAACCCGGCCGACCACCAATGACCGACGTTGAACTGGCAGAATGGCAATTATACACTGTCAGCATAGTTACCTCATAGCGTGGGGTTCAACGCACACCTGAAACCAGGCCGACCACCGATGACCGAAATGACAGAACGGCACCGACAGTGAAACGATCGGTCACTCGATGCCTTCCCCTCCGAATGATCCGCCCGAGCGTCCAACCTCCACCAACCCAATTTGCTGACGACGACGATGTACGCAGCCCAATCCAGAACCAGCCTCACCCTCTCGTCCGTGTCCCAAATTTAGCACATAATAAAAGTGCGATCGAGAGTTCGATCGCAGCCATACTTCACTTAACTTTCATAGTCCCCTTTTCTTTGTCGTTCGTCGTTCGAAAGAATTCTCGCCCGCTACACTGTCTTAAGCTGCTGCTCCGAAAGACACTTTCGTATGCGCGATAAATGGTGGCTCCAGAGAGAACGCATCAACCAACGGATCGGCAGATTGGCAGTTGGAAACACAGTTATCGTAAAACGTGTGCAAGTATCGGACGTTAAATCCGACGAAACATGATTATACAAGCCTGCATAGCGAAATACGTGTGCCGCAAGTTGAATATTGCTTAAGGCATCCGACGCATGTGCTTATGAAGTGCGACGTAGGAAGAGTAAAAAAATGATAAAACTAATTGTGACGAGTGTACCCATCGTGTGTATGACAGCCGACCCACCGCTAAGAAGACACCGTTCCGATTTGAGGCAAACATCGTTCCCGGTCTGAGGGCAACCGGCACGCAATACAGAAGACGTCGTACTTGATCCTGAGAAGACCACCAAGCAGCAGTGAATTGTTGTTGTTTGAATAGGCTATAGAGGCTTTGACTCCAACGTAGTTCTTTCGCCTCTTAAAGCAGCAGTGAAGAAATCGCTCGCGATCCAGCCGTCCCTGGCCAGCCGAATAGGAGTTGACCCTGCTGAAGCGGATTGAACCACAGCGCGTTCAAGATGAAGTATCATTTTAAAAATAATCCGAATGGGCACTGCAAATTGTGCACGAACCCATATGAGTTAGGGATCTCAGATGTCATGCTTAGATATAAAATCACCTATTAAAGATTTCCTATGCAAAATTTTTTTAAGATATGGAATATAGGTCAGCACTAATTTAAGGTATGGAACGACAGGAATATAGGTTAGCACTAATGCAAACGCAAAAACTGCTGAAAGAAAAATTGACAAATAAGGAAGAAAAAGAAAAAGATAAAATAAGAATAGAAGAAGAGATAAAACGGGTACAAGAAGAGTTACAAAACAAAACAAAAAACCAGAAGAATGAAAACCAATGAAAACCAATGACAAGTTCAGACGTAAAACTGTTAACTCAGAGTTTAGACAAAATGGTTCAATCGTTGTGTTCTAAGGACTCGAAAGTAACATTTTCAAAGCTTCCAGATTTCGATGGAAGCTATAAATGCTGGCCTAAAATTAAACAGGCCTACGAAGAATCTTCCCGAGCTTGTATGTTTTCGCATTTAGAAAAAAATGAATAGGCTGCAAAAGCATCTGAAAGGCGAAGCAATTCGTGCAGTTAGCGGGTTTATGCTTAACCCAGAAAACATTTCGCTCGTATTAACCAGGCTCGACAAAATGTTCGAGAACCCTGAAAGCATTTACAAATCTTTACTGATAGAATTACTAGTGATATAGCATATAACGACAGATAATCCTTCAGCATTTTTATAATTTTCCAACGCCTTGCGCAATCTCATTGACAACATGGTGTTGTTGGAGTAAGAAGGATTTTTCAATGACCAGAGGCTGCTAAACGATTTAACATCAAGGTTTTCAACCGAACTTCGGAACGAATGATTGAAACACACGATAAGTAGGAAACAAGATAAGAAGAACCTTACACTACAAGACGATAAATAAAGCTACCAGAACGGACAGAAGGTCAGTTCTGTTCGGACACAGGATAGTACATCTTGTCCCTTCAACTCATTTATTAGCAGTATTGTCCCCCTACCCAAGGTAAGGCTTTACTGACTCCAACAAACGCACCGTGTACCAGCTGGCCGGTGGCATAACGTCGAAAGTTCCCACGGTTTGGCATAACTGGAAATCCGCTTTCCACCTGACGCATCATATCGATAGCAATTGTTACGCAAGGTCAAGTTCGATTAGTTTACCGCGCCAATCGCGAAGTGCTAACTCAGCGCTGCCACCAGGCCTATGACGCGAACCCGTATCGAACCAACAACAATTTCTTCACCACAATGACTGAAACCCTCTGAAGAATTGGCCATTATACTGGCCGCGAACGAAGGAGTATCCAAGCAAGAATGGTCGAACCGTCAAAGTATACAGCATCGTCACAAAGGACCAGAAAAGGGAACAATATGTCTAATTTGTGGATTTCCTCGCGAACCACTCGTTGCAGACAATTGAACGGTAAGACACCCGATGAAAAATTAACTCTTTTTATTCGGCATAGAATTTGCACCAATTGCTGCAAGTACAGCAACCATAACGCCCAAAACTGTCGCCTACCACCACAATATAGCGTGTACGGTAGCGGCATAAGGCGTAGAAGAGGAAAAATCTCCTGTATATACAGCGACAACGGGACCAATTTCGTTGGTGACAACAACGAATTGAGACGCCTCCGAGAGAGACTCGCCTCGGATGGCATCGACTGGGTTTTCAATCCCCCTGGCTCACCGCACTTTGGCGGGTTCTGTGAAAGAATGGTTGGCGAAATTAAAAGCCTGCTATTTATAGCAGAAGGCTATAAGGAAGACGTACTTAGGACAGTCCTTACTGAAATATAATTTATAACAAATAATAGACCTCTGACGTGTATACCCCTGAGCATAGAAGACAACGAACCCTTAACACCTGTCCATTTTTTGATAGAATGCTCCGGGGAAGCCGAACCTAATCTCTCAGACACTAGCAAGACATCCCAAGCCGATTGGAAGAAGGCTCAAGCAATAACACAGAGAAAACGTTAAAGCGAAAACTAGCGGGTTTCCCAACTGGGGAAAACCAAAAACTACAGACACCGAATAAAGAGGAAAGCAGCAGAGCTTACAGCCCACTCTCAAGCATAGCGACATAAACCGAAGAAAAGAGCAGTAAAATGGAAGCCTACCAGCCAATTTTAATACTTTATTTACTAAGCTACGGCTACGATACGACAGGCCTAACGATAGTGCCATTATCAGAAGCAGACATATTTTTCGACCACATTGGCGCTGCTCCTACAAAAGGGGATATAGGAAACGACATATCACACACAGATAGCGACAATGACACGAGTACGATTCAACTCATCGAAAGAAATCTTAACATAGCTTTCAATTCCATCAATATAACTGGTCCAAAACATACTCATTTAAAGAACGTCCTGCAGCGTTAGTGCGGTTATGCAATCTAACTCAAGAACAAGGCGATCCAGCGGGATCTTTGGTTTCATAAAAGACTTACTGTTTGGGGGAGATATCGTGGACGAACAACTAGCTGTACCTAGAGCTAGCTTGGACAAGAAAATCGCTCACGTCTCGGAAAAAAATTCCGAAGCAAACAAACGACATGACGAAATAACAGACGAATTCAACACCAGACTAACTGGACTGAACAATAGATTAGACGAACTCAGGAGACAGTTCAGCATTAATAAAAAGAACGCTCTTACAAAATTTACTCAAGATATCATAATGCTAACAAGCACACTAATTCAAGAAATAATAAATAAGTATAATGCAATAGAAACAAATATCCCAGATATGACCGATGAGGATCAAATAGTGCAGAAGATAAAGATCAGATAGTACAGAAGAAAGAATATTTAAGAATAACACCGTCCTATACAGCCCACAGATGACAGGCAAGAAACTCGAAAAAATCGAAAAATACGGAGAAATAATAATGAATATCCAAAACAAAATCGTATTGAAAAAAACATTTCGAGATGTTCAACATTATTCCGATCCCGGATTTAGAAAAACGCACCACTATAGACACTCAGCAGAAGATCATAGCTATTGTGACGAACACTCCACACCGTCTAGACCGGTCTAGTTTCGTTACACATACGCAGTGCCCAGTACCGCAATAGCTAACGCCAAAACGGACTGCGGCTGCAGTGTGCAATAAGATACGCGTGTCCGCGACTTTAGCGAATGGTTCCCACATTTTGCCACGTTACAAAATAACAGGGAACCAGGGATGACAATTTCGGTTCCCACAACAAAATGCAACTTTGGCAAAACGGCTTAAGGTATCTCGCCTGATGTGAAATTAATGAAACTAATGAATAGATCACATCGTGTCCGGAACTAGGATAGTGATGAACGAAGAAACAAACCTAAAGGTTTTGTTCAGTGTTGACTATCCAAAAATTCAGTGTTGACTATCCGTAGAATAAGTGTGTCCGCGTAAACGTGACGTCGTAAGACATTGAAAGTGCACCGAGTGCACCGAGTTTACATGATTATTACATGGTTATTATTATTACGCAAAGTGAATTAAAAGTGCATAATGAGTGACTCTATCGAGGCAGATTTAGTGAAAAGTATCCATTGGGTACTTTACATCGCAAAGAATAGAATTGATAATTCACAGCTCGAAGAGGATATTAAAGAGGAGCTTCATGATACCGCGATTTCAATCCTGGTAGGCTCCATGGAGAATAACTTGGCACTAGAAGAAGTGCAACACCATCTAGTGCGAGTACACTTACTGTGGTCAAGTGTTGTTCAATTGGTCAATTGTAACGCTAAGAATATGTCAATCGAAGAATAATAATTATAATTATATTGAAAAAAAACAAACAACAATATAGATACCAATCGATCATAAGTGTATGAACAAAACGACGTGTAAAAAGTTAGTTTATGAAAATGGCGCACGCAGAAATGGAGAACCAATTAAACGAACTACTGGTAAGAATCAGTGAAACAAGTGACGCGAGTGAAAAAGATCGGTGGCAACAATATTTTTCAGATTTTAATATAGAAGAAGCTAATATGGACATTATACAAGAAATAAGTATGACAATGAACTTTTACTTCGATGTGGAAAAACTGTGAAAAATAGTTATTTTCAAATGTGAAGGGGATGAAATCAAAAACAGTTATTGTGTCTGAAAACGGTTCCTTGACGTTAAAAATGTGTCGGTCTTATAACAGGCACACCGCCGTAACAGGTGATACCTAAGTTAACGTAATAAACACGCTTGAAAAACACAGCCTTGATCACGAAGAGCATGATTGGATGCTCTGGCTAATACTTGCACTCGTTGTCATTAAGCTCATAATAATACTCTGGAAAGAGTACAAGGCAGCAATGAGAAGGCAAGCAATCCGTGCAGTGAATCTAAGAACAAGTACGCAAAACATTTAAAGATTAAAAGCAAAAACGTGATGTGATGAAAAGTGGCAAAGTTGTATTACATAATACAAAATAAGTGACAAATATGATGAAAAAATTCCCGACTGCAACGGAAGTTTTAAACCATTCCTGACTGTAATGGAAGTTTTAAACCATTCCTGACTGCAACGGAAGCTTCAAACTATTGTAAGCAACCTTGAACGCGGCTGCTCAAAACGTTGACCTGTGGGCTGATCGACGGACGCATCGACCGGCTCGTTCTCACGATAACCGCAGACCGAATTGCAAGTCGACATTTCGCACGCTAGGTGTTTAGCTTGCGTGTCGATTATTGGAATCACCGCTGTCTCCAGGCACCTCGCTCAGGGCGTAATATGACGCTATGTTGCACAACACTAGGTTAGGTTATAAATAAGCAACAGACAATAAATCCAAAAATGATTTAATTCAAAGCTTACACATCAATGAGTTCGGTTTGTTTTACCACATGGGGGTTCCCCGGAAGGATTAGATTCGTTCTTAGATTCTGTCAATCTACTTCAAGATATAATTCCGCAGCAGCACATTGCTACTGCTATCAAGTTAATAAAACTAGATTAAATGGTAAAGTACGATTTGCTTTATCATCTAATCCACAAAATCTTGCGGATTTAGCGACAGTCGTAAAACAGACTTGCAAAAGTTTGAAAACTCCAGAATCTTTCCTAGCAAAATTAAAATCTACAAAAAACAAAGGAGACCAACACAAATTTTGCAATAAAGTAGAGGCCCTTACTCAAAAGCTTACGACGGTGTATATTGACAGTAAAATCCCACCAGACCAAGCATCTAAAATGGCAACCAAAGCGGGAGTAGACGCATTGATTAACGCTGCACCCAACACATAAATGATTTCGATTCAATACAAAAGGCAGAAAGTAAACGAGCTATTCTACCACCACGATGTGAGGTAATAAAGCATGTCGATACAGACAAATTGACGGAAGATCATCTGCTAATCTCCGACGAGATCGTCCCAGGAGTTTTTTGTGCAAATTCTATTATGAGCAACAATTGCAAAATGGTAAAATTTATTAACACAACAGAAAATTATGTATTTGGTGAAAAAAAATTCCCCAGTCTCTAGTTCCCCTTAAAAATTACGATATGTATACGTTCGACTCAATTAATAAAACAAATCGGGAGAAAAAACTTTTCACTCAATTGAAACTCGATCGCATACCGAGTGATTACCAGCAAGGCTTGACCGAACTCTGTGCAAAATACGATGATATTTTTGCGCTAAAAGACGATACCCAATAATTTTTTAATACGCACAATAATTTTTACAAACAGGTAATAAATTGAAATGATAATGTCCCGACCTACATTAAAAACTACAGAACTCCCCGGGCACATAAAGACGAAATTAATGGACAGGTAGAGAAAATGCTGAATGATAAAAGAATTCAAGTTAGTTGACTTTATACAACTAAATAAAAAGATTTCAGCAGACACGTTCACATTACCAAGAATTGACCACATTTTAGACCAACTTGGTAGAGCAAAAAATTTTTCCACGCCTGATTTGATGTCAGGCTTTCATCAGATTGAAATTGACACAAAATCGAAGAAATATACAGCATTTTCCACCAATTATGGTCATTTTGAATTTAACCGATTACCCTTTGGACTAAATATTTCACCAAATAATTTCCAAAGGATGATGTCAGTAAAAATGAATAGGAAATGTCAGTAATAAGGGAAGAAATAGAATTATATATCAAGAACCTTAATAATGTTTTAAAAAATTTAAAAAAGGCTCCAAATAGAAGATATAAAAAAGATACACTGCTTAACAAAATAGAGCAGACTAGATCAATCTATAAATTGGCAATTTTAGAGCATACGATATCAAGCGAAGAAATTTTTTTTTCCTAAACTGCTCAAGAAATATTTTTGGAGACATCCACACAATCATAGCAACAAAATTAGAACAAGCATATGCACATAACATTAGTTTGCCAGCTATTGTGTATGCATTAAAATTTACATCAAAATGAAAGGCGAAAATCAATACCAAAATGGCTAAAGTAGACATTAAATTAGGAACAACCTTCATACCGATGTATGATGAATGCCCAGAAACACTACATTCCTTCATCGACGCAATAGAACAATTCAATTCTATCACTAACGATGAATTTGCATCAGCTACCCAAGAACAAAAACATATGGTAGAAAATATAATTTGGCGTTTAGTCAAAACACGACTCTCGGGTACGGTTAGACAAATAGTAAACGATAACCAAAATCTCCAAGAAATTATAACAACACTCAAGCAACATTGCGTATCCACGGTCACAACTGACCAAATAATTTCCAATCTTAAATCAATGCAATCAAAAGGGAACGTAGCCGAACTTTGCGACAATATTTGCGACAATAAAATAACAATCCAACTTCGATCCCTATATATCACCGAAAATATTCCTGTAGAGACTGCAAATCGTATGGCCACAAAAGCGGGGATATAAACTTTAATAAATAAATCAAGAAACAATGAGACGAAAATAATCCTAAAAGCAGGATCCCTCTCGAAACTAAGCGAAGCAGGAACAAAATTTAAGGAAAATCAGATTAATTACACACCAGCGTAGGTGCTCTACGCAAAAACAACGGTACTTCAACCAAAACTTTCAGCAGAGAGGCAGGTACAACAGCCGATACAACGGGAGAGGAAACAATAATAGAGGAAATTTTAGAGGAAATTATCGAGGAAATTTTCTAGCAAGAATCAAGACCAGCTGAAGCCCCAAACCAACAAAATGACACGAATATTTTTTTAGAAACTACACCAAAGTAGTATGCACCATAAACGGAACCACTGACAACTACGTATTACTCAGGAGTGATATGTCGACGAGCGCGCTATCACTGATGGTAGTTCAGATATATCAATAATCAAAATTAACAGTATAAAAAACAACAAAGCATACAACCCTAACGAACAAAGCTACAAACAAGGCATCGGAAAAGGGTCGTTTACAACAATAGGAACAACAAACGGCTTTCTGCAAATAGGTGGATATAAAATTGCTAAAACTTTTCATATAGTTGACGAAAATTTCCCAATACAGGTAGATGGCATACTTGGTAGAGATTTTTTTGAAAACAATAATTCTCACATAGATTATGAATCATTAAAGATAGATTAATCATCATTTATTAATCATTTAGAATCATCATCTTTACATTAAGATAAATTTTGAAAGAATTTCTATTCCTATCGCGAAAAACAAAAGTAAATAATTATCCCTGCTAGATGTGAAAGCATAAAATACATAAATAAAATCAAAATAGATGAGGATAGTGTAATGCTATCTCAAGAGATAGCCCCCGGAATTTTCTGTGCTAACTCAATCATAAATATAAAACGTCCATTTGTGAAGTTCATCAATACAACGGAACATGTTTTTGTATTACCTAAATCATTTCTCCCAAGTTTTGAACTACTGAAGAATTTTTATTATGTTTCCATTAAAGAGACTAACAATAACACAAACAACAACAGAAATCAAAAGTTTCAAGAGCAAATAGCCATCAACACTTAAGATACTGATGTAACTAAAAAACTAATAGAGCTTTGCTCACAGTATAATGACATTTTTTGCATAAAAGACGACGTTTTAATTTGCAATAATTTTTATGAACAGAATATAATGGTAAATGACAATAAACAAATATATAGTTACGTAGACCGAATAGCTGAGTCCACGTAATAAGAAGCCAACACGTGGACACGCGCACCGAGCAACGACCGCATCACCGGAACACGCGCGCATAGCAACATGACGCGCATAGCAACGGGAACCGGCACGTGGACACGCGCATACCGGATATGCAGAGTCAGCAGCTATAGGGTAGAATCGAAGGCTAGGTGCATTGTAGAATTTAAGAAATAAGTCAGTTGTAATTTGGATCAGCTCAGTGTAAGAAGCGCTTGCGCTTAAGCAATAAAGTTTTTTTTTATGAAACGTGAAGCCTTTCACTTATAATTATATGTCAAAAATTACAGAACACCAGAATCTCAAAAAGAGAAAATAAACAAACAGATAAAATCAATGGTTGATGAAAACATAATTCAGAATTCTGTTTCACCATGTAATTCTCCCATGCTTTTAGTACCAAAAAGAACCGGTAACGTCAACAAATGGAGGTTGGTCATAGACTATCGTCAGCTGAACAAAATAATTAGCCCCGATAAATTTCCTTTACCACGCATAGATGATATTTTAGATACATTGGGCCGTGCAAAATACTTCTCAACGTTAGAGCTAAAGTCAGGATTCCACCAAATTCCGTTGAACACGGATTCAAAAAAATACACTGCACTTTCAACAAATACAGGGCACTACGAATTTAATAGGCTACCTTTCGGGCTCAATATTAGTCCAAATTCATTTCAAAGCATGATGTCCATCGCTTTAAGCGCCACCACACCACAAAGTGCACACTGCCACCACAAAGTGCTTTTTTGTACATAGACGATATCATCGTCGTGGGGTGCTCTATTAATCAACATATAGAAAATTTACGAAAGGTGTTTGAAACATTGCATGATTATAATCTAAAGCTTAACCCCTCCAAATGCATTTTTTTTCAAAAACGAAGTGACATTTTTAGGACACAACATTTCGAAGGAAAAGACAACCAGACAAGGAAAAGTACTCGATAATCCTAAAATATCCTGTACCACAAAATAGTGGCGAAGTGCGAAGATTTGTCGCTTTTTGTAATTACTATCGCCGATTTATCAAAAACTTCGCAGAAATAACACACCCTTTAAATCAACTGTTAAGGAAAAGCGCCTCTTTCCACTGGAACGAAATTTGTCAAAAAGCTTTCGATACCCATAAAAACCAATTACTATCACCACACATTTTAAAATTTCTGGACTATACTAAAGACTTTGTTATGATAACCGAAGCCTCTAAAATAGCTTGCGGAGCCGTACTAGCCCAAAAATACGACGATATGGAACTCCCCATAGCTTTCGCTAGCAAAGCTTTCACGAAAGTAGAATCCAACAAGTCAACAAATAGAACAAGAGCTAACTGCGATACATTGAGTAATTCAACATTTCAGACCATAAATATATGATAAAAAATTTAAAATTCGTACAGACCATCGCCTGTTGGTGTACTTATTCTCAATGAAAAACCCCTCATCAAAACTGACACGAATGAGATGGGATCTAGAGGAGTACGGTTACGAAGTTGAATACGTCTCGGGTAAATCAAACGTTGTATCAGATGCTTTATCAAGAATTCCGGTCACATCGGAACGATTGAACGCTATGCACATAGTTACCAGGGCTATGAAACTAGAAACTAGAAACTGAGTTCATTCACATCAAGGAGCCTGATCAACTCCATGTATATGATCCAAACATAGTTTAGAAGCATTCGATCTACCTAAACTAACGTTTCACCTGGACAAAAATAGAAAAAACCCTATTTTTGAATATCTACGACAAACGATTTCGTAAGAGACTTGCCGAAGAGGAAGTACTCGCAATAAATACGAACATGAAAGAAGAATAAGAAAGGGTATTAAAAATCATTGATGCAGACCCGCCCACAAAAATAAAATTGCTGAAAGATGCAAGAATAATGAAAAAAAAACCCTCCGAGAGGTTAAACATATGTCGCAATACAAGCTATTGATGACATTTTTAAATACATTAGTAAAGAAGATTTTAAAAACATTGGCAACGCTGTTCTTAAGAGCACTGCCGTAATAATCTATGACAAACCCCTCGAGGCTTATAAGAAAAATGATATCGACATGTTAATTAAAAGATACCACGACATACCTACGGGAGGTCATGTAGGAATCAACAGACTATATAAAAAACTAAAATCGATTTATTCATGGCCGAACATGAAAAAAACAATTACACACTATGTTGAACAATGTTTAAGCTGCAAAATAAACAAACATGTCATACCATTGAGAACCCCTGCAATCGTTACAACAACGCCAAACAAACCATTCGATGTAGTATCTCTAGACACTATAGGACCTTTTCCTATAACAGAATCAGGAAATCGCTATGCTATTACCTTGCAATGCGATCTTTCAAAATACGTTATGACTTTTCCAGTACCAGACAAATCAGCTTCTACAATCGCTAAAAAAAATTGTGAATAAATGCATACTTATATATGGACCCATGAAATGTATTAAAACTGATCAAGGAACAGAATATAAAGGTATATTTTTGACGAAGTTTGTAAATTGCTAAAAATTGATCGCAAATGTTCAACAGCTTACCATCCCCAAACGATCGGTGCCCTAGAGTGAAACCACAAGTGTCTTAATGAGTATTCGAGAAATTTCGGAAACGAGCGCAGTAATGATTGGGATGAGTGGCTATATTTTTACTGTTTTTGCTATACTACCAGACCAAATAACCTACACAATTATACGCCATTTGAACTTGTTTTCGGGAAAAAGCTGAATGCATTCGAATTCTGCAATATTAACAAAACGGAACCATTATACAACATAGATGCAGTAAGAAAAACTTTAGAACAGGAAAAAATAAAAAGAACAATACTATCAAATAGCCTACTAAATGATAGGAACATAAGCGTAGAGATAAACGATACAGTATATTAAGATAGAAAATAGACATAAATTAAAATCCGTCTATAGTGGACCCTACATAGTAACAAAAATAAATCAAGCTAACGCCACTAGAAAAGGTAAAAATAGCGAAGAACAAGTAGTACACATATCTAGACTAGTTAAGAGTTAACTATAAAATAAACATAACAATATAATGTACTCATATACCTAAGTATAAATTTCAGAAACAAGGAAAGGTATCTGAAGTCAAATTTTCAAAATCAAAAATCTGTCTTTAAAAGGTTTGACGAACACTCCACACCGTCTAGACCGGTCTAGATTCGATACACACACGCACTGCCCAGTACCGCAATAGCTAACGCCAAAACGGACTGCGGCTGCAGTGTGCAATAAGATACGCGTGTCCGCGACTTTAGCGAATGGTTCCCACATTTTTCCACCTTACAAAATAACATGGAACCATGGATGACAATTTCGGTTCCCACAACAAAATGCAACTTTGGCAAAACGGCTTAAGGTATCTCACCTGATGTGAAACTAATAAAACTAATGAATAGAACACATCGTGTCCGGAACTAGGACAGTGATGAACGAAGAAACAAACTAAAAGGTTTTGTTCAGTGCTGACTATCCATAATATCAAAAAGGTGTTTCGAAGATATTAGATATAAATGACATTTCATTATAAATGAAAATAACTTTATTTATCCTAAAGGATTTAACAAACTAAACGGGACTCATTATATAACAACAGAAACCATAGTCCAAAGGGAACCCGATTGCTTGGCGTCGATTTTCCTTCACGAACCAAACAATAAAACTCAAACAGTCAAATAAATTCCTGTTCTTTGCGACGAATACCAACGAAATATTCCTAAAATGTAACTCACCCAACCCACAACATAAAGAATAATGTTACTTACACAGGATTGTACAATTCAGACATCCAAAATAGAGATACAACAGACCTTAGTAGTTAAAGATGTCGATTATCGGAACAATTTTAAACCCTTAAGCAAGATTATCTCGGAACGCAAGAGCAAGCAGGACAAAGGTACAGTCCAGCCTGTAATTATACCCCTTATTATTGTCTCGATAATCGCCGCTTTCAGTCTAACGATACCCATTGGGTATGTTATACTTAGATTTGTAGCTCAAAGAAAGGGATCTCTACCATTCAGACAGTCAGCAAAAGTAACGCCTCTACGAAGAATTACGGGGGCGGGGATGTCGCCAACGGACGGTAAAACGGTATAATAAGAATAAGAACTGCTAACCGCAATCGGTCGCCAACGATCGGTCAGCAAAAATTAGAACAGCAGACCGCGATCGGTTGCCAACGGACGACCGAAAAACTGCTGACCGCGATCGGTTAACAATAATTAGATATAAAACGCGAATTAGTTTCAATAAAATTTGTCATTTCACCATCCGAACGAGTCTGAGTATCATTGGTATTTAGTCGGCGTGACCTGCGCCTGTCTAAAGAAACGCACTGCGAGGCTAGCATCGCGCACGCAACATCATAGCATGAATAGCATGCATGAAACCCAAAACAGGAACTTAGTGACAAGAATGATCGTTCTTGTCAAAAAAAGACTAACATAACTATAAATTGGGCTTAGTGAAAACAATAACTTTCCAACATACAACCCGGAACCAAATGTGCGAAACCCTTAACTTCTTTTGAGTATGAATACAACCAACTCCGATCATGACAGGTCAGATTCGTTCGGACTGTCAGGATAGGACTATGCTCATCCTTCATCTGTGGACTTCTCATTTAAAGAGTTTAGTTTCGTCCCCCTACCCAAGGTAAGGCGTCTAAACTTCAACGTTTCCAGTAAGGGAAACCTCCTAAAGATTTCTATCAAGTGTCGAAAGTCCGCTTCGAAACAGTATCCCTACAGTTCCGCTTAATTAAGTAAACGATAACCTTCCTTAACGATGTTTGTCTGGCCAACGCGAGTTCAAAGTTTTTACATGGCAACCACCCCAAAATCAAACATACCACATGGCGACCGTGGCCTTAATCTGCTATCGACGGGCACTAGTATAAACAATTTTTTTTCAAGTAAAACGTGATACGTACAACGGTAACGTAGAGCAGTGTCGTGTTAATGTACCAAATTGCGTTTGTGACCATAACCTGTTAAGGACGGAAAAAGAGTCAAATTTGCAAATTTGTATTGAACATTCAACAACGCAGCTGGTACAAGTGACCCATATAAAAAACACAATAACTATGAATGAGCGACCAGAAGCAAGTACAGTGGAATTAGTGGTCAGCACTTTATGTGCAGCAACACCGATAGCAACACGACCCAACATCGACTGCAATACCAGGCGACAACCGTAACTGCAGTTATGCAAACGTATGCGAATCGCACCGATCACAGCCGAATCATCATAATCCATTTTTCCTTACAATTCCATTCCTTCGCAATAATTGTTAATCGACAAATAAATCACTCTCGTTCTAACCACACATCACAGCAGTTCGTGTTCATTGAATTACCCGAAACATTAACTCGCTCAAGTGGATAACCAAACACCACAGGAGACGCAGCCTTCGTTAGACCAATAAGAGCGACATACACAATTAATATAAAACAATCAAATTTCATGCACCCTACTAGTAGACTCAGGATCTGACATTTCAATCATAAAAGGAAATAAAGTGTAGCAGATTTACTGCTAACAGTAGGTCACATCTAACTTAGCATTGCCAAAAGCCAGGTAAAAAGACGTTAACCACCAGAAGCGCAAGCGCATAGCCAGCAGCCAAGTAAAGAAACATTAAACACCAGAAGCGTAAACGTTCTCGTGTTTTACCCCAGAACATAAATAAGGAAAACGCGCCACAGATAAGCAATTAAACTTCCGTAAAACCCAGGCATAAACAGGAAAACGTTCGCTACATCCACAATGCACGGATAGTTGATAAAACACAGGCACACTAGGTATAATTTAAGAAACACCTGTAAAAAACCCAAACCCGGAAAACCAAGCGAAAGCTCACATTTGACAAACATCTGGTTGCCAAATGTGTCACAACTTTCACACCATATTTGTTATAAATAAACCTCGAACTGATGGAGAAGTCAGTTCACCTTCCATAGACACGTAGATCACTCGTGTTCTGGTGCATCTCACCAATTTGCAGATTCCGCCGAAGGCTCTGCTCATATTTGATAATCATTTTTGGTTATCAGCTGTTCAGTCAGTTGACCGATCAGCATTACCCTCATCGAAATAAAGTGCACGTTTGCACTAGTTCCACCCAACTTCTCCCACGGTGTCCGATTCCGCCTCGGTCATCAACTCGACGCGCAAGGTCGATCCAGTCCGCGATTCCGCCGACGTAAGCAAGTGCTTCATTTCGGACTTAGCGTAAGTGTGAACAGGTTGACGTAACCGATACGCGACGGATGTGTTTACATTTTGGTGTCGCGTTCCGTACGATCCCCTTCCTCGTCTCACACCCTTTCACTGTGCTCCGCGCATTGACTCACCGAAACGGTTTGAGAAGCGCGGCCGAACCTACCACATGGCGACCGTGACAGCGTAGCAAAAACAAAGCTACAAGAACGTTAAAGTGCAGTGAAAAAAAAAATAATAAAAAGTGCAGTGCTGTGGAGAAAAAGTTATACGCAAAGTGTGGTGCGTGGAAAAAAAATATACAGTAGAAAGAAAAAGGTTAAAGAAAGAACGGTGTCAGTTTTTACCACATAACCATTATCGTAAGAACTCAATACAGTGCCCCAATAATCTAATAAGCAATAAAGTGATCTTTAATCGATTTTTAACAAAGTGCGAGTGGTGCAGTTTGAGGCATAAGGTAACACCAAACGCGGGAAATAAATAAAAACGTTCCAAGCGCAATCTAAAAGTGGCACAAGTTTAAAAGTTAGCAAAAACACATCGTTGCGCACAAGTATCAAGTACCCGAAAAGCAGTGCAGGAAGTGAAATCGCAGTGTCAGTAAACTGAAAAAAGAAGCGAGTGTGTATATTTATTCTGGCATTACACACATAAGCTATGGGTCACGATAACTCAAAACCGGAAACAAACGTTAAGGGCAATAACGACCTCACCATCGTTCAGACCCAAAACATACACACTGAACAACACGAAGCACACGAGTTCAAACTTAACCTGATTTTGGCTCTGCTCGCGTTGATTGTTATTGCAAAAGCGCTCAAAATAGTGTACAAAATAGTGAAAAATCAGGCGAAAGAACAAGCTGTAAAGATGTTGTCTTTACCTAAATAAATAGTGAAGAAAAAAAAACGAAGAAAAAAAAACCTTAGTGAAGCAATAATTCGGATATAAAAGACAAAGTGCCGATAAAGTGTTCATCAGACGACAACCACAAGCCGCAAACCAGGAAGACGCACACTGCCCACCTGCAAGCCGCCGTAGCCGCCCGCCTACAAGGAAGTCGTAACCGCTTACCAAGAAGACCAAGCGCCCACCAGCAAGCGAGCGCAGCCGCTTACCAAGAAGACCAAGCGCCCACCAGCAAGCCGCTTACCAAGAAGACCAAGCCGCCACTAACTGAGGAGATGAGCGCCTGGCACGGGCTGAGAAATTTTAACGAAGACGGTGAATACGTGGGGCCGTAGATCCCCAACAAGAAGGATGTCGAGGACCAACGAATCGAGATCCTGGAGTTGCTGAAAAACGCCGGCAACAAGGAGATAGAAAACAAGGTAGAACACATATATACTAGCTATAAAGAAAATAAAATAACAACTCGGGAGACATTTGACAAAGCCACAGATGTCTTAATGACATTATTAGGGCTGTAGGAGGAAAAAAAAACAATTAAATAACAAAAAAAAAAAAAAATTTTTTTTCATACATATTATTAACAACAAGAAAGAAATTTTTTTTAGTTTTTTTTTACTATCAATAAAAAAATAAAATAAAGGCTTGTTTTACAAAAAAAAAAAAACTTATACAAATCCACTCGCATAGAAAGAAAACGTTTGTCCACCTTGGAAAATATTTCCTCTCACTTTTTCCGCTTTTAAATTTTTTTTCTTTTCTACTATTCACAATTAGAAACTCAAAAAAAAAAATCAATCAATAAATAAATAAAATAAAATAAAGAGTTTTCTTTTTTTTTCTCAACATATAAAAGAAAGAAACTTTCCTCGACTCTCGAGGAAAACCAGATTTTATTTTATATAAGCTTTTATATAAAAATATAAGTCTGCTTTCTCTAGAAAAAATAAATTGTACTTGATTTTATGTATGAACTTAAATTTTTTTTCCCACAATCATTGAAATCCAAATTTCGACCATATGACTAAACTAAAAGAAATTGTCAGGAGACTAGAACTTATTCACAAAACCCTACAGCAAAACAAAGGGAACATTAGACAGTGTGCATTGGCCACATACAGATTACAAGTAGACGAAATATATTCCGTGTTCAGGAAAGAAATAGAGACCAACTACGACAAATACAGCGACTCAGAAATCAAGTTCTACAACAACATTATCCAAAATTTAATCACCAACATAGTAGAAAAAGTTAACAACGAGACAATTAACACCGACAACAACACTAGCGACTTGAATGAGACATTAAAATCACACAAAAAACTAACGTTAAAAACCACAGCTCACGTTATAATATCAATTTTATCTATATATAAAAGACAAAAACAAATCGTTCCGACAGCGAACATTGACCACACAGCTATTAAAACAAATACGAGCGTAGACTCAAGTTACAAACCAAACATGGATGCTTTAGAGATCCTAAAACGGCCACCAGCCTCATACCTACATTTAGCGGTAGATATGACGAGGCTGAAGCCATGTTAGCTGCTTTAGAAACAATGAAAGAAGCAGTGGATGAACAGCACCACAGGTTAATAATGCGGGTGGTACAATCAAAACTAAAGGGGAAGGGGAGAAAAATCATCGGAAAAACGGTGACTAACATAGAAGACGCTCTGGCAAAAATCGGTGCATATGTTAAGAAAACAGAGTCGCCAGAAGATATTGCCACCGCAATTCATGCATTAAAACAAAAAACTACACCAAAGGATTTTGGTGAAGAAATACAAGCTCTGGCAGAAGAGCTAGAACAAGCATATCTTGGAGAGGACGTTGCACCAGCACTGGCAACGGCAAAAACCAACAAGATAGCAATGGCAGCTTTTGGAAAAGGGCTCAAAAAGGAAATCCATCAGGCAATAGTATTGTCCGGTACCATTCCCACCCTTGATGCAGCTATTAGAGCAATTATTAGCATCGATAAGACGAATCAAAGCACGCAGGACAAAAAGTCAGACAATAGACAGAATGGGCAGGAGAATAGATACAGCTCGAATCAGCGTCAGACAAACACTCGTGGCATAGACCAACGTCAAAACAATAACAACTGGAGATTCCCACCCCAGCAAAACAATAACAGTTGGAGATCCCAACCACAGCAAAATAGTAACAATTGGAGGTCACCACAAACACAAAACGGTAGACAGAGAGCCGGGGTCAACACCCGAAACAGGCAACCCGCCGGCCCAAATTTTTTAGGGCAACGCGAACCGCAAAGGGCAATCCTTTACACGCAAATGGAGACCCAGAACCCACAGGTGGACCAGCCCTCCACAAGCCATTACGGGCAACATACACAATAAATGTGCAAAAATCAAATTTTATTAGGACAAGATTAGGTCTAGCAGATTCAATATGCAACCTATTTGTAGATTCAGGTTCCGACATTTCTATCATCAAAGGCAACAAAGTAAGACCTACACAAATTTATAAACCAAAGGATATAGTGGATATCATAAGCGTAGGAGAAGGAACAATAACCACTCATGGGTCCACAATTACGGATGTAATCGTGGAGGGAAAGAAAATCCAACAATTATTTCACATCGTACCAGATAACTTCAAGATACCGGCAGATGGTATACTCGGTAGAGATTTTTTTATGAACCACCGATGTATAATAAATTACGATACTTGGATTTTCTCTGTAAAACACAATGGAGAGTTTTTGGAAGCACCCATTGAAGATACTATCAATGGCAAAACACTCATACCTCCCAGATGTGAAGTAATTAGAAAACTTGATAAGTTAAAAGAATTAGATACAGATGCGGTAGTATGCGCAGAGCAACTGCAAGAAGACGTTCTTGTAGGTAACTGCATTGTAAATAAAAACTACCCATTTATTAAAATAATCAATACTTCCAATAAAGCTAAATTAGTAAACATTAGCCATATCAAAACAATACCTTTAAATGAATTTGAAATAGTAAAAACTAGCAATCATAAGGATGAAAATAGGTTAGCAATCATAAAGGATTTAATCCGAAAGGAAAATATTTCCGAAGATACAGATAAATCTTTTGAACAATTACTGTTAAGCTACAATGATATTTTTCATCTACCTAACGATCATTTAACTACAAATAATTTTTATTATTATTATTATTATTTATTAATCTTCAACGGGCCGTATGGCCTAATTAAGATGTAACAGTTCAATAAAAAAAAAAAAAAATACATAGCAGAAACAAGATTTGCATCGCAATTCACTGCGGCCACGGCAAAAGCCGGAGACGTTCCTTGAAGCACTGAGTTGAGATGTCGAAGTCGAAGCAATCCGAGACAGTGTTGAAGACAGCCGACATGCGGAACATAGGGTCTGACCGACCAGCACTGGAACGGGGTTGAGCGAGCCGTAGAGTTTCTCTAGACCTAAGTGTTCGGGATGGTGCATAGATATCGACTCGATGCAACAATGGCGATGAGTCGATAGAGCCATTTAGCAATCCAGCGATGAAAGAACACTGTGCATTGCGTCTTCTAACCGAAAGAGGTTCAAGGCCTAGAAGACGGCACCGCGCAGCATACGGAGGAAGATTATTGCGATCCTGCCAGGGAAGTAGGCGTAGGGCATATCTCGTGAGCTTACGTTGAATCGCCTCAATTCGAGCAATTGAAGAAGCGGTAGTTGGGCTCCAGACTACGCACGAATATTCCAGAACCGAACGAACGATACAGTTGTACACAGCTTTGATGCACATGGGGTTGCGGAATTCATTAGTTGTCCGGATAACCACGCCAAGTAATTGATTTCCTCTGGCTACAACGTCATCGATATGCTGTTTAAAGTTCAAACTAGAGTCAAGCAGAACGCCCAGGTCTTTGGCATGATTCTGTCGATTAACTGCAGTGCCGTCCATGAAGTAGGTCCCAGTCACTGGGCTCCTGCATCGACTAAAAGACACACAGTAGCATTTCTCGATGCAGATAGTCAGTCCATTACGCTTGCACCACGAACAGAAAATTTCGATGCAGTCTTGCAGGAATGTACAATCACCTGTGTTGTTAATAGGCGCAAAAATTTTTGCGTCGTCGGCAAACAGACTGATACTGTCGGGAGGTAAAGCGAGGGTAACATCGTTGATAAACAATATGAAGAGAAGCGGGCCAATGTTGCTTCCTTGTGGCACACCCGAGCTGCTGACTATTTCTTTGGACATGTGCTTATCAATTTTCACGATGTATGTGCGATTAATTAAGTACGACTTAAGCCACTGTACGAGCGGGCTGGGAACTCCTAGCTTATCGAGTTTAGCGAGAAGAATTGCGTGCGGAAGAGAGTCGAATGCTGCTTTTAGATCGGTATAAATTGCATCGACTTGAGCTCCGGCATCAATTTGACTAGTGCAATAGGTTACAAATTCAACCAGGTTCGTGGTAGTCGACTTTTTGGCACGAATCCATGTTGATACGGACTTAGGTAGCTGCGGCATGCATGTAGCAGATTTTTGTATATCACTAGTTCGAACACCTTGGCAATGGCACACAAGGATGTAATACCCCGGTAGTTGATGGCATCTGTCCTGTCGCCCTTTTGTAAATAGGAACCATCCAAGATTTCCTCCATGCTTTGGGAAAGTAGCCATTGGCTAGCGATGCATTGAACAATTTTGCAAGGATAGGTGCTACTGTCGTTTGACAGCGTTTCAGCACGGTAGAAGGAATTCCGTCGGGTCCAGGAGCGAAGGAAGGCTTTAGTTGCGCTAGGGCAGATAAAACGATCTCACTGTCGATGAAAGGAGTGCTCATGTTAATTGCTCCAGCCGGAGTGTTGACGAGAGCAGCATCAATGGTATCGGTATCATTCATGGCCGGTGAAAAGCAATCTGCGAAGCGATCCGCGAAGAGATTGCACATTTCATTAGTGTTGGCACTTGTTGCTCCTTTGTACGTAATGGATTTCGGTGTATGCGTGGATTTTGTTTTGCTGTTGTAGAAGCGCCAAAACGAGTCAGGCCACCTGCAGAGGTTACGTTGAATTTTACTCAAATATCTGCGATATCGAAACCTGTTATAGCTGCAGTATAAAGAGTGCGTGTCAAAGTAGATCGAGCGAGATCTTTGGCAGCGGCGCGTTTGGTAGTGACGATAAGCAGCTCTTTTACACGTTTGAGTCGTTTGAGTGTGCGGTCCGCCCAGGGGGGGTTAGGTTTAGGACGCTGAACTGGGACGCATACAACAAAGGCTTGCAGCATGAAAGACGAGAATGAACATACTGCTTCGTCAAGTGAAATAAAATTGGAACAATGAAAGCTATTGTTAAACATTGATATCATGTCGTTCAGTTTCACATAGTCAGCTTTAGCAAAGTTATAACGATAAAATGCGGTTGTCGTCGAGTTTTGTCGAGTCGTCGAATTGCGTCGGGTCGACGAGTTAATACGTATATTGAAGTCTAACGCCGGATGGTAGGAGTCAAGAGGTACAAGCGGAACAACACTTGGAAAGACAGGCGAACACAATTTAGCTGCAGCATTGTTAGCGTAGAGCAGGTCAAGCATGCGTCCGTGCGAATTATTGATGTGATTAAGTTGCACTAATCCGTTAAATTTAAATCCATCCACAAAGGTGTTGTTGGCCAGTGAGCGCGCAGTTGGTTCATAGTGCGTGATTGATGAGTATGCTGGCGAGGACGAAGGATCAGCTGTGGACCAGCTTATGCTAGGCTGATTGAAATCGCCAATAACAAACAGCAGATCCGAAGGCTTCAGTGTGAGAGTGAAGCTGCTGATACAATCATGTAGAGAGCGAAGAGTCGATATCTCGGAGCTAAGCTGCGGTGGAATGTATACTACCATGACGTACAGATGTGCGTTATTACAGGCGACGCGCACACAAATATACTCGAGAGAACGATCACGGGAAGGTAATTCTATCGACTCGTATGCGTTAGAAACGGCTAGCAAAACACCACCACCGCGAGAGCTAGAGCCGCTGAGAGAGCGATCACAGCGGTAAACAGAGAAGTTGTTGTTGAAGAGAAGAGCAGATGGAATGTTGTCAACAAGCCAAGTTTCCGTGAGTGCGATGAGATCGAAGTCAGCCTCCGATACAGCTAAGTGAAATTCTTTTGTTTTAGTACGCAAACCTCTAACGTTTTGATAATAGCAGCTTAAATACTCAGCGGTAGCGTTGTCATTGTGGCGGTTGGATAAAGCGGGTAAACGGTAAGTCAATTGAGCTGCGTTGTCAGAGCATGAGGCTTGGCGTGTTTGTTGCGTGCAATGAGCGGAACTTCGTCTAGTTGAGAAAAAAGCGATCGATTGTAGACTGGTGTAGGTGCGGAGATGAAGCACGGTGGTTTTGGGGCGGTCCAGAAACAAGTGTTGAGTTGGGTGCTTCCAAGGTATCATTCACCGGGGGGTGACACTGTTGTGATGATGTTGTTTCAGGATCAGGTGGAGTAGACGTGCGTGCGGCTAAACGGTGAGTCGTTGTTGGTGTGCGTGTGGTGTAGCGGTGTTCAGTACTAGTAGCTGGTGTGCGTGTAGTAAAGCGGTTTCGGGTGGCTATAGGAGATGAGGTTTGGTGGTCGTGTTGACGGGATTGAAAAAACTCACGTACACCGATACCGACGGGCCAGGTGGATGGTGTGAGTGCCGCATCTCGAAGGATAGCCGGGACCCTCACTTTGAATGAAAGCCAATTCATGCTGTCCACACTAACCCCTCTTCTCAGCAGGCAATACGCTATAACGTCATCGGTGGCTAAGCGACGCTTTACAGAAGCGACCACTTGTTCCACAGTGACGGCCGTTGATAAGCGGGATAGGCGGATCCAGATCCTATCTGTGAATGGCTCACGAGGTGCAGCTTGAAGCGGTGATGATAACGGATCGGTTCCCACCAGTTCATGCGGTTGTGTAGGTGCCGGCTGGACGGCAATCGTGGTGTTGGTGTATGCGTTTGGCGATGACGCGGCACAAAGGGTGTTGCCGCGACTGTTTACAATTTTGTTTACACCAGGAGATGCCGAATCCTCGATTATACGCCTCCGCTTTCTACCAGTAGCTGGTCGAGGATCAGAGTTCCGATTGTGAGGCGTGGATGCAGTTTGAAGGAGGGTAAAACCACTGCGAACTTCGGCGACAATAGGCTCAACGAGCTTGCCAATAGCTGCTACAGCTGAGTTGAGGGCGGCTTGGAAACCGACCTGGGCGCCTATTTCTTTTACCGAACGGCAGCGCGGATTTTTAAGCATGTTAGTGCAGCCAATGCAGCTCCAGTGCAGGTCGACATTGGACAATACTGCGTCAATCAGCTCGGGGGGCAATTTGCAACAGCCGCGGTGGAACGTAGCGTCACAATATGCACAACTGATGATGCAGCCGGTGGCCTCTAGCGGTTCAGCACACGAGAAGCAAATAGCCGCCATCGCGAAATCACGCGTAATCACAGCACAACACTGCTAAGCCGAGCAGGAAAAAACAGCAGGAAACCACAGTTGTGATGCAACTAAACAATTCGCCAAGACGAAGCGATGATGTTAAACAGTTTAATAGTCCGTAGAAAAGGCAACAATGCGATGCGACGCAGAAAACACAAGAGAATTATTGAAAAATCACGGAGCGCGACGGAAATGCGGCCGAACAATTAAACGTCAAACGTCATAATTTTTATGAACAAGATATAAAATTAGAAGATAAAAGACCCGTGTACATACCAAATTACAAACAAAACCATTCCCAAGGACCAGAAATCAAAAAGCAAATTGAAAAAATGCTTCAAGATGATGTAATAGAACACTCGGTGTCACATTACAATTCACCCATCTTACTGGTTCCGAAAAAGTCCTCAGATGAGAAAAAATGGAGATTAGTAGTCGATTTTAGACAGCTTAACAAAAAGCTGCTCCCCGATAAATTTCCACTACCTAGAATAGACTCCATACTAGATCAGCTAGGGCGAGCAAAATTTTTTAGCACATTAGATCTCATGTCAGGATTTCATCAAATACCACTGGAAGAATCGTCCAAAAAGTATACAGCTTTTTCAAGCACGGATGGTCACTATCAATTTAAACGATTACCTTTTGGATTGAACATTTCTCCAAATAGTTTTCAGAGAATGATGACCATAGCCATGACAGGCCTCACGCCGGAATGCGCTTTTGTATATGTCGATGATATTGTAGTAGTAGGAGCTTCAGAAAATCACCATCTAAAGAATTTAGAAAAGGTTTTTGAAAGACTAAGACACTACAATCTTAAACTAAACCCAGAAAAAAGTTGCTTTTTCAAAAAAGAAGTTACTTATCTTGGACATAAGATAACCGACAAAGGCATCCTTCCAGATGATTCCAAATACGACAGCATAAAAAACTACCCGATACCACAAAACGCAGACGATGCGAGAAGATACGTAGCATTCTGCAATTATTACAGAAAGTTCATCCCAAACTTTGCTTTGAAAGCAAAACCGCTTAACAGCTTATTAAAGAAAAATACAAAATTTGAATGGACACAAGAGTGTCAAGAAGCATTCGAATATTTAAAAAACACACTGATTAGTCCACAGATATTACAATATCCTGACTTCAGCAAGCAATTTATACTAACCACAGATGCTTCAACTATAGCATGCGGAGCAGTTTTAGCACAGGAACATGATGGTATAGATATGCCGATATGCTTCGCAAGTAGAACCTTCACGAAAGGAGAAGCGAATAAAGCAATCATCGAAAAGGAACTAGCCGCAATACATTGGGCTATAATGCATTTCAAGCATTACCTATACGGTACAAAGTTTACCGTCAAAACGGACCATAGACCACTAGTCTATCTGTTCGGAATGAAGAATCCGTCATCAAAGTTGACGAGAATGAGACTAGATTTGGAAGAGTTCGATTTTACAGTTGAATTTGTAAAAGGGAAACAGAACGTTGTAGCAGACGCTTTATCGCGCATCAAAATCACCTCAGATGAAATTAAATCCATCAATGTGATTACGAGAAGCATGAACAAACCTGTTACTTCCGATAATGTTTTAGGAAACACATCAGAGTCTGATCAACTCAAAATGTTCCATGCCTTAGCATACGACGAAGTAAAAGACTTACCAAAACTAGAAACATCAGTAAAGAGAAATGAAAACACTATCGAGTTGATAGGAAAAATCCTAAACAAAAGAAAGTCCAAGGAGCTCTTATCAGTAAGAGACATCCATCTGAATACAGATATAGGACTACAGGAGCCTTTATTAGTAAAGGATTTCCAGAAAAGGAAGGAAAAATCTGCCATAGCGCAATTTATCAAAAATATAGAAAAGAAGCTCGTAATGAAAAGCATTACCCAGCTAGCAGTCTCTGAAACAGACGAAATATTCAAGGCGGTAAATCCGAATGAATTCAAGCAAATCGCTAACAATCACCTGAAAAATATTCAGATACTAATATATACTAAACCACAAACGATTAATGACGAAAAGACGATAAATGACATACTCGACAAAGTGCACAACACACCGACAGGAGGACACATTGGACAGTATAGAATGTATAAGAAAATCAGAAAGGAATATGTATGGAACAAAATGAAGAAATCAATCAAAGATTTTCTAGACAAATGTATAACCTGTAAACTAAATAAACATCATATCAAGACTGTAGAACCTTTTGTTAAAACAGATACACCCAACATTCCATTTGAAGTAGCATCAATCGATACAGTAGGACCATTTCAAAAAACAAATAACAATAATAGATATGCGGTAACACTTCAATGTAATTTAACGAAACACGTTACGGTTATAGCAATTCCTAACAAAGAAGCAAATACGGTAGCTAGAGCAGTAATAGAAAAATTTATGTTAATATATGGCACAAACATTAAAGAATTCAGAACCGATATGGGTACAGAGTACAAAAATGAAATATTTAGAAATATATCAGAAATCCTTCGAATAGAGCACAAATTTTCAACGCCATATCATCCACAAACGATAGGAGCTTTAGAACGTAATCACAGATGTCTAAACGAATACCTTAGAATTTTTACAAACGAACACAAAGATGATTGGGACGATTGGATAAATTATTATTCATTTGCATATAATACAACGCCTAATTTAGACCACGGTTACACACCATTTGAACTAGTTTTCGGAAGAAATGAGAAAATTTCGACAAATATAACGGAAAAATCTACACCATTATATAATTACGATGATTACTCAAAAGAATTTAAATACAGATTAAAACTAGCTCACGATAGGACTCGAAAACATATAGAACAAGAAAAAATGAAACTACTGAAAGAGCAACAAAACATAAACCAAGTTAATTTTCAAATAGGAGATCAAATAGCATTGACAAATGAGAACAGAACAAAACTAGATCCGGTATATAAAGGACCGTATAAAGTAAAAGAGATTAACGGACCTAACATGATAATTGAAAACACTGATGGTGTCACACAGAATATTCACAAAAATAGAGCAATTAAAATATGACAGAATAACTTCATTTCATTACGTTATTCTTCCGAAGGGTGGAGGTGTAGCAGATTTACTGCTAACAGTAGGTCACATCTAACTTAGCATTGCCAAAAGCCAGGTAAAAAGACGTTAACCACCAGAAGCGCAAGCGCATAGCCAGCAGCCAAGTAAAGAAACATTAAACACCAGAAGCGTAAACGTTCTCGTGTTTTACCCCAGAACATAAATAAGGAAAACGCGCCACAGATAAGCAATTAAACTTCCGTAAAACCCAGGCATAAACAGGAAAACGTTCGCTACATCCACAATGCACGGATAGTTGATAAAACACAGGCACACTAGGTATAATTTAAGAAACACCTGTAAAAAACCCAAACCCGGAAAACCAAGCGAAAGCTCACATTTGACAAACATCTGGTTGCCAAATGTGTCACAACTTTCACACCATATTTGTTATAAATAAAGCTCGAACTGATGGAGAAGTCAGTTCACCTTCCATAGACACGTAGATCACTCGTGTTCTGGTGCATCTCACCAATTTGCAGATTCCGCCGAAGGCTCTGCTCATATTTGATAATCATTTTTGGTTATCAGCTGTTCAGTCAGTTGACCGATCAGCATTACCCTCATCGAAATAAAGTGCACGTTTGCACTAGTTCCACCCTTCTCCCACGGTGTCCGATTCCGCCTCGGTCATCAACTCGACGCGCAAGGTCGATCCAGTCCGCGATTCCGCCGACGTAAGCAAGTGCTTCTTTTCGGACTTAGCGTAAGTGTGAACAGGTTGACGTAACCGATACGCGACGAATGTGTTTACATTTTGGTGTCGCGTTCCGTACGATCCCCTTCCTCGTCTCACACCCTTTCACTGTGCTCCGCGCATTGACTCACCGAAACGGTTTGAGAAGCGCGGCCGAACCTACCACAAAAGTAAGACCAACACAGATATACAAACCAAAAGACATCGTCGATATTATAAACGTATGAGAAGGAACAATAACTACCCATGTGTGGTAGGTTCGGCCGCGCTTCTGAAACCGTTTCGGTGAGTTGATGCGCGGAGCGTAGTGAATGGACGTGGAACGATGAAGGGAATCGTACGGAACGCGACATCAAATGTATAAACATTCGTCGCGAGTTGGTTATGTCAACCCGTTCACACTTACGCTAAGTTCGAAAGATGCACTTGCTACGTCAGCGACATCGCGGACTGCATCGACCTTGCGTGTCGAGTTGATGACCGAGGCAGAATCGGACACCGTGGGAGGAGTTGGGTGGAACTAGCGCAAATGTGCACTTTACTTCGATGAGGGTAATGCTGATCGGTCAACTGACTGAACAGCTGATAACCAAAAGTGATTATCAAATTGGGCAGAGCCTTCGGCGGTATCTGCAAATTGGTGAGATGCACCAGAAAACGAATGATCTACGTGTCTGTAAATTGTAAACCGACTTCACCATCAGTTCGAGCTTTATTTATAACAAAGATGGTGTGAAAGTTATGACACATTTAGCAAGCAGATGTTTGCTTTCGTTAGGTTTTCCAGGTTTGGGTTTTTACAGTTGTTTCTTAAATTATACCTAGCGTGCCTGTGTTTTATAAACTATCCGTGCATTGTGGATGCAGCGAACGTTTTCCTGTTTATGCTTGGGGTTTTACGGAAGTTTAATAGTTTATCTGTGGCGCGTTTTCCTTATTTATGTTCTAGGGTAAAAGACGAGAACGTTTACGCTTCTGGTGTTTAATGTCTTTTTACCTGGCTATTGGCTATGCTAAGTTAGATTTGGCCTACTGTTAGCAGTAAATCAGCTACACTTCCACCCTTCGGAAGAATAACGTAATGAAATGAAGTTATTAACGTAATGAAATGAAGTTATTCTGTCAAATTATAATTGCTCTATTGAAGTTGTTATTTTTTAAGTTTTTGTGTAAGTTTTATATTTTTGTTTGAAAAAAAAAAACGTATTGACATTATTATCATTTCGTTAAGGTGGGCAATATTTTATGTACATTGATTTATTATCTAGATGTACAATATCGTTGATATTTAATAGGGGATTTTAGCAGTTTGATATCGCATTGATACGTTTGTTAGGTTCATTTCTTGAGGATTTTACGATTATAGATTTTTTAATTGTTTTCATTGACAGAGTTTGATGCAAATTTTGTAAAAGTTCTTTGAGATACTTTTCGTAAGCAACAATTTTTCTTGGTTCACTAAATGTGTCATTGATATTTTTCTCAGCCTATATATCCTGCCAATATGATAGATTACTTGTTGGAGTTGCCTTCTCCTTTGATTTGATACTACGTTTTCGTTTATTTGCATTATTTAGCTCAGTTGCATGACTGTCTTTACAATTCATATCATTATTTCATTCTACGCTATCTAGCAGTTTTACATCCTCTGCATATATTTCTGCAACTAACATCAATGATTATCGTTTGCTTACAATTTTAGTTTATTGTCTGATTATGTATATGCTCTTCATGATCTCCATTAGTTAACTCTTTATTTTCTTTAATTATTCTTTCTGAGTCATTACTTGGTCTTTTTACTTCATAAATTGTTTGATAGTTCATAGGTTCATAAGATTTAGTATCATAACTAGTTCTGCTGTTGAACTCTACATAATCTTGTTCAAGTAGCACTTGATTGTTCTTTTGATCAATGTTTATATATTTTTTATAATTTAGATTGTAGATGTAATTTTTATATCGTTTATTAGTATCATTCTTGGTTTGTGTTAGTGAGATTAAGGCCACTGTGTTTTCTGTTTCTTCTGAGAGCTGATGATTTGCTTGAGCGCAATAAATTGCCCTTCTTGGATCGCGTTGCTCTAAAATATTTATGCTAAAGGGTTTTCTATTTTGGATATTGTACACGTTTGCCTCGCTAGGATGTCTATTTTGAATATTTCCTACATTTTTCTTTCTCCAGCAACTGTTCTGTAGATCCTGAGATCTCCAATTATTATTGCTTTGCTGAGGTTGAGACTTCCAGTTGCAATTGTTTGAAGGATAATCGTTGTGTATCGGATTATTTGGCTGAAGTTGGTACGAGCTATTATAATCAGTTTTCAACAAAGTGCGAGTGGTGCAGTTTGAGCTATAAGGTGACACCAAACGTGTAAAATAACTGTGTACTCTAAAAGTGGTACAATTTTCAAAAATTAGCAAAAACACATTCTTGCGTACAAGTATCAAGTACCTGAAAAGCAGTTTAGAGGGAAGAGAGAAAAAAATCAACGGAAGTGAAAGTGCAGTGTCAGCAAAAGGAAAATAATAGTGAGCGCGTGTATTTATTTAGCCATAACAAAAATATAAGTTATAGGTCACGATAACTCAAAACCAGACACGGCGTTAAGGGCCAAAATATACAAACCGAACAACACGAAGCACACGAGTTCAAACTTAACCTAATTATGACTCTGATCGCCCTGATTGTTATTTCAAAAGCGCTCAAAATAGTTTACAAAATAGTGAAAACCAGGCGCAAAACAAGCTTTAAAGGTGTTGTTTTTGCCTCAATAAATAGCAGAAAAAAGAATAATAGTGAAGTGACAAACGGGTATAAAAGACAAAATGCCGATCAAGTGTTAATCAGACGACAACTGCAAGCTGCCTACAAAGAGACGTCCACAGCAAAACGCCTAACAGCAAGACGCACGCCGCCCACCAGCAAACGATAGCCGGAAGCCGCCCAACAGCTTATACCAACTATCAGCCGAGCAAAGAAGATGGGCACCTGGCACGGACTAAGAAATTTTGATGAGGACGGCGAATATATCGGGCCGTACATCCCGAATGAGAAGGACGTCGAAGATCAGCAAATCGAGATCCTGGAGCTGCAGAGGAGCGCCGACAACAGCGACCTCGAGAAAAAGGTAGAAGAAATACTATAACTATAAGGAGTATAAAATAACAATAAGGGAGACATTCAACAATGCTACGGATGTCTTAATGACATTGTTGTTGTTGTAGTAAAATAAAAAACAAAAAGAACAAAAAGAAACTTGCATTCATATATTGTTGGAAACTATTGCAACAGCACTCTTTCTTTCGCCCGTAGTAGTATTTGGTATTAAATAACAAGCGTTTTCTTAAGCAGTCTATATTATTATTTTATTGCGACGCTAAAAATCAATCGCTTGACTCGAGCTACCGCGAAAGAGTGGCCTTCGGTCATTGCCTTAGCCCCGATGTTCGGGAGCCTTTGAGCGATCGGGAATATTCGGCTCGATCAGTATTGGATGCTTCCAGCACTACGCGTTTGTACCGCTCTCTGTCGGGAATCACGGTAGATAACACCGACAGATCGAATCTAACGTTAATTATTATTAACAATATATACTATCGTGACTCAATACGAAAAAAAATATTTATCTTTAAATTAGTTCTTTTAAATCAATTAAGCAACCGCCTGCCAAAAACCGCCTAACAGCAAGCCGCTTGCCACCTATTTCCAAGCCGCGCAACGAAAAGGATGAGTACCTGGCACGGGCTCAAAGATTTCGACGAAGACGGCGAATACATCGGTCCGTTCATCTCGACGGAGAAAGCCGTGGAGGACCAACGAGTAGAGATTCTGGAGCTGCTAAGAGACACCAATAACAGCGACCTCGGAAAAAAGGTAGAGGATATTTATACAGATTATAAAGATTGTATGATAACCTCCCGGGAAACTTTTAATAGGGCCACTGTTGCCGACAGAGCCACTCCGTTAGAAGCGTAAACCGCGTGGTGCGAGATATAAAGCTGCATCAGCAATTTGGGTGCAGCGGTTAATCGCGATTCGCGCCCCAAGCCGGAGCCGCGGTTTTCGCGACAATTTGGGTGCTACGATCAATCGCAGAACAAAATGCCGATGCATCGTTGATCGAACGCAATCGCACCACGAACCTTTATCACGTCTTTGCTTCATCGGCAATTTGGGTGCCGAGTAACGACAAAATAAGCCAGCCACAGGTGGTGCGCTGAGGTTAAACATTCTTCATAAAGGAGTATGTCTCAAAGTACCCTGGAGTGGAGGTTTCAGAATTTAGTGCTAGAGTCGGCGTGATCTGCGCCTGTCTCGGGCAGTTTTACCCGAAATAAATTTCGCAAAACTACACGCAATCTCAGCAAAAGGGAAATAATAGTGAGCGTGTGTAAAACAAGCTGTAAAGGTGTTGTCTTTACCTCAATAAATAGCGAAAAAAAAAAACAATAGTGAAGTGATACTCGAGTATAAAAGACAAAGTGCCGATCAAGTGTTCATCAGACGACAACTGTAAGCCGCCTACCAGGAAGACGCACGCCGCCCACCAGCAAGCCGTCGCAACCGCCTACTAGCCGAAAAGAGATGAGCACCTGGCACGGGTTAAAAACTTCAACAAGGACGGCGAGTACATAGGACCATACATCCCGAACGAAAGGGATATTGAGGATCAGCGGATTGAAATCCTGGAACTATTGAGGAACGCCGGCAACAGGGAACTCGAAACCAAGGTAGAATACATATACGCTAATTATAAAGAAAACAAATTTACAATTCGAGAGACATTCGACAGGGCTACAAAAGTCTTAATGACATTGTTAGGGTTATAGAAAAATAAAAAGAAAAACAAATAAATAAAAAAACACGCTTTCATACATATTATAGTGACTCAACAAGAAAGAAATTCTTCATCTTTAAAATAGCTCTTTTACTCAACAAAAAAAAATATTCTTTTACAAAAAAACAAATTTGTTATTTTCTCTTAGAAAAATCCACTCTCATAGAACAAAAAATAACATTTACGTTTGTCCACGCAGTCTCAGCAAAAGGGAAATAATAGTAAGCGTGTGTAAAACAAGCTGTAAAGGTGTTGTCTTTACCTAAAAAATAGCGAAAAAAAACAATAGTGAAGTGATAATCGGGTATAAAAGACAAAGTGCCGATCAAGTGTTCATCAGACGACAACTGTAAGCCGCCTACCAGGAAGACGCACGCCGCCCACCAGCAAGCCGCCGCAGCCGCCTACCAGGAAAACGCCCGCCGCCTACCAGCAAGCCGCCTCAGCCGCCTACCAGCTAACCGCCGCAGCCGCATACCAGGAAGATGTATGCCGCCCACCATCAAGCCGCCTACCAGGAAGACGAACGCCGCCCACCAGCAAGCCGTCGCAACCGCCTACTAGCCGAAAAGAGATGAGCACCTGGCACGGGTTAAAAAACTTCAACAAGGACGGCGAGTACATAGGACCATACATCCCGAACGAAAGGGATATTGAGGATCAGCGGATTGAAATCCTGGAACTATTGAGGAACGCCGGCAACAGGGAACTCGAAACCAAGGTAGAATACATATACGCTAATTATAAAGAAAACAAATTTACAATTCGAGAGACATTCGACAGGGCTACAAAAGTCTTAATGACATTGTTAGGGTTATAGAAAAATAAAAAGAAAAACAAACAAATAAGTATGCCGCCCACCATCAAGCCGCCTACCAGGAAGACGAACGCCGCCCACCAGCAAGCCGTCGCAACCGCCTACTAGCCGAAAAGAGATGAGCACCTGGCACGGGTTAAAAACTTCAACAAGGACGGCGAGTACATAGGACCATACATCCCGAACGAAAGGGATATTGAGGATCAGCGGATTGAAATCCTGGAACTATTGAGGAACGCCGGCAACAGGGAACTCGAAACCAAGGTAGAATACATATACGCTAATTATAAAGAAAACAAATTTACAATTCGAGAGACATTCGACAGGGCTACAAAAGTCTTAATGACATTGTTAGGGTTATAGAAAAATAAAAAGAAAAACAAACAAATAAGTATGCCGCCCACCATCAAGCCGCCTACCAGGAAGACGAACGCCGCCCACCAGCAAGCCGTCGCAACCGCCTACTAGCCGAAAAGAGATGAGCACCTGGCACGGGTTAAAAAATTTAAACAAGGACGGCGAGTACATAGGACCATACATCCCGAACGAAAGGGATATTGAGGATCAGCGGATTGAAATCCTGGAACTATTGAGGAACGCCGGACACAGGGAACTCGAAACCAAGGTAGAATACATATACGCTAATTATAAAGAAAACAAATTTACAATTCGAGAGACATTCGACAGGGCTACAAAAGTCTTAATGACATTGTTAGGGTTATAGAAAAATAAAAAGAAAAACAAATAAATAAAAAAAACCCACTTTCATACATATTATAGTGACTCAACAAGAAAGAAATTCTTCATCTTTAAAATAGCTCTTTTACTCAACAAAAAAAAATATTCTTTTACAAAAAAACAAATTTGTTTTTTTCTCTTAGAAAAATCCACTCTCATAGAACAAAAAATAACATTTACGTTTGTCCACGCAGTCTCAGCAAAAGGGAAATAATAGTGAGCGTGTGTAAAACAAGCTGTAAAGGTGTTGTCTTTACCTAAAAAATAGCGAAAAAAACAATAGTGAAGTGATAATCGGGTATAAAAGACAAAGTGCCGATCAAGTGTTCATCAGACGACAACTGTAAGCCGCCTACCAGGAAGACGCACGCCGCCCACCAGCAAGCCGCCGCAGCCGCCTACCAAGAAAACGCCCGCCGCCCACCAGCAAGCCGCCTCAGCCGCCTACCAGCTAGCCGCCGCAGCCGCATACCAGGAAGATGTATGCCGCCCACCATCAAGCCGCCTACCAGGAAGACGAACGCCGCCCACCAGCAAGCCGTCGCAACCGCCTACTAGCCGAAAAGAGATGAGCACCTGGCACGTGTTAAAAAACTTCAACAAGGACGGCGAGTACATAGGACCATACATCCCGATCGAAAGGGATATTGAGGATCAGCGGATTGAAATCCTGGAACTATTGAGGAACGCCGGCAACAGGGAACTCGAAACCAAGGTAGAATACATATACGCTAATTATAAAGAAAACAAATTTACAATTCGAGAGACATTCGACAGGGCTACAAAAGTCTTAATGACATTGTTAGGGTTATAGAAAAATAAAAAGAAAAACAAATAAATAAAAAACCCGCTTTCATACATATTATAGTGACTCAACAAGAAAGAAATTCTTCATCTTTAAAATAGCTCTTTTACTCAACAAACAAAATCTTCTTTTACATAAAAAAAACAAATTTGTTATTTTCTCTTAGAAAAATCCACTCTCATAGAACAAAAAATAACATTTACGTTTGTCCACGCAGTCTCAGCAAAAGGGAAATAATAGTGAGCGTGTGTAAAACAAGCTGTAAAGGTGTTGTCTTTACCTCAATAAATAGCGAAAAAAAAACAATAGTGAAGTGATACTCGAGTATAAAAGACAAAGTGCCGATCAAGTGTTCATCAGACGACAACTGTAAGCCGCCTACCAGGAAGACGAACGCCGCCCACCAGCAAGCCGTCGCAACCGCCTACTAGCCGAAAAGAGATGAGCACCTGGCACGGGTTAAAAACTTCAACAAGGACGGCGAGTACATAGGACCATACATCCCGAACGAAAGGGATATTGAGGATCAGCGGATTGAAATCCTGGAACTATTGAGGAACGCCGGCAACAGGGAACTCGAAACCAAGGTAGAATACATATACGCTAATTATAAAGAAAACAAATTTACAATTCGAGAGACATTCGACAGGGCTACAAAAGTCTTAATGACATTGTTAGGGTTATAGAAAAATAAAAAGAAAAACAAACAAATAAGTATGCCGCCCACCATCAAGCCGCCTACCAGGAAGACGAACGCCGCCCACCAGCAAGCCGTCGCAACCGCCTACTAGCCGAAAAGAGATGAGCACCTGGCACGGGTTAAAAACTTCAACAAGGACGGCGAGTACATAGGACCATACATCCCGAACGAAAGGGATATTGAGGATCAGCGGATTGAAATCCTGGAACTATTGAGGAACGCCGGCAACAGGGAACTCGAAACCAAGGTAGAATACATATACGCTAATTATAAAGAAAACAAATTTACAATTCGAGAGACATTCGACAGGGCTACAAAAGTCTTAATGACATTGTTAGGGTTATAGAAAAATAAAAAGAAAAACAAATAAATAAAAACCCGCTTTCATACATATTATAGTGACTCAACAAGAAAGAAATTCTTCATCTTTAAAATAGCTCTTTTACTCAACAAAAAAAATATTCTTTTACGTTTGTTAGCCAATAGAACAAAAATAACATTTACGTTTGTCCACGCAGTCTCAGCCGAGAAGCTGTAAAGGTGTTGTCTTTACCTAAAAAATAGCGAAAAAAACAATAGTGAAGTGATAATCCAAGGAAACGCATCACGCAACCGCCGCGCCGCCCACCAGCAAGCCGCCTCAGCCGCCACGCCTACCAGCTAGCCGCCGCAGCCGCATACCAGGAAGATGTATGCCGCCCACCATCAAGCCGCCTACCAGGAAGACGAACGCCGCCCACCAGCAAGCCGTCGCAACCGCCTACTAGCCGAAAAGAGATGAGCACCTGGCACGGGTTAAAAAACTTCAACAAGGACGGCGAGTACATAGGACCATACATCCCGATCGAAAGGGATATTGAGGATCAGCGGATTGAAATCCTGGAACTATTGAGGAACGCCGGCAACAGGGAACTCGAAATCAAGGTAGAATACATATACGCTAATTATAAAGAAAACAAATTTACAATTCGAGAGACATTCGACAGGGCTACAAAAGTCTTAATGACATTGTTAGGGTTATAGAAAAATAAAAAGAAAAACAAATAAATAAAAAAAACCCACTTTCATACATATTATAGTGACTCAACAAGAAAGAAATTCTTCATCTTTAAAATAGCTCTTTTACTCAACAAAAAAAAATATTCTTTTACAAAAAAACAAATTTGTTTTTTTCTCTTAGAAAAATCCACTCTCATAGAACAAAAAATAACATTTACGTTTGTCCACGCAGTCTCAGCAAAAGGGAAATAATAGTGAGCGTGTGTAAAACAAGCTGTAAAGGTGTTGTCTTTACCTCAATAAATAGCGAAAAAAAAACAATAGTGAAGTGATACTCGAGTATAAAAGACAAAGTGCCGATCAAGTGTTCATCAGACGACAACTGTAAGCCGCCTACCAGGAAGACGAACGCCGCCCACCAGCAAGCCGTCGCAACCGCCTACTAGCCGAAAAGAGATGAGCACCTGGCACGGGTTAAAAAATTTCAACAAGGACGGCGAGTACATAGGACCATACATCCCGAACGAAAGGGATATTGAGGATCAGCGGATTGAAATCCTGGAACTATTGAGGAACGCCGGACACAGGGAACTCGAAACCAAGGTAGAATACATATACGCTAATTATAAAGAAAACAAATTTACAATTCGAGAGACATTCGACAGGGCTACAAAAGTCTTAATGACATTGTTAGGGTTATAGAAAAATAAAAAGAAAAACAAACAAATAAGTATGCCGCCCACCATCAAGCCGCCTACCAGGAAGACGAACGCCGCCCACCAGCAAGCCGTCGCAACCGCCTACTAGCCGAAAAGAGATGAGCACCTGGCACGGGTTAAAAAACTTCAACAAGGACGGCGAGTACATAGGACCATACATCCCGAACGAAAGGGATATTGAGGATCAGCGGATTGAAATCCTGGAACTATTGAGGAACGCCGGCAACAGGGAACTCGAAACCAAGGTAGAATACATATACGCTAATTATAAAGAAAACAAATTTACAATTCGAGAGACATTCGACAGGGCTACAAAAGTCTTAATGACATTGTTAGGGTTATAGAAAAATAAAAAGAAAAATAAATAAATAAAAAAACCCGCTTTCGTACATATTAAAGTGACTCAACGAGAAAGAAATTCTTCATCTTTAAAATAGCTCTTTTACTCAACAAAAAAAATCTTCTTTTACAAAAAAAACAAATTTGTTATTTTCTCTTAGAAAAATCCACTCTCATAGAACAAAAAATAACATTTACGTTTGTCCACGCAGTCTCAGCAAAGGGAAATAATAGTGAGCGTGTGTAAAACAAGCTGTAAAGGTGTTGTCTTTACCTAAAAAATAGCGAAAAAAACAATAGTGAAGTGATAATCGGGTATAAAAGACAAAGTGCCGATCAAGTGTTCATCAGACGACAACTGTAAGCCGCCTACCAGGAAGACGCACGCCGCCCACCAGCAAGCCGCCGCAGCAGCCTACCAGGAAAACGCCCGCCGTCCACCAGCAAGCCGCCACAGCCGCCTACCAGGAAGATGTATGCCGCCTACCAGCTAGCCGCCGCAGCCGCATACCAGGAAGATGTATGCCGCCCACCATCAAGCCGCCTACCAGGAAGACGAACGCCGCCCACCAGCAAGCCGTCGCAGCCGTCTACCAGCCGAAAAGGGATGACCTGGCACGAACTGAAGAATTTTAATCAAGACGGCGAGTACATCGGACCCATATACCAAACGAAAAAGACATCGAGGATCAGCGGCTCGAGATCTTGGAGCTGCTGAGGAGCACGGGCAACGCAGAGCTCAAAAAAGGTAGAAAATATTCACGATAATTGTAGAGCTTACAAAATAACAATTAGAGAGACATTCGAGAGAGCAACCGATGTTTTAATGACATTATTAGAGCTATAGAGAAGAATAAAAAACAACTATATAACAAGAAAAAATTTTTGCATTCATACATATTATTATCAACAAGAAAGAAATTATTTAGCTCTTTTACTATCAATTATTACTTATTATTTTTAAATAAATAAAAAAAATCTTCTTTTACAAAAAACAAACAAATAAATTTTTTTCTCTTATAAAAATCCACTTTCATAGAAAGAAAAATAACATTTAAGTTTGTCCACCTTGAACCAAGGACCAGAAATCAAAAAGCAAACCAAGAAAATGCTTCAAAATTATGTAATAGAACACTCGGTGTAACATTACAATTCACTTATCTTACTGGTACCGAAAAAATCCACACAGGAGAAAAAATGGAGATTGATAGTAGATTTTAGACAGCTTAACAAAAAGTTGCTCCCTGATAAATTTCCATTACCTAAAGTAGACTCCATATAAGATCAACTAGGACGAGCTAAATGCTTTAGAACATTAAATCTTAAGTCAGGATATCATCAAATCGTCAAAAAAGTATACAGCTTTTTCAAGCACAGGTGGTCACTATCAATTTAAATGATTACCGTTTGGATTGAACATTTCACCAAATAGTTTTCAACGAATGATGACAATAGCCATGGCAGTAGCCTCACGACAGAATGCATTTTTGTATACGTCGATGACATAGCAGTCGTAGGAGCAGTTCGGGAAATCATCATCTGAAAAATTAAAAAATTAAAAAAAAATCTTCAAATAAAAAAATACTCGAGGATGGTATCATATGACCATCGAGATCTGCTTGGACCTCTCCAGCTGGGACAGTTCCAAAGAAAAATTATTCTTCAGGTCAAAAGAAATTCAAAATGGACGTTGATTATAGAACAAACTTTGAGTGATCGCTAGCCAATGTGCGAGATTTCTTACATATTAGAACAATTGAGAGGTCATAGATATTTTTCAACTCTAGACCTAGCATCTGGTTTACACCAAATAAAAATGTATGAAAAGGATATTGAATAAAAGCATTCACCGTAAATAATGGAAAGTAGGAATATAATAGAATGCCATTTGAGTTAAAAAATAACCCTGCAATTTTTCAAAGAGCATTAGGCTATGTTTTAAGAGATTATATTGGTAATATATGCTACATCTATATAGATGATGTAATTGTTCTAGGAAAACCCCTTGATGAACGTCTTGAAAATTTAGGGAAAATGAAATCATTGAACTCAGCCAATCTAAAGGTACACATAATTCGCTCGACACGAAGTAGAATTCCTCTGTCACATTATAATCCACGAAGGAGTAAAACCGAATCCAAAAAAGATTTAAACGTTTCAAAATGTTCGTCGATTTACTAATATGAAATAGCTAAGATCATTGTTAGGTTTGATGAACTATCATAGACAATTTGCCAAAGATTATACAAAAATAGTAAAACCATTTACTAATATATATAGAGGTGAGAAACCCCTTCACCGAACAAAGAAATTATTTTAACACCCAAACAAATATACTGTTTTGAAAAACTTAAACTTAACCTGTTCTGATATTTTAAATTATCCTTATTATACCGAGCCATTTGTGTTGACAACGGATGCTTCAAATTACGCTTTAGGAGCAGTTTTGTTACAGGGTGAAATCGGAAATAATAAACTCATAAATTTTGTATCTAGATCATTAACGAAAACATAAGAGTCATATTCTAGCAAACCTTTCTCACAGCTAAAACGAGGAAGTTACCTTACGCAATTCATAAACCTTATGTACATGTCGCATAAAGTATAAACAAAAACATGTTATCAAAATAGTCATAGTTACAGTTAGCTGGCCTATATACGATCAGCAACTTAATAGTATATAAGAGATCAGAACCTAAAAGAAATCGCATTTAAACACAACCTCAGAATCGCTCGTTTCTTAATAGTCGGAGGCACTCTCCGGTCGAAGAAGAAAATATGCCTGACTCAGTGTAAAGCCACTTAAAATTAAGATACATACTTAAGCTTAGTTAAAACAAAATATTTCACTTTTTATCTTAAACTCAGCTCAAACTTAAATCAACTTTATGATTGTTGATCCAAATTTAAGCTATTTTTCGACGGAACATAAACCATCATATTTTAGTGAATTCTGGTCAGATTATGATCATCTATGTTTCGTTGGAAAGGTTTTTTGTCATACTTTTATTTTATGTCTGAATATTATGCAAAGTGTTCCAACCCCGACAAGACATCTAGAGAAGACTGATGACATCGTAGAAATTCACATCAAACATCGAGTAAACACCAAGCACCGATTAAACTCCAAGCACCGGTATAAATACATCGTAGAATCAGCAGCAACAAAATGCACGTCGCATATTCCATTAAGGTATTGTAACTTTAAAATGTAATCAAATGGGTTTTTAAAGCTAGGAAATAGGAAGTAATTGAAAACAATATGAAAAAGGAATGAATACTATAAGCGATAAATTCGAAATTTTGAAACATATAGTTATGTTACACACATAGGGTGTAGTTCCAGCTAAACGGAAGCAAAGCAGACATCTACTTCCTCTCGCGAGAACCACACCACAAGATCATCATAGCACCCTCCCATGGTTCGGCACAGCGAAACATCGCAGAACACATTTTATGCTGAGCTAGCATAAAATGTGCCATGCCCGATGGAGCAGCGATCACCAGCATCTACCCGTAGACAACCGTCGTGGAGCATCCGCCCGAACACAACCGTCGTAGAACATCCGCCCGAAGATGACATCGTGAAACATCGGCGCAATAGGCTTAGGCTCGAGTTAGTTAGGACTAGGGAGTTTAAGGCAGTTCAGAATTGTAACTCACCAGCGATAGACGCATTAGGTTGATTAAGAAAAATAAATGTTTTTTTTATAAGACTTAATATGTCCCTCGCATAACTGGCGCAGCCGTCCGGAGTGTTAAATGCTTAAAGTGTAACAAGTGGAAAGGCGGAACCTAATAAATTTCGTCGAAGCGATCCCGCAAAAGCATCCAGAGCACCAAAGGAAATAATTTCCGCCGAGGAGTAGAGGATCCCCCGCGCTTCAAGTATCCAGTAACTGGCAAAGTTAGCACGAACCCGCGACACGACAGCAATAACGTAAGTATTTTGTTTATTTCTGTGCACGAATTCATACTACCAGATAGGTGAAGCTTTCGTGGGAGAACTACAAGATAGGGCCCACGGAAATAGTGTAAAGTGAAGTGACAATTACTTACAACGAAATCGCGAGTGTACAAGTTTAAAAAGTTAATGTGTATGCGCACTACCAGATAGACGTGATATATTGACTCGTTAAAGTTTGTGACATTCACGTCCTTGCAAGGCACTACCAGATAGACCGTGCAAGTAGAAAGTATACATACTATTAGATAGGTGTTACTTTTACACAATTTTCGCACTACAAGATAGACGAAATTTGCGACATCGTAGGGAGTACTACCAGATAGGGCCCGCGATACCAGATAAAACAAAACAAGTTAATGCCGAAGTTACCCAAAACACAAAACGCTCTAAGGAAAGCAAGGGAACTGTTCAGTAAAAAACTTGGCAACACCGATTCGGATACGGAAAACTCTAGTTCGGAACACTCCGAAGAGTATTCACATATTCCACTTAAATCGGATATTCCATTAGTCAATTCGTTGAACTTAAACGAAATGGAAATGGAATCATTGCAAAATGAAATTCTTGCTCTGCGACAAGTTGTGCAGGATTTGCAAGCTAATCAATCGAGACAAACGACAGGAGAACTAAGATTGGACTCATACGAATCTCTATGCAAAATCCCTGACCCGATAAAATCATTACCGAAATTCGACGGTAATAGAAAACAATTAGCATCATGGCTAAACACAGCCGAAAGCACCTTACAGATTTTTCATGGCATCGTGTCAGAACAACAAATGTCAATATTTGTTACAGCCGTAATAAATAAAATAGAAGGAAGAGCAAAAGATATAATTTGTCTTGCTGGAAACCCTAATACTTTTCTAGGAATAAAAGAGATTCTCTTAAACGCCTTAGGAGATCGACAAGAGATTACCTATTATAAAAGTCAACTTTGGCAAACTAAAATGACTGATAATATGAGCATTCACAAATATTACAATAAAATCAATGAGATCATGCAAAGTATAAAAACCCAAGCTAAACAGAACGAGAAATATCGAAAAAATTGGGACGCTATAAATGATTTTATTGAAGAGGATGGTTTAGCAGCATTTTTAGCTGGCCTAAAACAACCTTATTTCGGTTATGCGCAAGCAGCTACTCCCAAGGATTTGGAAGCAGCATACGCTTTCGTATGCAAATTTAAATGTTCGGAAAATGTCGCGAATCGTATCGATTCGACACAACCATCTCAATCCAAAAATCAGATTCAAAAACCCAAAAATCAAGAATATAAAACGAGAGATAGATATTCACCAAATCATGGCAACGAAAAATATGAGAGCAAAAAAGAAAAATTTCCACAACCCATGGAAGTGGAATCAACTAAAAGTAAGTTGACCCTCAACCGGAAGCAACTTCATAACAATGAAGTGTGCTCCAACGAAGTACCGTCTGATTCGGAATCAGATGAAGAAGAAAATATCGACATAAATTTTTGTTGGGGAAAAATAAACCCAGAAAAAACGTAGACTACCTTCCTTACCTAACAAGTCAAAACAGTGTGACCCAACAAACCATAAAAATATTAATAGACACTGGAGCGAACAAAAATGTCATTCGCCCAGGAATAGTAAGAAATTGCAAAAGTACTGAAAATATAACGATAAAAAATATTTCAGGAAAGCTCACCATTGAGAAGAAAGGCAAAGCAAATCTTATTGGCTATAACCTTCCTTGCCAAACCTATTATGAACTAAACTTCCATCACTTTTTCGACGGAATCTTAGGATCCGAATATTTGGCTAGAAACAATGCCATTATTAATTACAAAAAGAACAACTAGAAATTGAAAATATTGAAATACCATTTAAAAAATATTATCCGGCAAAAAAACTATACTCACATAACATCGAAGTAAAAACAAATACAGACGGAGATTGGCTAGTCCCAACCTTCCAAAAATTTGATAATGACACCGTTATTGAACCAGGTCTTTACAATGCCAGTGACAACAAAACTATAGTTAAAATCCTGAGCAGTAAAAAGAAAATAAAATCCTATGACAAAGAACTTAATATCAACGTTAATAATTTTGAAACTATAACTCCTATTCCAATAGAATATAACGATGCTATCAATGAAAAACTCTAGATAAAATTATTCGCACAAGCCACCTTTCAAATTTCGAAAAGAAAAATTATATCAAATCATTCTCGAAAACAAAAATGTTTTACTACGGGAAAACGAAAAGCTGACCTGCACTACAGCTGTAAAACATAAAATTATCACTAATGATAATATGCCGACCTACACAAAAACTTACAGATATCCTCATCACTTTAAAAAGATGTAGAGGAACAGATTCAAGAAATGCTAAAAACAGGTGTTATACAGCCCTCATCAAGTCCATATTCGTCACCAATTTGGGTTGTACCGAAAAAACAGACGCTTCTGGTAAAAAGAAAATTAGAGTCGTCATAGATTATCGTAAACTTAATGAAAAAACCATCGATGATAAATTTCCTATTCCACAAATCGAAGACATTTTAGATAGTCTAGGAAAATCACAATATTTCACAACACTAGATTTGAAATCTGGATTTCATCAAATCGAAATGGATCCAAAACACAGTGCAAAAACCGCTTTTTCTACAGACAAAGGTCATTTTGAATTTACAAGAATGCCTTTTGGTCTCAAAAACGCTCCTGCCACATTCCAAAGAGCAATGAATAACATACTTCAAGAATTTATAGGAAAATTTTGTTATGTCTATTTAGATGACATAATAATCACTGGTAACAATTTAAAACATCATTTGCAAAATATTTCAATTATATTGAAACGATTATCTGAATTTAATTTGAAAATTCAGCTTGATAAATGTGAATTCTTAAAAAAAGAAACAGAATTCCTAGGACATGTAATAACAGCAGAAGGGATAAAACCAGACCCAACTAAAATAGAAAAAATAAAAACTGGAAACTCCCAACCAACCAGAAAGAAATTAAACAATTCCTTGGACTGATAGGATATTACAGACGTTTTATTAAAGACTTTTCGAAACTTGCCAAACCTTTGACACAATACCTAAAAAAAGAAGAAACAGTAAATGTTAAAGATACAAATTACACACAAGCATTCGAGAAACTTAAAAACATCTTGACATCGGACCAAATACTTTCATACCCTAACTTCAACCTACCATTTATCCTAACGACGGATGCAAGCAACTATGCATTAGGAGCAGTACTATCACAAGTACAAGACAAAATAGAACGACCAATTGCATTCGCAAGCAGATCATTAAATAAAACAGAAAATAATTATTCTACAACAGAAAAAGAAGCCTTAGCAATAATTTGGGCAGTAAATAAATACTATCCATATCTCTATGGTCAAAAATTCACATTGATAACGGATCACAAACCGTTGACATTTATTAAAACTTCCACCAGAAATACTAAAATTCTTAGATGGAGATTGGAACTAGAAAACTTTGACTACGATATACAATACAAAGAAGGAAAAGCAAACGTTGTTGCTGACGCTTTGAGTCGAAAAGATGAAACTAATACCATTTCCTGTCTTTCAGAAACAAAAACAAGGCACCACTTGAAGAACGGAAGAACCATCTCACAATGGATATGAATGCTAACGAAACAAATTCCATTTCAGATTCTCAACATAATAACCCACCAACATCCGAAAGTGATTCAGATACAGTTCATTCAGCTGAAACTTCTGACAACTATTTCATTCACTTTTCAGAAAGACCCATTAATAATTATCGTAACCAAATAATATTTAAAATTTCTCATATCGATTCAACAATTACAGAAAGTCCCTTTCCTAATTTTCGAAGAGTAGTTATCTGTAAACCTCAATTTGATGAATCAGATATTAAAGAAAAACTGATAGCTTTTCACAACAATAAACAATCTGCAATAATGGCACCGGAAGAGATAATTCCATTGGTACAGTCTGTATACCGTAAATTTTTTAATCAAAAGGACATTTTGTTCTCACTCAGAAAATTGTACAAGATGTAACCAATGAAAACAGACAAGACGCTATTGTTTCCAAAGAACATGATAGAGCTCATAGAGGAATAACTGAAGTTGAAAATCAATTAAAAAGAGCTTATTTTTTCCCCAAAATGATATCCAAAATCAAAAAAGTATGCAATTTATGTAGAATCTGTAATATACATAAATATGAAAGGAAACCATACAATATAAAATTATCCCCTAGACCAGTAACTGAAACACCGTTTCAACGCGTTCACATGGATATTTTTCAAATCGATAATAAAAACTTCCTTTCACTAGTGGATTCATTTTCAAAACATGCTCAACTTATAAAAATCGAAACGAAAAATCTAACCGATGTTAAAAATGCATTAGCACAATATTTTTCAACATACGAAATCCCTACACAAATAGTAACAGATCATGAGACGACCTTCAGATCTATACAACTTCAAAACTATTTAGCTAACCTGAATGTTGAATTAGTTTATGCCTCTTGCTCAGAATCAAATGGTCAAGTAGAAAAACTCATTCCACAATCATCGAGGTATTTAACACAAATAAACACAAGTTTCCCGATTTAAATACCGAAGAAAAAATACTGTTAGCAGTATCTTTATATAATAGCTCGGTACATTCGTCAACAAAATTTACCCCAAATGAAATTGTTTTTAACCAAACAAACAGGCGAAATGAAAATATTCAGGAGTTATTCAAGAAAGTAAAAGAAAACTTAGAAAATGCTAAACTAATCCAAATCAAGCGAAATGAACAAAAAGAAGAACCCCCAGACCTTGAAGAAAACAATGAAGTTTATGTTAAACCAAACATTAGGAAAAAGTTAGACCCCAGGGCAAATCCAACAAAAGTTTTACAAAATAACACAAGAACGTTTAAAAATTTTAAGAATATCAAAAGAAACAAAAACAAAATTAAACGAATAAAATCTTTATCTTTTTAGATGCAAAAACTAATATTGATGACCATCCTAATAACTTACGTTCATGGTGCATCTCTCCAAATCAGGAATCTCAATCAGGATCCCGTACTACTCATAGAGAAGCAAGAATGTAAAATTCAAAACGGTATAATGAAAATCATACATCCAATCAATATGACAAATATCGAACACAATGTAATTAAATTTGAAGAGATAGCAAGAAAAGTCAATAAGAAACTCCCTATATCAAACTTAATAATAGAAAGGAGTAAGGAAATCAAAGATAGACTTAACCAGCTAGCGCCTTCAAGAAACCGTCACAAGCGTTGGGATATGCTAGGATCAGCATGGAAATGGCTTGCGGGTACACCAGACGCCGAAGACCTTCGAATCATCAACAAAACACTAAACGACCTGATCAGTGAAAACAATGCACAAATCAACATTAACAATGTTATTAATAACAAAATTGCCGAAATGACTGTAACGATCAACTTGCTGATAGAAAAACACTCAACTAAAGAAAAGCTATTGTTACAAGAAATAGATGCAATTACTTTACTAGTATACATGGATGCAACTAACCGCATTTTAGAAGACATAGAAGATGCAATCCTACGAACACGTATACAACTAACGAATAGTAAACTGCTATCCATTAACGAGATACTTGCTATCGAAACGATAATCAACAACCAAGGTATTCAAACGCAATTTCCAGAAGAAGCCTTGAAATACGCAATACCAAAAATTGCTATAAAAGAAAAGATGTTGTTTTACATATTGGAAATTCCCAAAGTCGAAAATAATTGTAAAATATTCCAAATCGTACCGCTCACCTTAAACGATTCAACTATAGTTAACATACCACAATACATCATTACGAGCAAACAAGGAATATTTTTAACAAACAAACCATTCGACTTGGTGCAGCTAGGCGAATACACAAAACCGTTCAAAGACACCTGCCTCATGCCAATATTAGATGGCAAAGAAAGCAACTGCCAAGCTATTAAAGACGACAAAACAATGGTCACTCTCGTTACGAACAATAAAATCTTGCTGAATAACGTAAAAAATTCGCAAGTAAAATCGAACTGTGGACCGCACGATCGAATACTTAACGGGAACTTCATTCTTACATTCAATAATTGCACAATATCAATTGATAACCACACCTTCACGTCAGAAGAAACAACAACAAGTGCAAGAGAAGTACTAGGAGCTTTCCCCAACCTTACAGTAAATTGGAATATCATAGAAACAACAAACATTACAAAAATCCAAAATGAAATGATTTCCAACAGAAAACATCTCGAACATATCGCATTAAAGCAGTATTCTCATGTGAAAATTACTTTCACAATATTTGGAAGCATAACCATTACAATAGCAATACTGACGATCATTGTATTCGTGTACATAAAAACAAGAAAATACACGAATATCACCATTGAATCAGCAATCATCAGAAGATCGCGCAAAGTCAAGAAGACACCACCCAGCGAGAACTTCGAGGACGAACTTCAATCTACCCCCGGAGGAGTTATGTTACACACATAGGGTGTAGTTCCAGCTAAACGGAAGCAAAGCAGACATCTACTTCCTCTCGCGAGAACCACACCACAAGATCATCATAGCACCCTCCCATGGTTCGGCACAGCGAAACATCGCAGAACACATTTTATGCTGAGCTAGCATAAAATGTGCCATGCCCGATGGAGCAGCGATCACCAGCATCTACCCGTAGACAACCGTCGTGGAGCATCCGCCCGAACACAACCGTCGTAGAACATCCGCCCGAAGATGACATCGTGAAACATCGGCGCAATAGGCTTAGGCTCGAGTTAGTTAGGACTAGGGAGTTTAAGGCAGTTCAGAATTGTAACTCACCAGCGATAGACGCATTAGGTTGATTAAGAAAAATAAATGTTTTTTTTATAAGACTTAATATGTCCCTCGCATAACTATATATTTAAAAAAATACAGGACCCTAAACAAAGAACTTGCTCAAGAACACAACTAAGAATTAAAGCTGAAGAAACATTTAAAGATATTCAAAAAGACATCGAAAAAAATAGATATAAAGATACTTTTAACAAACTATCAGAATTTAGCAAAACTTCTAATGCATTAAAAATTGCTACAAAATATAATTGCTATGGGTACATCAAAAACCAATGACGACTCGCGTAACAAGTCCTTTGATTTTTCCACTAATAGCTCAGAGGATAAAAATTTCAATTTAACACTGTTAACAACCAGTAGATTATCATTTAAACTCTTAGCTCCGATCATATTAGTCTTACTAAAGCTGCATAAAAAAATTAAAATGGCTAATTTTGATATTAAAACAGCCACAGGCTTGCACCCACATATGACGGGTCACACGATACCTTTAATGCATTTGAGGACGCTTCCACGCTATTGTTCGAGTTAAATCCAAACCATGAAGAAATGCTCGTAAAATTCATAAGAACCAGACTGACTGGTAAGGCTAGAATAGGGTTTACCTAGCAATATAACGACTTTTAAAGAATTAATCAGTGATATCAAGAGAAGATATGAAGAAAAAACAACACCTGATAAAGTAATAGCAAAACTAAAATCCATAAAAACAAAGGATGCACAATCAATTTGCAATTAGGTCGAACTGCTTTCAGAAAAACTAAAGGTAATTTATCTTAAACAAGGAATACCAGAAAAAATTGCTAACGATATGGTAATTAAAACAGGTATCGACACACTTAAAGAAAAGGTAGCAAACTCTGAAATTAAAATACAGTTGAAGGCAAATGCTTTTGCAACAATAACCGATGCAGCACAGAAAGTAATGGAGAATGAAAGTGAAGAAACAAACAGAACTACTAATGTCCTTAACATAAATATACAACACTACAGTAGAAGCTATCCTAGAAACCAAGGAAACCAGAATAGGAACAATCAAAACAACTATGGTTCAAATCAAAACCGACTAAACAGAAACTAGCACCATGATTAAAATAGAACGGCAATAAAGTGTGTAACTACGCATGACCGCCGAAATACGGCGAGTGAATGTGCGTAAAATAGTAAGAATCAGCACCGTGCGTGGATTAGATCGGCAACAAGGTGCGTAAACCAGCACGACCGCCGAAAACACGCGGTGAATGTGTGTAAAGTAATAAGAATAAACACCATGAGTGGAATAGAACGGCAACTAGGTGCGTAACTAAGCACAACCACCGAAACATCACAAGAATCAGCATAATAAATCAGCATGAGGCTAACGTAGTGACCATTCGGTAGTTACAAAGTCGGCGACAACAAAATAAAACAACAAATAGCTGTATGTTCGAAGAAAATAACGTTGAATTTCATTACACAAGTGTTGGTAAATCCTCTTCAAATGGAACAATAGAAATTGTCTAAAGAACAATAAGAGTATTGCACAACATACTCTCACTACGAGGTTCTACTAAAAATTTATCAACAACTTCAAAAATTAATTTGGCTATCTCAATCTACAATGATTCGATACATTCTCAAGCTAACATAATCCCTAAAGAACTATTTTTTGGCTTTAAAAACGAAGATCCTATCCCTGAAGACCTTGAAGAAAGAATTAAGCAAAAAGAGGAACTTTTTATTTTATACCAAAATGGAAGAAAAATTCACAAATCAAAATTGAAAAGAAAACGGAAAACTTTACATACCATTTAAATCAATTCTCATCCTTACAGAGCATAAAAGTTTAAAATTAAATTTGGAATAATTCTTCTCCTCATAATAGTCTTAACAAATTCAAAACTTCTAACTGCAACAATTTATAGAGAAGATAGAAAATTCGCAAAAAAAATATCGGAACAGCAAAAATAAAAATAGGATACCATAGAGTAATACATACTATAAATTTAGCAAAAATAGAGACTAACCTTAACTACTTACAAAAAAAGAACTAATCATCTTAAGGACACTTAAGATTACAAAATTCATCAGCTTGTAAGAAATTAGTAAATATAAGACCCAGAAAACAAAAGAGAGGTATTATAAACGGCTTAGGAACAATTATAAAAAATATTGCAGGAAATACAAATCAAGAAGATCTGAACATAATAAACAGCAACCTAGAACACTTAGAACATTCAGAAAACAAAATCATAGAAATAGAAATATCAGTGTACAAAATAACACAAACTCTAAAAAAATTGAAAATCAGATGAATAATCAGATTAAAGTCGTAAAAACTGAACAAGTAAACCTTTTTCTAAACATTGATATTATTATACAACTGCCCGAAGACGTAGAAGAACAGACCACCTTTGCTCGGTCTAACATCATAAACAAAAACATTCTAACATCAAATTAAACGGAATATATATGGTGTAGAAACCAAAAATTTTATGTGAATACACCACAAACACCTTGTTCGCGGTCATACGTTAACATTTAAGTATCGTAGGCGTAAACGTCAGAATAAAACGGCATTCGTCCTCGAGAATCAGAACAGCGCACACCTTCCAATTCTTCTTAATTTTCGTTCCGAAAATTCCGCAATTTTATAACTCAGAAGTGGGATACGAAGTCATTTTACGCAACAAAATGCCTACAAAAGATGAGTTATTATGTGCCTTGCAAGCTGCTGGTATCGAAGTGCCCCCCTCGGCAACTATTCAACATCTTCGCAACTTATACCAACAATGTGAACCGGGGATGAAAATTGAGGAACGATCGTCAAACAGCTCCAGTTCCCAGAACCCACGTATTGATGACGCCGTAGTGACGAACAATAGAAAACACGAGGAGCCAGCCGCCATTTCGGTGAAAGAGAAAATCGTTCCTCCCAAAGATGGCAGCTTGGCTGAAAACGATTTTCATCGATGGGAACTATTTGCACTACGCGAGAAAATCAAGGAAATGGAACAGCGACAAGTGAAAGTGGAAAGCGGCAGATTGGTATACCCTGACGAGCTTAAACATCTGATACCAGAATTTTCGGAGGGTCTCGGTATCAACCGATGGATTGACACAATCCGCTAAAATAGCGAACTATACGAGTGGCAAGATCGAACGACGCTTTTGTATGCAGGTAGCCGCTTAACCGGTGCGATCAATGAGTGGTATAATGGGTTTCGTCACACGATTAAAACTTTCGACGAATTTGCTGTTGAAATTACAAAGGCGTTTCCCGATTGCGATTGCTGCAATGACGCTGTGATTCACAGCCAACTAGCCGCAGCTTACAAAAAGTCCGCCGAATCATATACAAGTTACGTGTATCGGGTTAACGCGTTGGGGAAGTCAGGCAATGTGAGTGACGATGCTATTATCACTTACGCCATTAGAGGACTATCCCGTGATCCTCTCTACGATAGTCTCGTCACAAAAGAACTACAGCAACATATACGATCTGATCGACAACATTAAGCGCTGTGAAACACATTTATTGATGTGTAAAAATATAGAACGCCGCATTCCTTCTGCCCACTACTCAAATGTTCCGAGATTAGTGGCCCCGAAACAGGCGCCAACAGAAACACCTCATTGTTACAACTGCTCAGATTTTGGACACCATTCATCACAATGTACTAAACCTCGTCGAGCCTTGGGTTCCTGCTTCCGATGCGGCAGTACATCTCACATCATCCGTAACTGTCCCGACGTAGTTAGACGACAACCAACAGCAGCCGCAGTTCAGAGCAACGAAAATGAGACACCGAATGTAGATGACGCGGATAATGGAAACGTTCTGCAGCTCGATGCCTATCAGGAGGTAAGTGTCGCTTTAAAGGGAACTAAAGTTTGGAGCTCATGGTTTAACATAACATGTCTTTTTGATTCCGGTAGTGCTAAAAGCTTCCAAAAACAAAACTACATACTCCAAGTAGTTTCTCCAAGCGGATCGTTGTCTTTATTTTTTCCTCTTCTTTCTCTCTCTTCATTGGCTTCGGGTACGTTCGTTAGTGCGATGACTGCGATTTGCATGTCGCCTTATGTGGCACAAACACGAGCATGTTTCTTGTTGATCATTTCAACCGCATGCCGTCCTTTGTCGGTCGTACCTTCCTGCCCTTCCACCGGCAAAAGTGGCTCAATCAAGAATGATAAAATTTTGTGGATAAATCTTCTAACCATACACCAGCATCACCAGCACACACGCACACACACAGCAGGGGGGGGGGGAGATCCTGTCAGTTTACAAAACGGTCCATTTTGTCGAAAAACCATGTCCATGTCGTTATCTATGATAGTTGGGAGAGATCTATTATCTGATTCCAAAATTTCTGAAAATTCCATATTAGCGTTAGACCAATCTAAGCATGAGAAATCATTTACCAAAGTTTTTCTTGAAATATGTTCGATAGATATGAACGATGAAACGATGAGCGCGATAAAAATAGGTAAACAATTATCTAAAGAACAAAGCATTGTCATTAATTCAATCGTGGTTAACAATTACCTAAACTTTCCAGAAGAACAAATCCTACCAGTGACTCATAAAAGAAATAGTGAAAGACCTTTTGAAAAAGAATATAATACGACCTAGCAATTCACCTTACGCCTCGGCACTGGTACTGGTAAGAAAAAAAACGGAGAGATTCGTAAGTGTGTCGACTATCGAACGCTAAATAAAATTACCATTCGCGATAACTATCCACTCCCTTTAATAGAAACATGCCTTGAGTATTTAGGAAACAAAACATATTTTACACTACTCGACCTTAAGAGTGGCTTTCATCAAGTGCAAATGCACGAAGACTCAATTCAGTACACGGCTTTCGTCACCACTGACGGCCAATACGAATATACTCGTATGCCATTTGGCCTAAAAAATGCCCCAGCTGAATTTCAGCGGTTTATAAATACGATTTTTAAAAAATTCATTGAAAGCGAAAAATTAGTCGTCTATATTGATGATATTCTTAATGCTTCGAAAGACTTTGATGAACATTTTCAATTAGTGGGAGATGTTTTACGTACACTACGTGAAAATGGGCTAGAACTACGCTTGGACAAATGCAAATTTGCATACAACGAGTTGGATTATTTAGGATATAAAACCAGCCCCTCAGGTATATGTCCTAGTGATCACCATGTTAAAACAATTAAGAATTATCTTATTCCGCAAAATGTAAAACAAGTTCAACAATGCATAGGTTTATTTTCATTCTTTCGTAGATTTGTTCCCAATTTTTCAACTATTGCTAAACCACTGACCATTCTTTTAAAAACCAAAGCCCCATTTGTATTTGACAACAATTGCAAAAGGCTTTTGAAACACTAAGAGACAAATTGATCGAAGCTCCAGTACCTTCCATATATGTGAATTGAAAAATGGGTTCGACAACCCTGATGGTATGATGAACTATAAAAACGAGAGAATTCGGGAAACAAAGCTCAGTCGATGTACAACCTTTGTAGAATAGATTTCACGTCAATAAAGAGAACTTTACATATATGATCCAAAGCGTGAAACGGAGCTTCACTGTGATGCAAGCTCTTTAGCATTCGGTTCCGTACTTTTACAAAAACAGGATGATGGTAAATATCACCCTATTTCATATTTCTCAAATACCACTTCGGCCGATGAAGCTAAGTTACATAGCTATGAGAGCTCGAAACCTTAGCCGTAATTTATGCGCTCAAGCGATTTCTTGCATATGTACATGGCGTTCCCATCAAGATCGTAACAGATTGCAATTCTTTAGTAGAAACTTTGAAGAATAAAAATGCTTCGGCTAAAATAGCACGATGGTCGCTTTTTCTAGAGAACTACAACTACACGATTCAACATCGTCCCGGAACATCAGTGAGCCATGTAGACGCTTTAAGTCGGCTCGAACACTTGGCCGCAATTCACGATGTCGACATAGACTTCCCGATACGTGTCGCTCAAGCTAGGGACCCGCAGATCCAACTATTGAACTATCCAACTATACGTACCGGCGGAAATGATAAACAATTTGATTCGATCAATTCATGAACAGGTAGGACATCTCGGTGTAAAAAATGTCTGAATCAAATAGACCAAAACTATTGGTTTCCCAATAGGAAAACAAGGATCACAAATTTCATTAATAACTGTTTAAAGTGCTTACTTTACTCCGCTCCGGTTAAAAACAATAATCGAAATCTGCATAGTATCCCCAAAGAACCTTACCCCTTCGATACAATACACATTGACCATTTCGGACCACTTCCTACGTCAAAATGACTTACGAAGCATGACGCATTTACGAAGTTCGTTAAACTATATCCATCTTCTTCTACTAGTATCCGAGAGGTGTGTAACTGCTTAAAACAGTATTTTTCGTATTATAGTTGCCCCAAAAGAATAATAAGTGATCGTGGTACATGCTTCACCTCAGTTGCCTTTTCCAATTTCGTATCGTCTCGGGGAATCATTCATGTGTATAATTCGCCCTATATTAAGTAAATTGTCAAACCACACAGATCATTCAGATTGGGTTCAAACATTATCTACCGAATACGCACTTAACAACATTATCCATTCATCTACTCGTTTCTCACCCTCTATGTTATTATTTGGTGTTAACCAACGAGGTCCGACAGTAGATGGCTTAACCGAATATTTAGACGATAAAAATAAAACCTTGCCAGCTCAGACGCGCAGAAGCTTCGTCTAACATTTTAAAATCGCAATAAACCAATGAAAAACAGCATGCCAAACACCATTGTCCCGCTACGGAGTTCAATAAAGGAGAATTTGTAGTAATCAAAAATATATATAACACCGCTAATACAAGCTCATCGCCAGATTTAAAGGTCCTTATATAGTCCATAAACGATTACCTAATGATAGATACGTAATACGCGATATAGATGGAATTCAAATGACACAAATACTTTACGACGGTATTTTGGAGTCGGACAAATTGAGGAGATGGATCGTGCCTCTTTCGGGAGACTGACGAACTATGAATGAAAAGCCACGCTTACAAAAAAAGAGAACTCTAGTGAAAAGTTGTAAAGGCAAAATTGAGGCCAATTTGCCATCAGGATGGCCGAGCTGTAGAAACCGAAAGTTGTATGTGAATACACCTCAAAAAACATAAACACCTTGTTCGCGGTCATACGTTAACATTTAAGTATCGTAGGCGTAAACGTCAGAATAAAACGGCATTCTCGAGAATCAGAACAGCGCACACCTTCCGATTCTTCTTAATTTCCGTTCCGAAAATTCCGCAATTTTACAATGGCAAAAATTAAAAGATCAGAAAATATTTCTAAATTTTAAAGAAGAAATTCACATTTCAATTTTTTCCATTTTACGTATAAAAAACTTTAACCGTAAACAACACACGAGTAGAGACAGATGTTAAATTTGTAGCCAAGCATAAAAATACCGTTTTCAATGTGAACGAAGAGTGTACCTTTTGCAACAATCAGTACAAATAACAAATAATATCAGTACCAACATTAATCGAAACCGGCAATTGCACCGTAAAAATCCTTAATAGCACATTCACTGCGCTTATTGATGTTTAGACCAAGAAGACTACTTCTTACCCTTAACTGGGTAAAACTGAAATAATTCTAAACAAGCCAAACATACAAGATTTACACACAATGCACATCAGTAAAATACATAAACTCCATACAATAACACTCCGCTTACGCACGCAGACAATTGCAGGAGGGATAATAATTATTTTTCTAACTGATGCTGAACTGATCTTATGGAATGATGCCACTGCCGAAATCTCATCAAATTGCAGCGATATAAATCATATTCTTAATGGGTCATACATACCTCGTACAATTTCATGACTGCCATATTTTAATTAATGGAGAACTTTTTCCCAGTACAGATGTTCCCATAACTGGCAAATCATACATCTCAACCCATACTGGCTTTATCGCTGAAAAGCCGGAATCAAAGACGAGCCTTTAATCGAACATCTTCGGAATATAACACTATATAACTCTTAGATATAATATAACACTTAGAAAGAAGTTACATACCATCAGTTTGATCAATAATTTCCTCACTAACAACAATCGTCATGATAACAAACATAGGAAGTTTATGTTGAATTATCAGAATAAGAAGAACAAAAATCAGCCTCGGCATTCCAATTGCTAAAACCAACCTACAGGATGTTGCTAGCATAGAAACCTTCGTCAGCAAACTTACAACGTTCAATGCTCTCAACATACTTTGAGGGCAAAGTAATTTAAGAAGGGAGGAGATAAACCGACTTGCTGGAAGCAAGAACGCAAACTTGCATTCCGCATCGACCACGAGCAGGCGACGGCGTAACGCTACACCGGCCACTAGCAGACAATGGAGAAATGCGACACGTAGACCGGTGAAAACAGACCGCTGCAACCAGCGGTTTAGTTGGAAGATTAGATTGATAGGTTTAGTCAGTTTAAGTCTAGAATTTGTCGGAAGTAGCTTAGTTTAGCATTAGCCAGGATTAGTCCTGTTTTTATAAATAAAAAATCTTTTTGTTATAACCAATCGGTCAAGGTAAAGATTAACTAAAATATTTCGCTTTCCGAAAATATTGACAGACTTGTAAGTGCACTAACTGCTACTTCTTCTGCCGGCAAAAGTACGCTTATGGAACTTCCTGAATTTGATGGTAATTATAAACTATGACGACCTAAAACGGCCTTTGACGAAACAACTAAGACAATAAACTTTTCAAAACTGGAGAATCTGAATAGACTGCAGCGATACTTAAGGCAAATGCATTAAAATCTGTCAGTGGTCTCATGTTAAGTCCTGATAATCTTGAGAAAATTATCGACCGAATCGAATCGAGATTATCGATTAGAAAAACTTTACGGTCACCTCGAAAGTGTCTACAAGTCTTTACTTAACGATCGCACAGCATGTCGGCACATTTCAATAGAAAATTCGACATTTATTATAGTTTCCCAATGCATTGAACAATATGGTGGATAACAATCTACTACGGAGAACACAATATTTAAATGATCAGATGTTTCTAAGCGACACGAGCAGATAGCACGACTGTCAACAGATCTTAGAAATAAATGGATCGTAAAAACCTTACATGGCCAAGAGATTTACACATTAAGTGATCTAGCGTTATGGATGAAACCAACCGAGGACCTAGCGGCAGTGTTGGTAGCAAATGCGAATGGTCAGAAATTTCGAGAACATCGTCTTAATGCCCACTTACAACCCCATATGTATATATATATATATATATATATATATATATATATATATATATATATATATATATATATATATATATATATATATATATATATATATATATATATATATATATATATATATATATATATATATATATATATATATATATATATATATATATATATATATATATATATATATATATATATATATATATCTATAGACAATCATTGTCTAGTATGTGGAAGGGCTCATAAAATAATTCAATGCAAACAGCTCATAGATAAGCCAGTGTGTGGCAGAGATGGAGACTGCTAACCCAAAAGAACATATGTACTAATTGCTGCAAATACAAAAACCATAAGGCAGTTTGCTGCCGCAATCCCGCTCAACGCGGAGTAAAACGTTGCTCACAAAAACACCATACATTGCTCCATAGGAAAGAGGAACAATCCCGCTCGTAAATTCCTCAACACAGATTAAACTTCCAAAAAAAGGGACAGAAAGCTTTACTGACAAATCATCCCGATCACAAAACCCCTTTTAGTTGTTTTTTTTTTTAATCAATTATGTTACAGCAAGACTGAACAAGTGGATAATAAGATAACAAAACACTAAAAGTACAGTGGAATAGTAAGTGTAGATCTATTAACAATTATTAGGCCATAAGAAGTCACCGGTCCAATGTATATCAAACACCCGAACGCTGCAACAACAATAGAACACCCGTGCGACCAACGACGTGGTTGGACCATTAACGAAGATAACACAGATGTTCGCGCAACGCGAATGATAAGAACTCAACCCGTTTGTAAACACAACAACAAAAGTGTCATTTTGCGCACCGACGGAAAAACGGGAAGCGGGAGTCAAAAACCACATGGCGATACAGAAGCAGCGTATAAAGAACTCTACATTTGCAACAGCAAAAAAAACCAGTATTATCAATTGAGTTATCCCAACAACAGATTTCAACGAACCATCAGAGCGAGAAGACCCAGAGATCATGGAGGCACGGCGTCTAACCTGGGAAGCTATCGATTCCGGAACAGACCACAAACCTAACCCCAGAGGAGGAGTTCGAGGCGAAGCAGCCCTACCGGCCAACCCACGAAGATGTCTGCAGTTGCATCCGGGAAATAAACGAGACGCAGAGGATCCTAGTTAACCTAGGCGTGGAGGTACCGTACCGGAGGAACTTACAGTGGCGGTCAGTTGCTATATTGAGGGAGTAGTCGACACGCAATTGGGTCTAGCACTCATTTCAGACGTCGACTACGATCTCAATTTAGTAGCTTGCGGTAAGTCCTACCAACACGTTTGGAGAGCGACGGAACCTACCACATGGCCACCGTGATAGCGTAGCAAGAATAAAGCTACAAGAACATAAAAATGGAGTGAAAAATTTAAAGTGCAGTGCTGTGTAAAAAAGCAAGTTATGCGCTAAGTGATGTGCGGAAAAATTGACAGTGCCCGAAGAGAAAAAAAACCCTTTAGTTGGTTTTTATAATCAATTATGTTACAGCAAGACTGAGCAAGTGGATAATAAGATAACAAAAAATAAAAGTGCAGTGAGAATAAGTGTATTTAAAGATCGATTAACAATCATTAGGCCATCAGAAGTCACCGGTCCAATGTACATCCAATACTCGAACGCTCCGATAACAATAGAGCATCTGAGCGACGGTTGGACCAGCGACGAAGACAACACGGATTTTAACGGACCGGCAGTGCCAGAGGACCCAGCGATCGTGGATGCACGGCATCTAACCTGAGAAGTCATCGACTCCGTGGAGCAAACCACAAACCTAACCCCAGAGGAGGAGTTCGAGGCGAAGCAGCCCTACCGGCCAACCCACGAAGATGTCTGCAGTTGCATCCGGGAAATAAACGAGACGCAGAGGATCCTAGTTAACCTAGGCGTGGAGGTACCGACGATCTATTGGAGGAACTTACAGCGGCGGTCAGTTGCTATATTGAGGGAGTAGTCGACACGCAATTGGGTCTAGCACTCATTTCAGACGTCGACTACGATCTCAATTTAGTAGCTTGCGGTAAGTCCTACCAACACGTTTGGAGAGCGACGGAACCTACCACATGGCCACCGTGATAGCGTAGCAAGAATAAAGCTACAAGAACATAAAAATGGAGTGAAAAATTTAAAGTGCAGTGCTGTGTAAAAAGCAAGTTATGCGCAAAGTGATGTGCGGAAAAATTGACAGTGCCCGAAGAGAAAAAAACCCTTTAGTTGGTTTTTATAATCAATTATGTTACAGCAAGACTGAGCAAGTGGATAATAAGATAACAAAAAATTAAAAGTGCAGTGAGAATAAGTGTATTTAAAGATCGATTAACAATCATTAGGCCATCAGAAGTCACCGGTCCAATGTACATCCAATACTCGAACGCTCCGATAACAATAGAGCATCTGAGCGACGGTTGGACCAGCGACGAAGACAACACGGATTTTAACGGACCGGCAGTGCCAGAGGACCCAGCGATTGTGGATGCACGGCATCTAACCTGGGAAGCCATCGACTCCGTGGAGCAAACCACAAACCTAACCCCAGAGGAGGAGTTCGAGGCGAAGCAGCCCTACCGGCCAACCCACGAAGATGTCTGCAGTTGCATCCGGGAAATAAACGAGACGCAGAGGATCCTAGTTAACCTAGGCGTGGAGGTACCGACGATCTATTGGAGGAACTTACAGCGGCGGTCAGTTGCTATATTGAGGGAGTAGTCGACACGCAATTGGGTCTAGAACTCATTTCAGACGTCGACTACGATCTCAATTTAGTAGCTTGCGGTAAGTCCTACCAACACGTTTGGAAAGCGACGGAACCTACCACATGGCCACCGTGATAGCGTAGCAAGAATAAAGCTACAAGAACATAAAAATGGAGTGAAAAATTTAAAGTGCAGTGCTGTGTAAAAAGCAAGTTATGCGCAAAGTGATGTGCGGAAAAATTGACAGTGCCCGAAGAGAAAAAAACCCCTTTAGTTGGTTTTTATAATCAATTATGTTACAGCAAGACTGAGCAAGTGGATAATAAGATAACAAAAAATTAAAAGTGCAGTGAGAATAAGTGTATTTAAAGATCGATTAACGATCATTAGGCCATCAGAAGTCACCGGTCCAATGTACATCCAATACTCGAACGCTCCGATAACAATAGAGCATCTGAGCGACGGTTGGACCAGCGACGAAGACAACACGGATTTTAACGGACCGGCAGTGCCAGAGGACCCAGCGATCGTGGATGCACGGCATCTAACCTGGGAAGACATCGACTCCGTGGAGCAAACCACAAACCTAACCCCAGAGGAGGAGTTCGAGGCGAAGCAGCCCTACCGGCCAACCCACGAAGATGTCTGCAGTTGCATCCGGGAAATAAACGAGACGCAGAGGATCCTAGTTAACCTAGGCGTGGAGGTACCGACGATCTATTGGAGGAACTTACAGCGGCGGTCAGTTGCTATATTGAGGGAGTAGTCGACACGCAATTGGGTCTAGAACTCATTTCAGACGTCGACTACGATCTCAATTTAGTAGCTTGCGGTAAGTCCTACCAACACGTTTGGAGAGCGACGGAACCTACCACATGGCCACCGTGATAGCGTAGCAAGAATAAAGCTACAAGAACATATAAATGGAGTGAAAAATTTAAAGTGCAGTGCTGTGTAAAAAGCAAGTTATGCGCAAAGTGATGTGCGGAAAAATTGACAGTGCCCGAAGAGAAAAAAAACCCTTTAGTTGGTTTTTATAATCAATTATGTTACAGCAAGACTGAGCAAGTGGATAATAAGATAACAAAAAATAAAAGTGCAGTGAGAATAAGTGTATTTAAAGATCGATTAACAATCATTAGGCCATCAGAAGTCACCGGTCCAATGTACATCCAATACTCGAACGCTCCGATAACAATAGAGCATCTGAGCGACGGTTGGACCAGCGACGAAGACAACACGGATTTTAACGGACCGGCAGTGCCAGAGGACCCAGCGATCGTGGATGCACGGCATCTAACCTGAGAAGTCATCGACTCCGTGGAGCAAACCACAAACCTAACCCCAGAGGAGGAGTTCGAGGCGAAGCAGCCCTACCGGCCAACCCACGAAGATGTCTGCAGTTGCATCCGGGAAATAAACGAGACGCAGAGGATCCTAGTTAACCTAGGCGTGGAGGTACCGACGATCTATTGGAGGAACTTACAGCGGCGGTCAGTTGCTATATTGAGGGAGTAGTCGACACGCAATTGGGTCTAGCACTCATTTCAGACGTCGACTACGATCTCAATTTAGTAGCTTGCGGTAAGTCCTACCAACACGTTTGGAGAGCGACGGAACCTACCACATGGCCACCGTGATAGCGTAGCAAGAATAAAGCTACAAGAACATAAAAATGGAGTGAAAAATTTAAAGTGCAGTGCTGTGTAAAAAGCAAGTTATGCGCAAAGTGATGTGCGGAAAAATTGACAGTGCCCGAAGAGAAAAAAACCCTTTAGTTGGTTTTTATAATCAATTATGTTACAGCAAGACTGAGCAAGTGGATAATAAGATAACAAAAAATTAAAAGTGCAGTGAGAATAAGTGTATTTAAAGATCGATTAACAATCATTAGGCCATCAGAAGTCACCGGTCCAATGTACATCCAATACTCGAACGCTCCGATAACAATAGAGCATCTGAGCGACGGTTGGACCAGCGACGAAGACAACACGGATTTTAACGGACCGGCAGAGCCAGAGGACCCAGCGATCGTGGATGCACGGCATCTAACCTGGGAAGCCATCGACTCCGGGGAGCAAACCACAAACCTAACCCCAGAGGAGGAGTTCAAGGCGAAGCAGCCCTACCGGCCAACCCACGAAGATGTCTGCAGTTGCATCCGGGAAATAAACGAGACGCAGAGGATCCTAGTTAACCTAGGCGTGGAGGTACCGACGATCTATTGGAGGAACTTACAGCGGCGGTCAGTTGCTATATTGAGGGAGTAGTCGACACGCAATTGGGTCTAGAACTCATTTCAGACGTCGACTACGATCTCAATTTAGTAGCTTGCGGTAAGTCCTACCAACACGTTTGGAAAGCGACGGAACCTACCACATGGCCACCGTGATAGCGTAGCAAGAATAAAGCTACAAGAACATAAAAATGGAGTGAAAAATTTAAAGTGCAGTGCTGTGTAAAAAGCAAGTTATGCGCAAAGTGATGTGCGGAAAAATTGACAGTGCCCGAAGAGAAAAAAACCCCTTTAGTTGGTTTTTATAATCAATTATGTTACAGCAAGACTGAGCAAGTGGATAATAAGATAACAAAAAATAAAAGTGCAGTGAGAATAAGTGTATTTAAAGATCGATTAACAATCATTAGGCCATCAGAAGTCACCGGTCCAATGTACATCCAATACTCGAACGCTCCGATAACAATAGAGCATCTGAGCGACGGTTGGACCAGCGACGAAGACAACACGGATTTTAACGGACCGGCAGTGCCAGAGGACCCAGCGATCGTGGATGCACGGCATCTAACCTGGGAAGACATCGACTCCGTAGAGCAAACCACAAACCTAACCCCAGAGGAGGAGTTCGAGGCGAAGCAGCCCTACCGGCCAACCCACGAAGATGTCTGCAGTTGCATCCGGGAAATAAACGAGACGCAGAGGATCCTAGTTAACCTAGGCGTGGAGGTACCGTACCGGAGGAACTTACAGCGGCGGTCAGTTGCTATATTGAGGGAGTAGTCGACACGCAATTGGGTCTAGAACTCATTTCAGACGTCGACTACGATCTCAATTTAGTAGCTTGCGGTAAGTCCTACCAACACGTTTGGAAAGCGACGGAACCTACCACATGGCCACCGTGATAGCGTAGCAAGAATAAAGCTACAAGAACATAAAAATGGAGTGAAAAATTTAAAGTGCAGTGCTGTGTAAAAAGCAAGTTATGCGCTAAGTGATGTGCGGAAAAATTGACAGTGCCCGAAGAGAAAAAAAAACCCTTTAGTTGGTTTTTATAATCAATTATGTTACAGCAAGACTGAGCAAGTGGATAATAAGATAACAAAAATTAAAAGTGCAGTGAGAATAAGTGTATTTAAAGATCGATTAACAATCATTAGGCCATCAGAAGTCACCGGTCCAATGTACATCCAATACTCGAACGCTCCGATAACAATAGAGCATCTGAGCGACGGTTGGACCAGCGACGAAGACAACACGGATTTTAACGGACCGGCAGTGCCAGAGGACCCAGCGATCGTGGATGCACGGCATCTAACCTGGGAAGACATCGACTCCGTGGAGCAAACCACAAACCTAACCCCAGAGGAGGAGTTCGAGGCGAAGCAGCCCTACCGGCCAACCCACGAAGGTGTCTGCGGTTGCATCCGGGAAATAAACGAGACGCAGAGGATCCTAGTTAACCTAGGCGTGGAGGTACCGACGATCTATTGGAGGAACTTACAGCGGCGGTCAGTTGCTATATTGAGGGAGTAGTCGACACGCAATTGGGTCTAGCACTCATTTCAGACGTCGACTACGATCTCAATTTAGTAGCTTGCGGTAAGTCCTACCAACACGTTTGGACAGCGACGGAACCTACCACATGGCCACCGTGATAGCGTAGCAAGAATAAAGCTACAAGAACATAAAAATGGAGTGAAAAATTTAAAGTGCAGTGCTGTGTAAAAAGCAAGTTATGCGCAAAGTGATGTGCGGAAAAATTGACAGTGCCCGAAGAGAAAAACCCCTTTTGTTGGTTTTTATAATCAATTATGTTACAGCAAGACTGAGCAAGTGGATAATAAGATAACAAAAAATAAAAGTGCAGTGAGAATAAGTGTATTTAAAGATCGATTAACAATCATTAGGCCATCAGAAGTCACCGGTCCAATGTACATCCAATACTCGAACGCTCCGATAACAATAGAGCATCTGAGCGACGGTTGGACCAGCGACGAAGACAACACGGATTTTAACGGACCGGCAGTGCCAGAGGACCCAGCGATCGTGGATGCACGGCATCTAACCTGGGAAGTCATCGACTCCGTAGAGCAAACCACAAACCTAACCCCAGAGGAGGAGTTCGAGGCGAAGCAGCCCTACCGGCCAACCCACGAAGGTGTCTGCGGTTGCATCCGGGAAATAAACGAGACGCAGAGGATCCTAGTTAACCTAGGCGTGGAGGTACCGACGATCTATTGGAGGAACTTACAGCGGCGGTCAGTTGCTATATTGAGGGAGTAGTCGACACGCAATTGGGTCTAGAACTCATTTCAGACGTCGACTACGATCTCAATTTAGTAGCTTGCGGTAAGTCCTACCAACACGTTTGGAGAGCGACGGAACCTACCACATGGCCACCGTGATAGCGTAGCAAGAATAAAGCTACAAGAACATAAAAATGGAGTGAAAAATTTAAAGTGCAGTGCTGTGTAAAAAGCAAGTTATGCGCTAAGTGATGTGCGGAAAAATTGACAGTGCCCGAAGAGAAAAAAAACCCTTTAGTTGGTTTTTATAATCAATTATGTTACAGCAAGACTGAGCAAGTGGATAATAAGATAACAAAAAATTAAAAGTGCAGTGAGAATAAGTGTATATAAAGATCGATTAACGATCATTAGGCCATCAGAAGTCACCGGTCCAATGTACATCCAATACTCGAACGCTCCGATAACAATAGAGCATCTGAGCGACGGTTGGACCAGCGACGAAGACAACACGGATTTTAACGGACCGGCAGTGCCAGAGGACCCAGCGATCGTGGATGCACGGCATCTAACCTGGGAAGACATCGACTCCGTGGAGCAAACCACAAACCTAACCCCAGAGGAGGAGTTCGAGGCGAAGCAGCCCTACCGGCCAACCCAAGAAGATGTCTGCAGTTGCATCCGGGAAATAAACGAGACGCTGAGGATCCTAGTTAACCTAGGCGTGGAGGTACCGACGATCTATTGGAGGAACTTACAGCGGCGGTCAGTTGCTATATTGAGGGAGTAGTCGACACGCAATTGGGTCTAGAACTCATTTCAGACGTCGACTACGATCTCAATTTAGTAGCTTGCGGTAAGTCCTACCAACACGTTTGGAAAGCGACGGAACCTACCACATGGCCACCGTGATAGCGTAGCAAGAATAAAGCTACAAGAACATAAAAATGGAGTGAAAAATTTAAAGTGCAGTGCTGTGTAAAAGCAAGTTATGCGCAAAGTGATGTGCGGAAAAATTGACAGTGCCCGAAGAGAAAAAAAACCCCTTTGTTGGTTTTTATAATCAATTATGTTACAGCAAGACTGAGCAAGTGGATAATAAGATAACAAAAAATAAAAGTGCAGTGAGAATAAGTGTATTTAAAGATCGATTAACAATCATTAGGCCATCAGAAGTCACCGGTCCAATGTACATCCAATACTCGAACGCTCCGATAACAATAGAGCATCTGAGCGACGGTTGGACCAGCGACGAAGACAACACGGATTTTAACGGACCGGCAGTGCCAGAGGACCCAGCGATCGTGGATGCACGGCATCTAACCTGGGAAGACATCGACTCCGTGGAGCAAACCACAAACCTAACCCCAGAGGAGGAGTTCGAGGCGAAGCAGCCCTACCGGCCAACCCACGAAGGTGTCTGCGGTTGCATCCGGGAAATAAACGAGACGCAGAGGATCCTAGTTAACCTAGGCGTGGAGGTACCGACGATCTATTGGAGGAACTTACAGCGGCGGTCAGTTGCTATATTGAGGGAGTAGTCGACACGCAATTGGGTCTAGAACTCATTTCAGACGTCGACTACGATCTCAATTTAGTAGCTTGCGGTAAGTCCTACCAACACGTTTGGAAAGCGACGGAACCTACCACATGGCCACCGTGATAGCGTAGCAAGAATAAAGCTACAAGAACATAAAAATTTAGTGAAAAATTTAAAGTGCAGTGCTGTGTAAAAAGCAAGTTATGCGCTAAGTGATGTGCGGAAAAATTGACAGTGCCCGAAGAGAAAAAAAAACCCTTTAGTTGGTTTTTATAATCAATTATGTTACAGCAAGACTGAGCAAGTGGATAATAAGATAACAAAAAATTAAAAGTGCAGTGAGAATAAGTGTATATAAAGATCGATTAACGATCATTAGGCCATCAGCAGTCACCAGTCCAATGTACATCCAATACTCGAACGCTCCGATAATAATAGAGCATCTGAGCGACGGTTGGACCAACCACGAAGACAACACGGATTTTAACGGACCGGCAGTGCCAGAGGACCCAGCGATCGTGGATGCACGGCATCTAACCTGAGAAGTCATCGACTCCGTGGAGCAAACCACAAACCTAACCCCAGAGGAGGAGTTCAAGGCGAAGCAGCCCTACCGGCCAACCCACGAAGATGTCTGCAGTTGCATCCGGGAAATAAACGAGACGCTGAGGATCCTAGTTAACCTAGGCGTGGAGGTACCGACGATCTATTGGAGGAACTTACAGCGGCGGTCAGTTGCTATATTGAGGGAGTAGTCGACACGCAATTGGGTCTAGAACTCATTTCAGACGTCGACTACGATCTCAATTTAGTAGCTTGCGGTAAGTCCTACCAACACGTTTGGAGAGCGACGGAACCTACCACATGGCCACCGTGATAGCGTAGCAAGAATAAAGCTACAAGAACATATAAATGGAGTGAAAAATTTAAAGTGCAGTGCTGTGTAAAAAGCAAGTTATGCGCAAAGTGATGTGCGGAAAAATTGACAGTGCCCGAAGAGAAAAAACCCCCTTTAGTTGGTTTTTATAATCAATTATGTTACAGCAAGACTGAGCAAGTGGATAATAAGATAACAAAAAATAAAAGTGCAGTGAGAATAAGTGTATATAAAGATCGATTAACGATCATTAGGCCATCAGAAGTCACCGGTCCAATGTACATCCAATACTCGAACGCTCCGATAACAATAGAGCATCTGAGCGACGGTTGGACCAGCGACGAAGACAACACGGATTTTAACGGACCGGCAGTGCCAGAGGACCCAGCGATCGTGGATGCACGGCATCTAACCTGAGAAGTCATCGACTCCGTGGAGCAAACCACAAACCTAACCCCAGAGGAGGAGTTCGAGGCGAAGCAGCCCTACCGGCCAACCCACGAAGATGTCTGCAGTTGCATCCGGGAAATAAACGAGACGCAGAGGATCCTAGTTAACCTAGGCGTGGAGGTACCGACGATCTATTGGAGGAACTTACAGCGGCGGTCAGTTGCTATATTGAGGGAGTAGTCGACACGCAATTGGGTCTAGCACTCATTTCAGACGTCGACTACGATCTCAATTTAGTAGCTTGCGGTAAGTCCTACCAACACGTTTGGAGAGCGACGGAACCTACCACATGGCCACCGTGATAGCGTAGCAAGAATAAAGCTACAAGAACATAAAAATGGAGTGAAAAATTTAAAGTGCAGTGCTGTGTAAAAGCAAGTTATGCGCAAAGTGATGTGCGGAAAAATTGACAGTGCCCGAAGAGAAAAAAACCCCTTTAGTTGGTTTTTATAATCAATTATGTTACAGCAAGACTGAGCAAGTGGATAATAAGATAACAAAAAATTAAAAGTGCAGTGAGAATAAGTGTATATAAAGATCGATTAACGATCATTAGGCCATCAGAAGTCACCGGTCCAATGTACATCCAATACTCGAACGCTGCGATAACAATAGAGCATCTGAGCGACGGTTGGACCAGCGACGAAGACAACACGGATTTTAACGGACCGGCAGAGCCAGAGGACCCAGCGATCGTGGATGCACGGCATGTAACCTGAGAAGCCATCGACTCCGTGGAGCAAACCACAAACCTAACCCCAGAGGAGGAGTTCGAGGCGAAGCAGCCCTACCGGCCAACCCACGAAGATGTCTGCAGTTGCATCCGGGAAATAAACGAGACGCAGAGGATCCTAGTTAACCTAGGCGTGGAGGTACCGACGATCTATTGGAGGAACTTACAGCGGCGGTCAGTTGCTATATTGAGGGAGTAGTCGACACGCAATTGGGTCTAGAACTCATTTCAGACGTCGACTACGATCTCAATTTAGTAGCTTGCGGTAAGTCCTACCAACACGTTTGGAAAGCGACGGAACCTACCACATGGCCACCGTGATAGCGTAGCAAGAATAAAGCTACAAGAACATAAAAATGGAGTGACAAATTTAAAGTGCAGTGCTGTGTAAAAAGCAAGTTATGCGCAAAGTGATGTGCGGAAAAATTGACAGTGCCCGAAGAGAAAAAAAACCCTTTAGTTGGTTTTTATAATCAATTATGTTACAGCAAGACTGAGCAAGTGGATAATAAGATAACAAAAAATAAAAGTGCAGTGAGAATAAGTGTATATAAAGATCGATTAACGATCATTAGGCCATCAGAAGTCACCGGTCCAATGTACATCCAATACTCGAACGCTCCGATAACAATAGAGCATCTGAGCGACGGTTGGACCAGCGACGAAGACAACACGGATTTTAACGGACCGGCAGTGCCAGAGGACCCAGCGATCGTGGATGCACGGCATCTAACCTGGGAAGACATCGACTCCGTGGAGCAAACCACAAACCTAACCCCAGAGGAGGAGTTCGAGGCGAAGCAGCCCTACCGGCCAACCCACGAAGATGTCTGCAGTTGCATCCGGGAAATAAACGAGACGCAGAGGATCCTAGTTAACCTAGGCGTGGAGGTACCGACGATCTATTGGAGGAACTTACAGCGGCGGTCAGTTGCTATATTGAGGGAGTAGTCGACACGCAATTGGGTCTAGAACTCATTTCAGACGTCGACTACGATCTCAATTTAGTAGCTTGCGGTAAGTCCTACCAACACGTTTGGAAAGCGACGGAACCTACCACATGGCCACCGTGATAGCGTAGCAAGAATAAAGCTACAAGAACATAAAAATGGAGTGAAAAATTTAAAGTGCAGTGCTGTGTAAAAAGCAAGTTATGCGCAAAGTGATGTGCGGAAAAATTGACAGTGCCCGAAGAGAAAAAAAACCCCTTTTGTTGGTTTTTATAATCAATTATGTTACAGCAAGACTGAGCAAGTGGATAATAAGATAACAAAAATAAAAGTGCAGTGAGAATAAGTGTATTTAAAGATCGATTAACGATCATTAGGCCATCAGAAGTCACCGGTCCAATGTACATCCAATACTCGAACGCTCCGATAACAATAGAGCATCTGAGCGACGGTTGGACCAGCGACGAAGACAACACGGATTTTAACGGACCGGCAGAGCCAGAGGACCCAGCGATCGTGGATGCACGGCATGTAACCTGAGAAGCCATCGACTCCGTGGAGCAAACCACAAACCTAACCCCAGAGGAGGAGTTCGAGGCGAAGCAGCCCTACCGGCCAACCCACGAAGATGTCTGCAGTTGCATCCGGGAAATAAACGAGACGCTGAGGATCCTAGTTAACCTAGGCGTGGAGGTACCGACGATCTATTGGAGGAACTTACAGCGGCGGTCAGTTGCTATATTGAGGGAGTAGTCGACACGCAATTGGGTCTAGAACTCATTTCAGACGTCGACTACGATCTCAATTTAGTAGCTTGCGGTAAGTCCTACCAACACGTTTGGAAAGCGACGGAACCTACCACATGGCCACCGTGATAGCGTAGCAAGAATAAAGCTACAAGAACATAAAAATGGAGTGAAAAATTTAAAGTGCAGTGCTGTGTAAAAAGCAAGTTGTGCGCTAAGTATTGTGCGGAAAAATTGACAGTGCCCGAAGAGAAAAAAAAACCCTTTAGTTGGTTTTTATAATCAATTATGTTACAGCAAGACTGAGCAAGTGGATAATAAGATAACAAAAAATTAAAAGTGCAGTGAGAATAAGTGTATATAAAGATCGATTAACGATCATTAGGCCATCAGCAGTCACCGGTCCAATGTACATCCAATACTCGAACGCTCCAATAATAATAGAGCATCTGAGCGACGGTTGGACCAACGACGAAGACAACACGGATTTTAACGGACCGGCAGTGCCAGAGGACCCAGCGATCGTGGATGCACGGCATCTAACCTGAGAAGTCATCGACTCCGTGGAGCAAACCACAAACCTAACCCCAGAGGAGGAGTTCAAGGCCAAGCAGCCCTACCGGCCAACCCACGAAGATGTCTGCAGTTGCATCCGGGAAATAAACGAGACGCTGAGGATCCTAGTTAACCTAGGCGTGGAGGTACCGACGATCTATTGGAGGAACTTACAGCGGCGGTCAGTTGCTATATTGAGGGAGTAGTCGACACGCAATTGGGTCTAGCACTCATTTCAGACGTCGACTACGATCTCAATTTAGTAGCTTGCGGTAAGTCCTACCAACACGTTTGGAGAGCGACGGAACCTACCACATGGCCACCGTGATAGCGTAGCAAGAATAAAGCTACAAGAACATAAAAATGGAGTGAAAAATTTAAAGTGCAGTGCTGTGTAAAAAGCAAGTTATGCGCAAAGTGATGTGCGGAAAAATTGACAGTGCCCGAAGAGAAAAAAAACCCTTTAGTTGGTTTTTATAATCAATTATGTTACAGCAAGACTGAGCAAGTGGATAATAAGATAACAAAAAATTAAAAGTGCAGTGAGAATAAGTGTATATAAAGATCGATTAACGATCATTAGGCCATCAGAAGTCACCGGTCCAATGTACATCCAATACTCGAACGCTGCGATAACAATAGAGCATCTGAGCGACGGTTGGACCAGCGACGAAGACAACACGGATTTTAACGGACCGGCAGAGCCAGAGGACCCAGCGATCGTGGATGCACGGCATGTAACCTGAGAAGCCATCGACTCCGTGGAGCAAACCACAAACCTAACCCCAGAGGAGGAGTTCGAGGCGAAGCAGCCCTACCGGCCAACCCACGAAGATGTCTGCAGTTGCATCCGGGAAATAAACGAGACGCAGAGGATCCTAGTTAACCTAGGCGTGGAGGTACCGACGATCTATTGGAGGAACTTACAGCGGCGGTCAGTTGCTATATTGAGGGAGTAGTCGACACGCAATTGGGTCTAGAACTCATTTCAGACGTCGACTACGATCTCAATTTAGTAGCTTGCGGTAAGTCCTACCAACACGTTTGGAAAGCGACGGAACCTACCACATGGCCACCGTGATAGCGTAGCAAGAATAAAGCTACAAGAACATAAAAATGGAGTGAAAAATTTAAAGTGCAGTGCTGTGTAAAAAGCAAGTTATGCGCAAAGTGATGTGCGGAAAAATTGACAGTGCCCGAAGAGAAAAAAACCCTTTAGTTGGTTTTTATAATCAATTATGTTACAGCAAGACTGAGCAAGTGGATAATAAGATAACAAAAAATAAAAGTGCAGTGAGAATAAGTGTATATAAAGATCGATTAACGATCATTAGGCCATCAGAAGTCACCGGTCCAATGTACATCCAATACTCGAACGTTCCGATAACAATAGAGCATCTGAGCGACGGTTGGACCAGCGACGAAGACAACACGGATTTTAACGGACCGGCAGTGCCAGAGGACCCAGCGATCGTGAATGCACGGCATCTAACCTGAGAAGTCATCGACTCCGTGGAGCAAACCACAAACCTAACCCCAGAGGAGGAGTTCGAGGCGAAGCAGCCCTACCGGCCAACCCACGAAGATGTCTGCAGTTGCATCCGGGAAATAAACGAGACGCAGAGGATCCTAGTTAACCTAGGCGTGGAGGTACCGTACCGGAGGAACTTACAGTGGCGGTCAGTTGCTATATTGAGGGAGTAGTCGACACGCAATTGGGTCTAGCACTCATTTCAGACGTCGACTACGATCTCAATTTAGTAGCTTGCGGTAAGTCCTACCAACACGTTTGGAGAGCGACGGAACCTACCACATGGCCACCGTGATAGCGTAGCAAGAATAAAGCTACAAGAACATAAAAATTTAGTGAAAAATTTAAAGTGCAGTGCTGTGTAAAAAGCAAGTTATGCGCAAAGTGATGTGCGGAAAAATTGACAGTGCCCGAAGAGAAAAAAACCCCTTTTGTTGGTTTTTATAATCAATTATGTTACAGCAAGACTGAGCAAGTGGATAATAAGATAACAAAAATTAAAAGTGCAGTGAGAATAAGTGTATATAAAGATCGATTAACGATCATTAGGCCATCAGCAGTCACCGGTCCAATGTACATCCAATACTCGAACGCTCCGATAACAATAGAGCATCTGAGCGACAGTTGGACCAGCGACGAAGACAACACGGATTTTAACGGACCGGCAGTGCCAGAGGACCCAGCGATCGTGGATGCACGGCATCTAACCTGAGAAGTCATCGACTCCGTGGAGCAAACCACAAACCTAACCCCAGAGGAGGAGTTCAAGGCGAAGCAGCCCTACCGGCCAACCCACGAAGATGTCTGCAGTTGCATCCGGGAAATAAACGAGACGCAGAGGATCCTAGTTAACCTAGGCGTGGAGGTACCGACGATCTATTGGAGGAACTTACAGCGGCGGTCAGTTGCTATATTGAGGGAGAAGTCGACACGCAATTGGGTCTAGCACTCATTTCAGACGTCGACTACGATCTCAATATAGTAGCTTGCGGTAAGTCCTACCAACACGTTTGGAGAGCGACGGAACCTACCACATGGCCACCGTGATAGCGTAGCAAGAATAAAGCTACAAGAACATAAAAATGGAGTAAAAAATTTAAAGTGCAGTGCTGTGTAAAAAGCAAGTTATGCGCAAAGTGATGTGCGGAAAAATTGACAGTGCCCGAAGAGAAAAAAAAACCCTTTAGTTGGTTTTTATAATCAATTATGTTACAGCAAGACTGAGCAAGTGGATAATAAGATAACAAAAAATTAAAAGTGCAGTGAGAATAAGTGTATATAAAGATCGATTAACGATCATTAGGCCATCAGAAGTCACCGGTCCAATGTACATCCAATACTCGAACGCTCCGATAACAATAGAGCATCTGAGCGACGGTTGGACCAGCGACGAAGACAACACGGATTTTAACGGACCGGCAGAGCCAGAGGACCCAGCGATCGTGGATGCACGGCATCTAACCTGAGAAGCCATCGACTCCGTGGAGCAAACCACAAACCTAACCCCAGAGGAGGAGTTCGAGGCGAAGCAGCCCTACCGGCCAACCCACGAAGATGTCTGCAGTTGCATCCGGGAAATAAACGAGACGCTGAGGATCCTAGTTAACCTAGGCGTGGAGGTACCGACGATCTATTGGAGGAACTTACAGCGGCGGTCAGTTGCTATATTGAGGGAGTAGTCGACACGCAATTGGGTCTAGAACTCATTTCAGACGCCAACTACGATCTCAATTTAGTAGCTTGCGGTAAGTCCTACCAACACGTTTGGAGAGCGACGGAACCTACCACATGGCCACCGTGATAGCGTAGCAAGAATAAAGCTACAAGAACATAAAAATGGAGTGAAAAATTTAAAGTGCAGTGCTGTGTAAAAAGCAAGTTATGCGCAAAGTGATGTGCGGAAAAATTGACAGTGCCCGAAGAGAAAAAAAACCCCTTTAGTTGGTTTTTATAATCAATTATGTTACAGCAAGACTGAGCAAGTGGATAATAAGATAACAAAAAATAAAAGTGCAGTGAGAATAAGTGTATTTAAAGATCGATTAACAATCATTAGGCCATCAGAAGTCACCGGTCCAATGTACATCCAATACTCGAACGCTCCGATAATAATAGAGCATCTGAGCGACGGTTGGACCAACGACGAAGACAACACGGATTTTAACGGACCGGCAGTGCCAGAGGACCCAGCGATCGTGGATGCACGGCATCTAACCTGAGAAGTCATCGACTCCGTGGAGCAAACCACAAACCTAACCCCAGAGGAGGAGTTCAAGGCGAAGCAGCCCTACCGGCCAACCCACGAAGATGTCTGCAGTTGCATCCGGGAAATAAACGAGACGCAGAGGATCCTAGTTAACCTAGGCGTGGAGGTACCGTACCGGAGGAACTTACAGTGGCGGTCAGTTGCTATATTGAGGGAGTAGTTGACACGCAATTGGGTCTAGCACTCATTTCAGACGTCGACTACGATCTCAATATAGTAGCTTGCGGTAAGTCCTACCAACACGTTTGGAGAGCGACGGAACCTACCACATGGCCACCGTGATAGCGTAGCAAGAATAAAGCTACAAGAACATAAAAATGGAGTGAAAAATTTAAAGTGCAGTGCTGTGTAAAAAACAAGTTATGCGCAAAGTGATGTGCGGAAAAATTGACAGTGCCCGAAGAGAAAAAAACCCCTTTTGTTGGTTTTTATAATCAATTATGTTACAGCAAGACTGAGCAAGTGGATAATAAGATAACAAAAAATAAAAAGTGCAGTGAGAATAAGTGTATTTAAAGATCGATTAACAATCATTAGGCCATCAGAAGTCACCGGTCCAATGTACATCCAATACTCGAACGCTCCGATAACAATAGAGCATCTGAGCGACGGTTGGACCAGCGACGAAGACAACACGGATTTTAACGGACCGGCAGAGCCAGAGGACCCAGCGATCGTGGATGCACGGCATCTAACCTGAGAAGCTGACTCCGTGGAGCAAACCACAAACCTAACCCCAGAGGAGGAGTTCGAGGCGAAGCAGCCCTACCGGCCAACCCACGAAGATGTCTGCAGTTGCATCCGGGAAATGAACGAGACGCGGAGGATCCTAGTTAACCTAGGCGTGGAGGTACCGACGATCTATTGGAGGAACTTACAGCGGCGGTCAGTTGCTATATTGAGGGAGTAGTCGACACGCAATTGGGTCTAGCACTCATTTCAGACGTCGACTACGATCTCAATTTAGTAGCTTGCGGTAAGTCCTACCAACACGTTTGGAAAGCGACGGAACCTACCACATGGCCACCGTGATAGTGTAGCAAGAATAAAGCTACAAGAACATAAAAATGGAGTGAAAAATTTAAAGTGCAGTGCTGTGTAAAAAGCAAGTTATGCGCAAAGTGATGTGCGGAAAAATTGACAGTGCCCGAAGAGAAAAAAACCCCTTTTGTTGGTTTTTATAATCAATTATGTTACAGCAAGACTGAGCAAGTGGATAATAAGATAACAAAAAATAAAAGTGCAGTGAGCATATGTGTATTTAAAGATCGATTAACAATCATTAGGCCATCAGAAGTCACCGGTCCAATGTACATCCAATACTCGAACGCTCCGATAACAATAGAGCATCTGAGCGATGGTTGGACCAGCGACGAAGACAACACGGATTTTAACGGGCCGGCAGAGCCAGAGGACCCAGCGATCGTGGATGCACGGCATCTAACCTGGGAAGCCATCGACTCCGTGGAGCAAACCACAAACCTAACCCCAGAGGAGGAGTTCGAGGCGAAGCAGCCCTACCGGCCAACCCACGAAGATGTCTGCAGTTGCATCCGGGAAATAAACGAGACGCAGAGGATCCTAGTTAACCTAGGCGTGGAGGTACCGACGATCTATTGGAGGAACTTACAGCGGCGGTCAGTTGCTATATTGAGGGAGTAGTCGACACGCAATTGGGTCTAGCACTCATTTCAGACGTCGACTACGATCTCAATTTAGTAGCTTGCGGTAAGTCCTACCAACACGTTTGGAGAGCGACGGAACCTACCACATGGCCACCGTGATAGCGTAGCAAGAATAAAGCTACAAGAACATAAAAATGGAGTGAAAAATTTAAAGTGCAGTGCTGTGTAAAAAGCAAGTTATGCGCAAAGTGATGTGCGGAAAAATTGACAGTGCCCGAAGAGAAAAAAACCCCTTTAGTTGGTTTTTATAATCAATTATGTTACAGCAAGACTGAGCAAGTGGATAATAAGATAACAAAAAATTAAAAGTGCAGTGAGAATAAGTGTATATAAAGATCGATTAACGATCATTAGGCCATCAGAAGTCACCGGTCCAATGTACATCCAATACTCGAACGCTGCGATAACAATAGAGCATCTGAGCGACGGTTGGACCAGCGACGAAGACAACACGGATTTTAACGGACCGGCAGAGCCAGAGGACCCAGCGATCGTGGATGCACGGCATGTAACCTGAGAAGCCATCGACTCCGTGGAGCAAACCACAAACCTAACCCCAGAGGAGGAGTTCAAGGCGAAGCAGCCCTACCGGCCAACCCACGAAGATGTCTGCAGTTGCATCCGGGAAATAAACGAGACGCAGAGGATCCTAGTTAACCTAGGCGTGGAGGTACCGTACCGGAGGAACTTACAGCGGCGGTCAGTTGCTATATTGAGGGAGTAGTCGACACGCAATTGGGTCTAGAACTCATTTCAGACGTCGACTACGATCTCAATTTAGTAGCTTGCGGTAAGTCCTACCAACACGTTTGGAAAGCGACGGAACCTACCACATGGCCACCGTGATAGTGTAGCAAGAATAAAGCTACAAGAACATAAAAATGGAGTGAAAAATTTAAAGTGCAGTGCTGTGTAAAAAGCAAGTTATGCGCTAAGTGATGTGCGGAAAAATTGACAGTGCCCGAAGAGAAAAAAAACCCTTTAGTTGGTTTTTATAATCAATTATGTTACAGCAAGACTGAGCAAGTGGATAATAAGATAACAAAAAATAAAAGTGCAGTGAGAATAAGTGTATTTAAAGATCGATTAACAATCATTAGGCCATCAGAAGTCACCGGTCCAATGTACATCCAATACTCGAACGCTCCGATAACAATAGAGCATCTGAGCGACGGTTGGACCAGCGACGAAGACAACACGGATTTTAACGGACCGGCAGTGCCAGAGGACCCAGCGATCGTGGATGCACGGCATCTAACCTGAGAAGTCATCGACTCCGTGGAGCAAACCACAAACCTAACCCCAGAGGAGGAGTTCGAGGCGAAGCAGCCCTACCGGCCAACCCACGAAGATGTCTGCAGTTGCATCCGGGAAATAAACGAGACGCAGAGGATCCTAGTTAACCTAGGCGTGGAGGTACCGACGATCTATTGGAGGAACTTACAGCGGCGGTCAGTTGCTATATTGAGGGAGTAGTCGACACGCAATTGGGTCTAGCACTCATTTCAGACGTCGACTACGATCTCAATTTAGTAGCTTGCGGTAAGTCCTACCAACACGTTTGGAGAGCGACGGAACCTACCACATGGCCACCGTGATAGCGTAGCAAGAATAAAGCTACAAGAACATAAAAATGGAGTGAAAAATTTAAAGTGCAGTGCTGTGTAAAAAGCAAGTTATGCGCAAAGTGATGTGCGGAAAAATTGACAGTGCCCGAAGAGAAAAAAACCCTTTAGTTGGTTTTTATAATCAATTATGTTACAGCAAGACTGAGCAAGTGGATAATAAGATAACAAAAATTAAAAGTGCAGTGAGAATAAGTGTATTTAAAGATCGATTAACAATCATTAGGCCATCAGAAGTCACCGGTCCAATGTACATCCAATACTCGAACGCTCCGATAACAATAGAGCATCTGAGCGACGGTTGGACCAGCGACGAAGACAACACGGATTTTAACGGACCGGCAGAGCCAGAGGACCCAGCGATCGTGGATGCACGGCATCTAACCTGGGAAGCCATCGACTCCGGGGAGCAAACCACAAACCTAACCCCAGAGGAGGAGTTCAAGGCGAAGCAGCCCTACCGGCCAACCCACGAAGATGTCTGCAGTTGCATCCGGGAAATAAACGAGACGCAGAGGATCCTAGTTAACCTAGGCGTGGAGGTACCGACGATCTATTGGAGGAACTTACAGCGGCGGTCAGTTGCTATATTGAGGGAGTAGTCGACACGCAATTGGGTCTAGAACTCATTTCAGACGTCGACTACGATCTCAATTTAGTAGCTTGCGGTAAGTCCTACCAACACGTTTGGAAAGCGACGGAACCTACCACATGGCCACCGTGATAGCGTAGCAAGAATAAAGCTACAAGAACATAAAAATGGAGTGAAAAATTTAAAGTGCAGTGCTGTGTAAAAAGCAAGTTATGCGCAAAGTGATGTGCGGAAAAATTGACAGTGCCCGAAGAGAAAAAAACCCCTTTAGTTGGTTTTTATAATCAATTATGTTACAGCAAGACTGAGCAAGTGGATAATAAGATAACAAAAATAAAAGTGCAGTGAGAATAAGTGTATTTAAAGATCGATTAACAATCATTAGGCCATCAGAAGTCACCGGTCCAATGTACATCCAATACTCGAACGCTCCGATAACAATAGAGCATCTGAGCGACGGTTGGACCAGCGACGAAGACAACACGGATTTTAACGGACCGGCAGTGCCAGAGGACCCAGCGATCGTGGATGCACGGCATTTAACCTGGGAAGACATCGACTCCGTAGAGCAAACCACAAACCTAACCCCAGAGGAGGAGTTCGAGGCGAAGCAGCCCTACCGGCCAACCCACGAAGATGTCTGCAGTTGCATCCGGGAAATAAACGAGACGCAGAGGATCCTAGTTAACCTAGGCGTGGAGGTACCGTACCGGAGGAACTTACAGCGGCGGTCAGTTGCTATATTGAGGGAGTAGTCGACACGCAATTGGGTCTAGAACTCATTTCAGACGTCGACTACGATCTCAATTTAGTAGCTTGCGGTAAGTCCTACCAACACGTTTGGAAAGCAACGGAACCTACCACATGGCCACCGTGATAGCGTAGCAAGAATAAAGCTACAAGAACATAAAAATGGAGTGAAAAATTTAAAGTGCAGTGCTGTGTAAAAAGCAAGTTATGCGCTAAGTGATGTGCGGAAAAATTGACAGTGCCCGAAGAGAAAAAAAACCCTTTAGTTGGTTTTTATAATCAATTATGTTACAGCAAGACTGAGCAAGTGGATAATAAGATAACAAAAAATTAAAAGTGCAGTGAGAATAAGTGTATTTAAAGATCGATTAACAATCATTAGGCGGCCATCAGAAGTCACCGGTCCAATGTACATCCAATACTCGAACGCTCCGATAACAATAGAGCATCTGAGCGACGGTTGGACCAGCGACGAAGACAACACGGATTTTAACGGACCGGCAGTGCCAGAGGACCCAGCGATCGTGGATGCACGGCATCTAACCTGGGAAGACATCGACTCCGTGGAGCAAACCACAAACCTAACCCCAGAGGAGGAGTTCGAGGCGAAGCAGCCCTACCGGCCAACCCACGAAGGTGTCTGCGGTTGCATCCGGGAAATAAACGAGACGCAGAGGATCCTAGTTAACCTAGGCGTGGAGGTACCGACGATCTATTGGAGGAACTTACAGCGGCGGTCAGTTGCTATATTGAGGGAGTAGTCGACACGCAATTGGGTCTAGCACTCATTTCAGACGTCGACTACGATCTCAATTTAGTAGCTTGCGGTAAGTCCTACCAACACGTTTGGACAGCGACGGAACCTACCACATGGCCACCGTGATAGCGTAGCAAGAATAAAGCTACAAGAACATAAAAATGGAGTGAAAAATTTAAAGTGCAGTGCTGTGTAAAAAGCAAGTTATGCGCAAAGTGATGTGCGGAAAAATTGACAGTGCCCGAAGAGAAAAAACCCCTTTTGTTGGTTTTTATAATCAATTATGTTACAGCAAGACTGAGCAAGTGGATAATAAGATAACAAAAAATAAAAGTGCAGTGAGAATAAGTGTATTTAAAGATCGATTAACAATCATTAGGCCATCAGAAGTCACCGGTCCAATGTACATCCAATACTCGAACGCTCCGATAACAATAGAGCATCTGAGCGACGGTTGGACCAGCGACGAAGACAACACGGATTTTAACGGACCGGCAGTGCCAGAGGACCCAGCGATCGTGGATGCACGGCATCTAACCTGGGAAGTCATCGACTCCGTAGAGCAAACCACAAACCTAACCCCAGAGGAGGAGTTCGAGGCGAAGCAGCCCTACCGGCCAACCCACGAAGGTGTCTGCGGTTGCATCCGGGAAATAAACGAGACGCAGAGGATCCTAGTTAACCTAGGCGTGGAGGTACCGACGATCTATTGGAGGAACTTACAGCGGCGGTCAGTTGCTATATTGAGGGAGTAGTCGACACGCAATTGGGTCTAGAACTCATTTCAGACGTCGACTACGATCTCAATTTAGTAGCTTGCGGTAAGTCCTACCAACACGTTTGGAGAGCGACGGAACCTACCACATGGCCACCGTGATAGCGTAGCAAGAATAAAGCTACAAGAACATAAAAATGGAGTGAAAAATTTAAAGTGCAGTGCTGTGTAAAAAGCAAGTTATGCGCTAAGTGATGTGCGGAAAAATTGACAGTGCCCGAAGAGAAAAAAAACCCTTTAGTTGGTTTTTATAATCAATTATGTTACAGCAAGACTGAGCAAGTGGATAATAAGATAACAAAAAATTAAAAGTGCAGTGAGAATAAGTGTATATAAAGATCGATTAACGATCATTAGGCCATCAGAAGTCACCGGTCCAATGTACATCCAATACTCGAACGCTCCGATAACAATAGAGCATCTGAGCGACGGTTGGACCAGCGACGAAGACAACACGGATTTTAACGGACCGGCAGTGCCAGAGGACCCAGCGATCGTGGATGCACGGCATCTAACCTGGGAAGACATCGACTCCGTGGAGCAAACCACAAACCTAACCCCAGAGGAGGAGTTCGAGGCGAAGCAGCCCTACCGGCCAACCCAAGAAGATGTCTGCAGTTGCATCCGGGAAATAAACGAGACGCTGAGGATCCTAGTTAACCTAGGCGTGGAGGTACCGACGATCTATTGGAGGAACTTACAGCGGCGGTCAGTTGCTATATTGAGGGAGTAGTCGACACGCAATTGGGTCTAGAACTCATTTCAGACGTCGACTACGATCTCAATTTAGTAGCTTGCGGTAAGTCCTACCAACACGTTTGGAAAGCAACGGAACCTACCACATGGCCACCGTGATAGCGTAGCAAGAATAAAGCTACAAGAACATAAAAATGGAGTGAAAAATTTAAAGTGCAGTGCTGTGTAAAAAGCAAGTTATGCGCAAAGTGATGTGCGGAAAAATTGACAGTGCCCGAAGAGAAAAAAACCCCTTTAGTTGGTTTTTATAATCAATTATGTTACAGCAAGACTGAGCAAGTGGATAATAAGATAACAAAAAATTAAAAGTGCAGTGAGAATAAGTGTATATAAAGATCGATTAACGATCATTAGGCCATCAGAAGTCACCGGTCCAATGTACATCCAATACTCGAACGCTCCGATAACAATAGAGCATCTGAGCGACGGTTGGACCAGCGACGAAGACAACACGGATTTTAACGGACCGGCAGTGCCAGAGGACCCAGCGATCGTGGATGCACGGCATCTAACCTGGGAAGACATCGACTCCGTGGAGCAAACCACAAACCTAACCCCAGAGGAGGAGTTCGAGGCGAAGCAGCCCTACCGGCCAACCCACGAAGGTGTCTGCGGTTGCATCCGGGAAATAAACGAGACGCAGAGGATCCTAGTTAACCTAGGCGTGGAGGTACCGACGATCTATTGGAGGAACTTACAGCGGCGGTCAGTTGCTATATTGAGGGAGTAGTCGACACGCAATTGGGTCTAGAACTCATTTCAGACGTCGACTACGATCTCAATTTAGTAGCTTGCGGTAAGTCCTACCAACACGTTTGGAAAGCGACGGAACCTACCACATGGCCACCGTGATAGCGTAGCAAGAATAAAGCTACAAGAACATAAAAATTTAGTGAAAAATTTAAAGTGCAGTGCTGTGTAAAAAAGCAAGTTATGCGCTAAGTGATGTGCGGAAAAATTGACAGTGCCCGAAGAGAAAAAAAAACCCTTTAGTTGGTTTTTATAATCAATTATGTTACAGCAAGACTGAGCAAGTGGATAATAAGATAACAAAAAATTAAAAGTGCAGTGAGAATAAGTGTATATAAAGATCGATTAACGATCATTAGGCCATCAGCAGTCACCAGTCCAATGTACATCCAATACTCGAACGCTCCGATAATAATAGAGCATCTGAGCGACGGTTGGACCAACCACGAAGACAACACGGATTTTAACGGACCGGCAGTGCCAGAGGACCCAGCGATCGTGGATGCACGGCATCTAACCTGAGAAGTCATCGACTCCGTGGAGCAAACCACAAACCTAACCCCAGAGGAGGAGTTCAAGGCGAAGCAGCCCTACCGGCCAACCCACGAAGATGTCTGCAGTTGCATCCGGGAAATAAACGAGACGCTGAGGATCCTAGTTAACCTAGGCGTGGAGGTACCGACGATCTATTGGAGGAACTTACAGCGGCGGTCAGTTGCTATATTGAGGGAGTAGTCGACACGCAATTGGGTCTAGAACTCATTTCAGACGTCGACTACGATCTCAATTTAGTAGCTTGCGGTAAGTCCTACCAACACGTTTGGAGAGCGACGGAACCTACCACATGGCCACCGTGATAGCGTAGCAAGAATAAAGCTACAAGAACATATAAATGGAGTGAAAAATTTAAAGTGCAGTGCTGTGTAAAAAGCAAGTTATGCGCAAAGTGATGTGCGGAAAAATTGACAGTGCCCGAAGAGAAAAAAACCCCCTTTAGTTGGTTTTTATAATCAATTATGTTACAGCAAGACTGAGCAAGTGGATAATAAGATAACAAAAAATAAAAGTGCAGTGAGAATAAGTGTATTTAAAGATCGATTAACAATCATTAGGCCATCAGAAGTCACCGGTCCAATGTACATCCAATACTCGAACGCTCCGATAACAATAGAGCATCTGAGCGACGGTTGGACCAGCGACGAAGACAACACGGATTTTAACGGACCGGCAGTGCCAGAGGACCCAGCGATCGTGGATGCACGGCATCTAACCTGAGAAGTCATCGACTCCGTGGAGCAAACCACAAACCTAACCCCAGAGGAGGAGTTCGAGGCGAAGCAGCCCTACCGGCCAACCCACGAAGATGTCTGCAGTTGCATCCGGGAAATAAACGAGACGCAGAGGATCCTAGTTAACCTAGGCGTGGAGGTACCGACGATCTATTGGAGGAACTTACAGCGGCGGTCAGTTGCTATATTGAGGGAGTAGTCGACACGCAATTGGGTCTAGCACTCATTTCAGACGTCGACTACGATCTCAATTTAGTAGCTTGCGGTAAGTCCTACCAACACGTTTGGAGAGCGACGGAACCTACCACATGGCCACCGTGATAGCGTAGCAAGAATAAAGCTACAAGAACATAAAAATGGAGTGAAAAATTTAAAGTGCAGTGCTGTGTAAAAAGCAAGTTATGCGCAAAGTGATGTGCGGAAAAATTGACAGTGCCCGAAGAGAAAAAAACCCCTTTAGTTGGTTTTTATAATCAATTATGTTACAGCAAGACTGAGCAAGTGGATAATAAGATAACAAAAAATTAAAAGTGCAGTGAGAATAAGTGTATATAAAGATCGATTAACGATCATTAGGCCATCAGAAGTCACCGGTCCAATGTACATCCAATACTCGAACGCTGCGATAACAATAGAGCATCTGAGCGACGGTTGGACCAGCGACGAAGACAACACGGATTTTAACGGACCGGCAGAGCCAGAGGACCCAGCGATCGTGGATGCACGGCATGTAACCTGAGAAGCCATCGACTCCGTGGAGCAAACCACAAACCTAACCCCAGAGGAGGAGTTCGAGGCGAAGCAGCCCTACCGGCCAACCCACGAAGATGTCTGCAGTTGCATCCGGGAAATAAACGAGACGCAGAGGATCCTAGTTAACCTAGGCGTGGAGGTACCGACGATCTATTGGAGGAACTTACAGCGGCGGTCAGTTGCTATATTGAGGGAGTAGTCGACACGCAATTGGGTCTAGAACTCATTTCAGACGTCGACTACGATCTCAATTTAGTAGCTTGCGGTAAGTCCTACCAACACGTTTGGAAAGCGACGGAACCTACCACATGGCCACCGTGATAGCGTAGCAAGAATAAAGCTACAAGAACATAAAAATGGAGTGACAAATTTAAAGTGCAGTGCTGTGTAAAAAGCAAGTTATGCGCAAAGTGATGTGCGGAAAAATTGACAGTGCCCGAAGAGAAAAAAAAACCCTTTAGTTGGTTTTTATAATCAATTATGTTACAGCAAGACTGAGCAAGTGGATAATAAGATAACAAAAATAAAAGTGCAGTGAGAATAAGTGTATATAAAGATCGATTAACGATCATTAGGCCATCAGAAGTCACCGGTCCAATGTACATCCAATACTCGAACGCTCCGATAACAATAGAGCATCTGAGCGACGGTTGGACCAGCGACGAAGACAACACGGATTTTAACGGACCGGCAGTGCCAGAGGACCCAGCGATCGTGGATGCACGGCATCTAACCTGGGAAGACATCGACTCCGTGGAGCAAACCACAAACCTAACCCCAGAGGAGGAGTTCGAGGCGAAGCAGCCCTACCGGCCAACCCACGAAGATGTCTGCAGTTGCATCCGGGAAATAAACGAGACGCAGAGGATCCTAGTTAACCTAGGCGTGGAGGTACCGACGATCTATTGGAGGAACTTACAGCGGCGGTCAGTTGCTATATTGAGGGAGTAGTCGACACGCAATTGGGTCTAGAACTCATTTCAGACGTCGACTACGATCTCAATTTAGTAGCTTGCGGTAAGTCCTACCAACACGTTTGGAAAGCGACGGAACCTACCACATGGCCACCGTGATAGCGTAGCAAGAATAAAGCTACAAGAACATAAAAATGGAGTGAAAAATTTAAAGTGCAGTGCTGTGTAAAAAGCAAGTTATGCGCAAAGTGATGTGCGGAAAAATTGACAGTGCCCGAAGAGAAAAAAACCCCTTTTGTTGGTTTTTATAATCAATTATGTTACAGCAAGACTGAGCAAGTGGATAATAAGATAACAAAAAATAAAAGTGCAGTGAGAATAAGTGTATTTAAAGATCGATTAACGATCATTAGGCCATCAGAAGTCACCGGTCCAATGTACATCCAATACTCGAACGCTCCGATAACAATAGAGCATCTGAGCGACGGTTGGACCAGCGACGAAGACAACACGGATTTTAACGGACCGGCAGTGCCAGAGGACCCAGCGATCGTGGATGCACGGCATCTAACCTGGGAAGTCATCGACTCCGTGGAGCAAACCACAAACCTAACCCCAGAGGAGGAGTTCGAGGCGAAGCAGCCCTACCGGCCAACCCACGAAGATGTCTGCGGTTGCATCCGGGAAATAAACGAGACGCAGAGGATCCTAGTTAACCTAGGCGTGGAGGTACCGACGATCTATTGGAGGAACTTACAGCGGCGGTCAGTTGCTATATTGAGGGAGTAATCGACACGCAATTGGGTCTAGAACTCATTTCAGACGTCGACTACGATCTCAATTTAGTAGCTTGCGGTAAGTCCTACCAACACGTTTGGAAAGCGACGGAACCTACCACATGGCCACCGTGATAGCGTAGCAAGAATAAAGCTACAAGAACATAAAAATGGAGTGAAAAATTTAAAGTGCAGTGCTGTGTAAAAGCAAGTTGTGCGCTAAGTATTGTGCGGAAAAATTGACAGTGCCCGAAGAGAAAAAAAAACCCTTTAGTTGGTTTTTATAATCAATTATGTTACAGCAAGACTGAGCAAGTGGATAATAAGATAACAAAAAAATTAAAAGTGCAGTGAGAATAAGTGTATATAAAGATCGATTAACGATCATTAGGCCATCAGCAGTCACCGGTCCAATGTACATCCAATACTCGAACGCTCCAATAATAATAGAGCATCTGAGCGACGGTTGGACCAACGACGAAGACAACACGGATTTTAACGGACCGGCAGTGCCAGAGGACCCAGCGATCGTGGATGCACGGCATCTAACCTGAGAAGTCATCGACTCCGTGGAGCAAACCACAAACCTAACCCCAGAGGAGGAGTTCAAGGCCAAGCAGCCCTACCGGCCAACCCACGAAGATGTCTGCAGTTGCATCCGGGAAATAAACGAGACGCTGAGGATCCTAGTTAACCTAGGCGTGGAGGTACCGACGATCTATTGGAGGAACTTACAGCGGCGGTCAGTTGCTATATTGAGGGAGTAGTCGACACGCAATTGGGTCTAGCACTCATTTCAGACGTCGACTACGATCTCAATTTAGTAGCTTGCGGTAAGTCCTACCAACACGTTTGGAGAGCGACGGAACCTACCACATGGCCACCGTGATAGCGTAGCAAGAATAAAGCTACAAGAACATAAAAATGGAGTGAAAAATTTAAAGTGCAGTGCTGTGTAAAAAGCAAGTTATGCGCAAAGTGATGTGCGGAAAAATTGACAGTGCCCGAAGAGAAAAAAAACCCTTTAGTTGGTTTTTATAATCAATTATGTTACAGCAAGACTGAGCAAGTGGATAATAAGATAACAAAAAATTAAAAGTGCAGTGAGAATAAGTGTATATAAAGATCGATTAACGATCATTAGGCCATCAGAAGTCACCGGTCCAATGTACATCCAATACTCGAACGCTGCGATAACAATAGAGCATCTGAGCGACGGTTGGACCAGCGACGAAGACAACACGGATTTTAACGGACCGGCAGAGCCAGAGGACCCAGCGATCGTGGATGCACGGCATGTAACCTGAGAAGCCATCGACTCCGTGGAGCAAACCACAAACCTAACCCCAGAGGAGGAGTTCGAGGCGAAGCAGCCCTACCGGCCAACCCACGAAGATGTCTGCAGTTGCATCCGGGAAATAAACGAGACGCAGAGGATCCTAGTTAACCTAGGCGTGGAGGTACCGACGATCTATTGGAGGAACTTACAGCGGCGGTCAGTTGCTATATTGAGGGAGTAGTCGACACGCAATTGGGTCTAGAACTCATTTCAGACGTCGACTACGATCTCAATTTAGTAGCTTGCGGTAAGTCCTACCAACACGTTTGGAAAGCGACGGAACCTACCACATGGCCACCGTGATAGCGTAGCAAGAATAAAGCTACAAGAACATAAAAATGGAGTGAAAAATTTAAAGTGCAGTGCTGTGTAAAAAAGCAAGTTATGCGCAAAGTGATGTGCGGAAAAATTGACAGTGCCCGAAGAGAAAAAAAACCCTTTAGTTGGTTTTTATAATCAATTATGTTACAGCAAGACTGAGCAAGTGGATAATAAGATAACAAAAAATAAAAGTGCAGTGAGAATAAGTGTATATAAAGATCGATTAACGATCATTAGGCCATCAGAAGTCACCGGTCCAATGTACATCCAATACTCGAACGTTCCGATAACAATAGAGCATCTGAGCGACGGTTGGACCAGCGACGAAGACAACACGGATTTTAACGGACCGGCAGTGCCAGAGGACCCAGCGATCGTGAATGCACGGCATCTAACCTGAGAAGTCATCGACTCCGTGGAGCAAACCACAAACCTAACCCCAGAGGAGGAGTTCGAGGCGAAGCAGCCCTACCGGCCAACCCACGAAGATGTCTGCAGTTGCATCCGGGAAATAAGCGAGACGCTGAGGATCCTAGTTAACCTAGGCGTGGAGGTACCGACGATCTATTGGAGGAATTTACAGCGGCGGTCAGTTGCTATATTGAGGGAGTAGTCGACACGCAATTGGGTCTAGCACTCATTTCAGACGTCGACTACGATCTCAATTTAGTAGCTTGCGGTAAGTCCTACCAACACGTTTGGAGAGCGACGGAACCTACCACATGGCCACCGTGATAGCGTAGCAAGAATAAAGCTACAAGAACATAAAAGTGGAGTGAAAAATTTAAAGTGCAGTGCTGTGTAAAAAGCAAGTTATGCGCAAAGTGATGTGCGGAAAAATTGACAGTGCCCGAAGAGAAAAAAACCCCTTTTGTTGGTTTTTATAATCAATTATGTTACAGCAAGACTGAGCAAGTGGATAATAAGATAACAAAAAATTAAAAGTGCAGTGAGAATAAGTGTATATAAAGATCGATTAACGATCATTAGGCCATCAGCAGTCACCGGTCCAATGTACATCCAATACTCGAACGCTCCGATAACAATAGAGCATCTGAGCGACAGTTGGACCAGCGACGAAGACAACACGGATTTTAACGGACCGGCAGTGCCAGAGGACCCAGCGATCGTGGATGCACGGCATCTAACCTGAGAAGTCATCGACTCCGTGGAGCAAACCACAAACCTAACCCCAGAGGAGGAGTTCAAGGCGAAGCAGCCCTACCGGCCAACCCACGAAGATGTCTGCAGTTGCATCCGGGAAATAAACGAGACGCAGAGGATCCTAGTTAACCTAGGCGTGGAGGTACCGACGATCTATTGGAGGAACTTACAGCGGCGGTCAGTTGCTATATTGAGGGAGTAATCGACACGCAATTGGGTCTAGAACTCATTTCAGACGTCGACTACGATCTCAATTTAGTAGCTTGCGGTAAGTCCTACCAACACGTTTGGAAAGCGACGGAACCTACCACATGGCCACCGTGATAGCGTAGCAAGAATAAAGCTACAAGAACATAAAAATGGAGTGAAAAATTTAAAGTGCAGTGCTGTGTAAAAAGCAAGTTATGCGCAAAGTGATGTGCGGAAAAATTGACAGTGCCCGAAGAGAAAAAAACCCCTTTTGTTGGTTTTTATAATCAATTATGTTACAGCAAGACTGAGCAAGTGGATAATAAGATAACAAAAAATTAAAAGTGCAGTGAGAATAAGTGTATATAAAGATCGATTAACGATCATTAGGCCATCAGAAGTCACCGGTCCAATGTACATCCAATACTCGAACGCTCCGATAACAATAGAGCATCTGAGCGACGGTTGGACCAGCGACGAAGACAACACGGATTTTAACGGACCGGCAGTGCCAGAGGACCCAGCGATCGTGGATGCACGGCATCTAACCTGAGAAGTCATCGACTCCGTGGAGCAAACCACAAACCTAACCCCAGAGGAGGAGTTCGAGGCGAAGCAGCCCTACCGGCCAACCCACGAAGATGTCTGCAGTTGCATCCGGGAAATAAGCGAGACGCTGAGGATCCTAGTTAACCTAGGCGTGGAGGTACCGACGATCAATTGGAGGAATTTACAGCGGCGGTCAGTTGCTATATTGAGGGAGTAGTCGACACGCAATTGGGTCTAGCACTCATTTCAGACGTCGACTACGATCTCAATTTAGTAGCTTGCGGTAAGTCCTACCAACACGTTTGGAGAGCGACGGAACCTACCACATGGCCACCGTGATAGCGTAGCAAGAATAAAGCTACAAGAACATAAAAGTGGAGTGAAAAATTTAAAGTGCAGTGCTGTGTAAAAAGCAAGTTATGCGCTAAGTGATGTGCGGAAAAATTGACAGTGCCCGAAGAGAAAAAAAACCCTTTAGTTGGTTTTTATAATCAATTATGTTACAGCAAGACTGAGCAAGTGGATAATAAGATAACAAAAAATTAAAAGTGCAGTGAGAATAAGTGTATATAAAGATCGATTAACGATCATTAGGCCATCAGAAGTCACCGGTCCAATGTACATCCAATACTCGAACGCTGCGATAACAATAGAGCATCGGAGCGACGGTTGGACCAGCGACGAACACAACACGGATTTTAACGGACCGGCAGAGCCAGAGGACCCAGCGATCGTGGATGCACGGCATCTAACCTGAGAAGCTGACTCCGTGGAGCAAACCACAAACCTAACCCCAGAGGAGGAGTTCGAGGCGAAGCAGCCCTACCGGCCAACCCACGAAGATGTCTGCAGTTGCATCCGGGAAATGAACGAGACGCGGAGGATCCTAGTTAACCTAGGCGTGGAGGTACCGACGATCTATTGGAGGAACTTACAGCGGCGGTCAGTTGCTATATTGAGGGAGTAGTCGACACGCAATTGGGTCTAGCACTCATTTCAGACGTCGACTACGATCTCAATTTAGTAGCTTGCGGTAAGTCCTACCAACACGTTTGGAGAGCGACGGAACCTACCACATGGCCACCGTGATAGCGTAGCAAGAATAAAGCTACAAGAACATAAAAGTGGAGTGAAAAATTTAAAGTGCAGTGCTGTGTAAAAAGCAAGTTATGCGCTAAGTGATGTGCGGAAAAATTGACAGTGCCCGAAGAGAAAAAAAACCCTTTAGTTGGTTTTTATAATCAATTATGTTACAGCAAGACTGAGCAAGTGGATAATAAGATAACAAAAAATTAAAAGTGCAGTGAGAATAAGTGTATATAAAGATCGATTAACGATCATTAGGCCATCAGCAGTCACCGGTCCAATGTACATCCAATACTCGAACGCTCCGATAACAATAGAGCATCTGAGCGATGGTTGGACCAGCGACGAAGACAACACGGATTTTAACGGGCCGGCAGAGCCAGAGGACCCAGCGATCGTGGATGCACGGCATCTAACCTGGGAAGCCATCGACTCCGTGGAGCAAACCACAAACCTAACCCCAGAGGAGGAGTTCGAGGCGAAGCAGCCCTACCGGCCAACCCACGAAGATGTCTGCAGTTGCATCCGGGAAATAAACGAGACGCTGAGGATCCTAGTTAACCTAGGCGTGGAGGTACCGACGATCTATTGGAGGAATTTACAGCGGCGGTCAGTTGCTATATTGAGGGAGTAGTCGACACGCAATTGGGTCTAGCACTCATTTCAGACGTCGACTACGATCTCAATTTAGTAGCTTGCGGTAAGTCCTACCAGCACGCCTATAGAGCGACGGTATTTGACAGACTAGAAGCGCAGCTGAGGCGCTAAGAAGAATGTGCTTACCTCATAAGACAAAACCAAAATCCGTAGTCCTCACGGAGGAGGAATTAATCAGGGAGATAAGACAACTTAATGATTTCCTGGATCATTGGCAGGATTACAAAAAATAGATAACATTATGCATTAAAAATAATAATACCATTCTTCTTCTAAAAAGCAAATTTGAAAGAAACAAAAGATTTTTTCACCTTAAGAAAAAAATATTTAACGTCTAAAAGTAAAATTGAATGAAAGAAATGATTTTTCCATTTTAAAGATTTTTCACCTTGAGAAAAATACCTTTTTTGCTTGATACAATATTCATTTTACATGACTAAATTGAAAGAAATCGTAAGGAGATTAGAATTAATGAACAAAACATTGCAGCTATATCGGGGCTATAGAAGTAGGGACAAACTACGACAAATACGACGAGACAGAAATTAAATTACGAACAACGACGAACAATAATATCATTTAAAATTTAATTACTAACATAATCGAAAGCATTTACCAAGAGACAATTAACACCAATAACATATCAGACGATTTAAACGAGACTTTGAAAACAAATAAGAAACTTACATTGAAGACCATAACTCACATTATCATATCACTTTCATCTGCATATAAAATACAAAAACAATTCGTTTCCATTGCCCACGTAACAATAAAAACAAATACAAGCATAGACGAAAGTAAACCATCCCACATGGATCTCTTAAAAATCATCAATACGGCAACCAATGCCATACCAACATTCAGCGGTAGATATGACGAAGCCAGGGCAATGCTAACTGCATTAGAAATGCTAAAAGAATCAGTTGGAAAATCAAACATCATCGCATAATAGTGCAAGCTGTTGAATCAAAACTATGAGGGAAGGGAAGAAAAATCATAACTACAACGGTTAATAGAGTCGATGAAATAATTAACAAAATCAAGGCTCATTTGAGAAAACCCGAATCATCAGAAGATTCGGCCACGAGAAGGCCTCTGCCATACATGCCACAAAGCAAAAAACCACACCGAAGGATTTTGGTGAAGAAATTCAAGCACTGGCAGAAGAACAGGAACCGGCATATCTCAATGAAAAAATGGATCCAGAATTAGCTTCTGAAAAAACACAAAAAAATCGTTATGACAGCTTTTATGACAGAAAAGGGCTAAAAAAGGAACAACACCAAGGACTAGTTTTGTCAGGTAAAATCCCCAGCCTAGAAGCTGCTATCAAAGCAATTAACATCATGGACAAACTAAGTCAAAACTTACAGAAAAAAGACGAATAAATGGCAGAATGGTCAGGACAACATATACAATAGTTCCAACCAACGACAGCCCAATAATCCAAGAAACAATGAACAACGTTCAAATAACAACTGGAGGCAAACCCCCCAGCAAAACAATAACAATTGGAGGGCACAAAAGCCACAAACCGGGAGACAAGGGAATGCCTATAATAGACAGCCTACACAGGGAACAGGGTATAATACTCAAAAAAGGCAACCCCCACCCCAAATTTCAATAATCAAAGTAAATAAAGTTAGACCAACACAGGAATACAAACCAAAAGACATTGTTGACATTATAAGCGTAGGAGAAGGAATAATAATTCCCCCTGGGACAACAATTACGGATGTAATTGTCGAGGGAGTGAAAATCCAACAAGCATTTCACATCGTACCAGACAATTTCAAAATACCCGTAGATGGTATACTAAGTACAGATTTTTTGCATAAATCATCGATGTATAATAAATTATAATACCTAGATTTTCTCGGTAAAGCATGATGGAGAGTTTCTAAGGACGCCAATTGAAGATACAATCAATGGCAAATCACTCATACCTCCAAGATGCGAAGTAATTAGGAACCTTGATAAGCTAGACAAATTTGATAAAGACGCAGTAGTTTGTGCAGAACAACTACAAGAAGTTCTAGTAGGAAACTGCATTGTAAATAAAAACTACCCATTCATAAAATTACTACTTAAATACTTCTAATGAAGCTAAATTAGTAAACAAGAGCCACATACTATTACTTTAAGTGAATTTGATCTAGTAAAGACTACCAATCATAAGGATGAAAATAAGTAGGCAATTATAAAGGAATTAATCCGAAAGGAAAACATTTTCCAAGATACAGATAAATCATTTGAATAATTACTTTTAGGTTATAATGACATTTTTCATTTCCCAGATAATCATTAGATTACAAAAAACCTTTTCGAACAGGATATAAAATTAGAAGATAAAAGACCCGTGAGCATACCGAACTACAAACAAAACCATTCACAAGGACCAGAAATCAAAAAGCAAATTGAGAAAATGCTTCAAGATGATGTAATAGAACACTCGGTGTCACATTACAATTCACCCATCTTACTGGTTCCGAAAAAGTCCTCAGATGAGAAAAAATGGAGATTAGTAGTCGATTTTAGACAGCTTAACAAAAAGCTGCTCCCCGATAAATTTCCACTACCTAGAATAGACTCCATATTAGATCAGCTAGGGCGAGCAAAATTTTTAGCACATTAGATCTCATGTCAGGATTCCATCAAATACCACTGGAAGAATCGTCAAAAAAGTATACAGCTTTTTCAAGCACGGATGGTCACTATCAATTTAAACGATTACCTTTTGGATTGAACATTTCTCCAAATAGTGTTCAGCGAATGATGACCATAGCCATGACAGGCCTCACGCCGGATATTTTGTATATGTCGATGTTGTAGTAGTAGGAGCTTCAGAAAATCACCATCTAAAAAATTTAGAAAAGTGTTTCGACAGACTCAGACACTACAACCTCAAACTAAACCCAGAGAAAAGTTGCTTTTTCAAAAAGGAAGTTACTAATCTCGGACATAAGATAACCGACAAAGGCATTCTTCCAGATGATTCGAAATATGACAGGATAAAGAATTACCCAATACCACAATACGCAGACGACGTGAGAAGATACGTAGCATTCTGCAATTATTACAGAAAGTTCATCCCAAACTTTGCTTTGAAAGCAAAACCGCTTAAAAGCCTACTAAAGAAAAATACAAAATTTGAATAGACACAAGAGTGTCAAGAAGCTTTCTAATACTTAAAAAACACACTGATTAGTCCACAGATATTACAATATCCTGACTTCAGTAAGCAATTTATACTAACCACAAACGCTACAACTGCAGCATGCGAAGCAGTTTTAGCACAGGAACATGACCGCGTAGATATGCCGATATGCTCTGCAAGTAGAACCTTCACGAAAAGGGCAGCGAATAAAGCAATCATCGAAAAGGAACTAGCCGCAATACATTGGGCTATAATGAATTTCAAGCATTACTTATACGGTACAAAGTTTACCGTCAAAACGGACCATAGACCACTAGTCTATCTGTTCGGTGTGAAAAATCCTTCATCAAAGTTGACGAGAATGAGATTAGATTTGGAAGAGAGTTCGATTTTACAGTTGAATTTGTAAAAGGGAAACAACGTTGCAGCAGACGCTTATTTTTCAAATGAATTATAAAAAATTGTTAAACCAAACATTAGAAAAAAGCTTGACCCCAGGTAAATGCATAAAAAGTATTGCAAAATAATACAAGAACGTAAGAAAATCTTTAAAACATTAAAAGAAACAAAAACAAAATAAGACGTTAAATATTTATCTTTTTATATGCAAAGGCTAGTATTCTTGACCATCCTAATAACGTCGGCTAATATTGTTGACCAACGTAATAACGCGTCTATGGCCAACTCTTCAAATCAAGAATCTTAATCAGGAACCCGTACTACTCATAAAAAACGAAGAATGCAAAATTCAAAACGGAATAATGAACATTATACATCCAAGCAATATTACAAATATTGAGCACAATGTAATTACATTTGAAAAAATAGCTATACTAGTCAATAAGAGGCTAGAATAGTCAATAGTCTAGTCACAATAGAAAGTCTATATCAAAGGTAATAACAGAAATCAATAAGGAAACCAAAGATAGATTTAAAAAGCTAGCGCCGTCACGAAACCGTTACAAGCGATGGGATATGCTAGGCTCAGCATAGAAATCAGAGAACACATAGCAACTTATCGCTAAAAGCGCAGCGTAGGACGAAGTCTAGTGACGAAAAGTCCGCTAGAACAAAGTTTTATTGTACCTCGAAACATGTAAGCGAAACACTTATCTACCCCGGCGGTACTCGATGTACAGTTGTACGATCATCACATTACATGGTGACCGTAACTATCCAAAATCAAACATACGACATGGCGACCGTAACTATCTGCGAACGCATTACAACGTCTACAACTAACGAATGGTAAACAGATATCCATTAATGAGATACTTGAAACGATAATCAACAACTAAAATATTCAAACGCAATCTCGAGAACACCATCTTTTGTTGAAATACACAATACCAAAAATGTGCTTAAAGAAGAGATGTTATTCTACATATTTCCAATATTCAAAAATTCGCCCAAATTTGAAAACAATTCCAAAATATTCCAAATCAAACCACTCACCATAAATGATTCAATTATCGTTAACATACCACAATACATCGTTATGACCAAACAAGCAATATTACTAGCAATCAAACCATTCGATTTACTGCAACTACGTGAATATACAAAACCGTTCAAAGACATCTGTCCTATACCAATATTGAAGGGAAAAGAAATCGAAAACGATCGAATATAGAATGGGAACTTCATCCTTACGTTTAATAATTGCAATAGCAATTGATAACCGCACCTTCATGTCAGAAGAAACAACAAGTGCAAAAGAAGTACTAGGAGCTTTCCCCAATCTTACAGTGAATTGGAATATCATAGATAAGTAATAGGAGCTTTCCCCAATCTTACAGTGAATTGGAATATCATAGAGAAGACAAATATGACAAAAATTCAAAATGAAATAATTTGAAACATGAAGCATCCCAAACACATAGCAATTAAGCACTTTTCACAATATTTGGAAGCATCACTATTACAATAGCAATTCTGATGATCATCGTTTTCGTGTACGTAAAAACAAGAAAATGCACGAATATTGCCATAAGATCACCCAGCGAGAACTTCGCGGAGGAACTTCAATTTACCCCCGGAGGAGTTATGATACACGCATAGTGTGTAGTCCCAGCTAAGCGAAAGCAAAGCAGACGTTTACTTTCTGTGGCAAGAAACACACCACAAGATCATCGCGCTCTCCCGCGCTCTCCCATGATTCTCCACAGCGGGAAATCGCAGAACACATTTTATGCTGAGTTAGTACAAAATTTGCCAAATTAAAAAAGAAAAAAATCTTAGCCAGGCATCGCACAAACAAGCTTCTAGAGATAAAGGTCTCAATTATCAAAAACAACATAAGACCACCGATTGCAGAGCATTGCTTACAAAATCTGTAGAACGAAGATGGCCAATTCTAAGAGGAAAGGGAATATGTACCAATTGTTGCCGGTTTTCAATCCATACCTCTTACAGTTGCAAACTTAGATAAGCTCGGTAAAGCTTGCTACTTTTCAATGATAGGAAACTTTGTATCAAGATAGGAAACACTGAAAACGGCCTTTTCAGTGAACGGCGAAAAATATGAATTCAAGACACTGTAGTGCGCACTTATCAGACCACTGCTGGAATAGGCTAACATTGTTTGGTGGCCCGCATCTACTCGGACACTTTCGCGGTTATAGTCCATCTAACGGAAGGCAAAACGCTTCGCCCTTCGTGGTTGGCCACGTCGTCTCGATTACAGGACTAGATGTTTGCTGCTTGGGATCCCGCCCCTCGCCGAACGGGTTGAGCACGCCAGGCTTGCATTTATTACGGGAATCTTAAACGGAACCATCGACTGTCCCGAGCTGCTTTCGAGAATTCACCTCTATGTTCCTGCCAGAATACTCCGTTGCCGGCCAATGCTGGCAGTCGCTGAAACCCGAACAACCTTTGGCTCTCGCAACCCCCTTCTTTTTATGTGCCGTCTACTAAATTCAGCTAACGATCTCTATAGCCTGGAATGACGATTGCAGATCGTCGTTATCTAATGTATATTGTAAACAAAATTTGACTCGAGAGGGCTCTTTAGTCCATTGAATAAACTAAACACGTTTGGCATTCGGATTAAACAACGCTTCAGCTACCTTTCTACAATTGTACATTTTTTCCAGCTACCTGTATACATTTCTTAATCAACGAGGACGCAGTACCCGCATTCATTGCCGGGCTACATGAACCCTATTTTGGTCATGCACAGGCAGCAAGACCAAAGGACACAGAGGACGCCTATGCATTTTTGTGCAAATATAAAGCACAGGAACAGAATGCGATAGCTCATGATAAATATTTCAAAAAACAGCCTTATCAAAATCAGAAAAGATACAACCATGTCGATCAAAATAAAACGGATGATAACAAACCAACAAGGGTAGGATCTGAGAAGCGTTTCTCTAGATCAAACGAGATACCAGAACCGATGGACATATATACTTCGTACAAAGATACATCTTTGTGTACAAAGATGAGTCACATGAAAAGGCAATATAATAATAATGAAGCCGAAAGTGGCGAGGTAGATAGCGAGGACGAACAAATAGAAGCAGAAGGAAATTTTTGCATAGCCAACAAAAAAAAAAAAAATACATGACTGGCAAATACCCACCACACAGAAAGAAATTAAACAATTTCTTGATCTTACTGGATACTACCGTAGATTTATCAAAGATTATTCCAACCTCACGAAACCGCTTTCAAAATGCTGAAAAAAGGATTCAATCAAAGATTCATAACATAAAGAGTATCAAGAATCGTTTGGAAAACTTTAAAAAGGTATTTTCATCCGATCAAATTCTAGCATACTCCGACTTTCAACTCCCATTCATATTGACAACAGACACAAGCAACAATTTGCGCTCTTGGAGCTTTTCTAACACAAATTCAAGATAAAGTAGAAAAACCAATTGCTTTTGGAAGTAGAACATTAAATAAAACAGAAGAGACCAACAGCAAAAATACTGAAACCCTTTGTAACTGAAAAGTCGATATAAACATTGAAGAATCATCCTCCACTTTAAATTCCCTGAACCCTGACCGATAAATATTACAGAAACCAGATAATTTAAAAAAAAACTCATTTACTACCAACTGAAACCCCGTTCCAATAGCATCTTATCGCCAATAGCGCAGTGTAAGCAAAAATCGACATCTTAAGCCAAGACAAAAATAACAAATGCATTGTAACCCAACCCACCCAAAGCAACAGTTTTGAAACACCCCACTTTTTCAACAAAAAAAAACAAAGGTTTTTTTTCAATACGGGATCAATAAGAAAAACAATCGAAATATGATTGCACACCAACATATTTAACCAAATCAATAACTTTTCTTAGTATAAATAAACCACCACCGATTATAGCAATTCAGATTCATTCTGTCAGATTCGGTTCAGATGATGACTGTCAGGATAGGACTGTGCCCTTCAAACATCAATCGACTTCTCAATTAAAGAGTTTAGTTACGTCCCCCTACCTAAGGTAAGGCCTCTAAACTCCAACATTTCCAGTAAGGGAAACCTCTTAAACGTTCCTATGATCGCCTGGACGATCAAGTGTCGTAAAATCGGTTTCGAAACAGTATCCACCTCAGTGCTGCCTATTTCGGCATAATGACTACCTTCCTTAACGATGTTTGAAGGCCAACCTTGCCGGCGCGAGTTCAAAGTTATTACATGGCGACCGTATCCAAAATCCAAATCCAAAATGATTGTAACAATCACAACCAAAAATTGTTTTAATAATATTAAAACGCATTACATAGAAATTTTATGCATATAAGATAGGAAGATAGCATCGCAAAAACAAAAAACCAAATTATTTAACTATTTAATAAGAAAATATATTTAAGGATCAGCAATATGTGAAACTTTCCTTAAACCTAACATACGTTCCTTAAACGTCGATTCTGTAATTCATAGAGCAGTTAGAATATCATGACTAAAACGTGGTATAACCATCAAAAGAAATATGGCACGAAATATTAACCTTTCCTAAACTAAAAATAATTGAGGCGATTGGTATTTCTATTACAACGCGTAGAGGGTTGTTTCGACACACTAGATTAATGTTTAGCGTGTAAACAAGAATAATTACATACGCAAATAAAAACCTATCAAACATACAAAAGCGCAATGCACAAATTGAAAAAGAGGCTGAGACTCTCGTTTGGTCTGTTGAACGGTTTGAAATTTGAATCAATTACAGACCACAAGCCTCTGGAAAAAATAGTGTGAACTTTATATTGACATGCAAAATATTATGTTAAGAGGAAACATAATAATAATAATGCCATTTTCACGAAGAGAACAAACCTTAAGGCCATCCTGGTGTGTACCATCATGATAATTTAGCATCCACAGTCCAATCCAAGCAATCAGGCATTAAGGAAATCTAATGTTATATTATTTTATATTAAAACTTTCTTGTGCATTTTAAACCTTTAAATGTTGAAAAAAAAAAAACTAATTCCTTTAGTTGGTTGACAAATGTTGTTTTAGAGCTGCTTGTACAAGAATCTAAAGTATTTTATCAAAGCCAACACAAATATAAAAATAAATAAAGCCTATCGATGTAAATAATCGATCATTGAAGATAGTTTGCATAAACTAAAATGTTCTAAGTCCCAGCAAGCGAGATTGTCATCATGGCAAGACAAACAAAAATTTGAAATAATTTATAGTCTGTAGTTATGCTCTTATTTATGTATATCTCACTGTTCTCACAGAACTACAGAACACGGTGTCACATGACGAGAACTCAGAGCGCGATGTCGGGTTAAGCACAAGGAAACATTTCTAAAAACGATTTCGCACGATAATCAACGACATTCGAATATTTTCCGATTTCCGAAGACTCCACACGTGAGGCATCATGTTTCCCGTATGCATTCTGAAGACTCAATGTGACGAGACACGTCCAACAGATGGACGGATGGATCCGCGATTAACGTAGAAACTCCAACATCATTTCACCTCTCAGCAGTCCAGCAGATTGACAAAATTATCATAAATAGTAAATAAACCGTCGAAATTACTTTCTTTAACTAAATGTTGCTGCAACCTTAGAGAACGGTAGATGTGACAAGTAAACAATTGTTAAATGCAAGTTATTAAATTATAATAAAAAAATAAAAGGTCACAAAAAATATGGTTTATAGAAAAAAAAATCTATAATCCGATATTCAAATCATTTCAAATGAAGAGCTAACAGCACGCTGCAGCTTAAATATAATTACAAAGTACTCCAAGAAGAGAATGCATTAACGATTGCAATCGATTTTGGATCCGTCAACGTACTATAACAGACCAAATCCAAATATTTCCATCCTATCAAAATAAACCCAATTGGAAATATTGCTACATGCATTAAGTAATAAGCAAGAAAATCTTACCGAAAACCATATTGCCAGATAGTAACGCAAACGGGTGGTCAAAATCAAAAAGTTTATAAGTTAATTCCCGAAAACAATATAAAAGGGTTGCTACAAGCAGATAGTGAAAAAGCTGCTTATTGAAGGGCTGCCAGAATCAACTAAATTGCTAGCAACCATAAAACAAGCTAAGCAAATGACTCATCGACATACCGACTATGTCCGAAAAACGATCCACGTCCGGTTGCAATTTTTTGCAATTAGATAAAAGGGTGGAAAGCGTTTAATGCTCTCTTTTACCTCCTTTATCTCTATGACGTATGGCCGAAAGCGAGAACATAATAATAATCGAATACGCATTTTAATCACCCATTATAAAGTACTCAATTTCGCAATTACCAGAAATACCTCTATATATTTTGTTATTTAAGCGGCAGAATAAGGTGCAAAGATTTTTTTACAATTCTGAAAGAATACAGTAGCGTAGCGTTCCAGAATTGTAATCATCCATTAAATAACCATCGATCCATCCCACAAAGACATTTTTCTTATAAATCAATAAAGTTTAACCATCGCCTGAAAATGTATGAAAACATGTTAGTGTTAGTCTGGAAAGCTGTTAGGGTATTTTATGATTTTTCTGCCTTAACTACCCTAATATGATCATTTAAAGTGGATTAAACTATCTAGCAATCAGGTCAAGCAGGTCAAACTCAGCACACAAGCGACAAAAGAATCGACATTTATAAAAAAAAAAACAGTTTAACTTAGTGCAATAACGATTTCAGTGATACTCAAAGGAACGGAATAACTACACACTCTAACCGCCTGCGAAAAAATACACAATTTGAGCGGAAAGCAAATTTCATTAAAATTTAAATTTTAGTTTACATCAAAAATTTTCAAACGGCTTCAGTGTAAAAATCTAGTAAAACACAACCTAAAATATTATTTGAAAACGGATTTTGAAAATGCCCTTGGATGAAACCAAACACAAACTATTTGCTGGAATAATCTCATAAGTACATTATGCTACCATGGAAAGTAGAATTTGCCGAAAAACGCAAGATGTTTCTAATTTGTCAAGAAATTCTGAATATGTAAACTTCATCTCTTTCATTTCCTGTCATTCACGCAGCAGATACGAAATGTAACTTCATATAATCTCTTAGAACTAATTTACTAACTTCATCAAAGCTTAGGATCAAATTGATCTCCCTACCTTATACTGAAATCAGGACCCACGAGCAGCAGATCAAAAGTATACCCCCTCATCGTCGTCGTCCTTTGAAGGCTGCAGCTGGAACATGGCTCCCGATGTTTCATCTGTAGTTCCCCATTTGGCCGCTTCACCTCCTCGTACCGTCACATTATAGCAAACGTTCTCACTTTTGAGCAAACTTTGCCGTAAAGTCATCATCTTATGAGAAAAATCCCTGCTCCGTATGGACGTCACGCTTAGGAATCCTTTGTATAGCTCCTGCATAAAACGACAATGCAGAAAACAGCTCTCCGAATTTCCAGATCCAAGAGAATTAATGCACGTTCGCATTATCTCGCCGCTAAGATCACCCAGACCAAGTACAAAGTCTTGGGGATGAAGTAAGCAAGTCAGCTTCATTGTTTCTCCAGTGGTTTCATTCGACCTCTTTTGCTCGTCAGGTTCGGTATCGGTTGGCTCATTAAGGGGTTTTTCTGTAATGCTTCTAGCATTGCTTGGTGAATCGACGTTTTGGTCCGATGAATAAGTCAGCTTCTTCTGAATTGCGTCCCAATGCGATATATCCATTCCGCAAGAATATTCATAAAATGTGTAAGCCTCAATAAATTCTTGCATTCCATTGGTGTAGGCTCGTGTATACTGGTAAGGATCCTGGTCCTTAAGCTCTTTTGCTATGTTAACAAAATGATTGCGAAAAATAGCTTCCAGTCGATCCTTCGCTTCGTTGCAAACTTTTTGCAAATTATTTTTCCTATAACAAGAGAAACATTGTTTTACTTTATCATAAAAATAGAAATCAGAAAAATAACTTTTAACTACACATAGTTTTATTGGTTTTCCATTTTTTTTTGTTAAACGTATTTTTTTTTCTGCGCTTCACTAATAATTACACATATTAATCAATATAATTTACTCTACTAGCAGTAAATATAGGACGGTCGCGTGCATCAAATATCGTGTGTATCTGTATATGATTTAAAGTAGTGAAAAGTAACACGATTCATTTCACTACCCCACCAGGAGTCGGAGTATGACGGAGTATGAGGAGTATGATCCTATCGGTATTAATTCCGATGCGTATGTGTAATGTGTATGTAATGTACGTATATGTAATGGACGTGTATGTAATGTACGAAAACTATCTATACTTTATCGTTGCACCTACCCAACCTACTTATACTTTAAAGATCGAACCATCAATAATAAGAACCTTAAGCTTTCTGTAGATAAAAAAACACTTAAAAAGTAGAAGCGAATAACGGAAATATTTTCAAAAGTTCCAAATATTGACGAAAGCTAAAACCATCTAAAATCTGTTCATAGTGTAATGCTTCCTAAAGCCGCAATATATTTTTTTTTTCTTTTGACACAACAACCGCTGTCGGTCAAGGCCTGCCTGTACCCACTTAGTGAAGTGAGCGTGGCTTTCAGCGACTTTTTGTTACCATAGCAGGATAGCCAGTCCTACGTATGGGGGCACGATCTATTCGGGACTTGAACCAATGATGGGCATGTTGTTACGTCGTACGAGTTGACGACTGTACCATCAAACCGGCCCAACGCAATATATTTTACAACTAATTTTATAGTAGAAGTTTTGACTAAATTGATTTGAAATCATCCGGATCGTCAAATAACATAGAAAATTCAATTGTGGAATTTTCAATCGTATTGATCAATGATGTCGAAGAATCTGTTTTGAATTATAATTAAATACACTTTCAACCACATGTTACCTAGCCGAAGAGTTCATGCATTTTGAGTACATTCTTGCATTACTACTATTTTTACTATTTCAAGCATTACAAATAATTACTAGCATTGCAATATAATAAAATATGTTTTAAATTTTTTAAACAATTTAAACAATTTAATTTTGAACATTTTTTATGTATTTCACTGAGACTTACGGCCCGACCGAAAATTGGATAACGTTATATTAAAATTATGCATTTATCAACACTATCTAATTAGAAATGAAAATTAGATGATGTCAAAAAGACAATAACTTTAAAAAATATACAATTATTTGAAGTCTTCAACCCTTTGGAAATACTAAAAATGAGGTTTAAAAATCGACTTTAAGTGACTTTGTAATTACACCAATAAATATACATATCGAATTGAACATCGAAATTGTTGAACTCATTTTTGAGAAATGCTTGGTGACTAGTTTTTGGTGAAAGGCGTATGCTTAACAGCTTTTAAGCGTTGTGGTAACTTTATAGACTATTTTACTGTGTTATGAAAGGGTGCATATTATATTACAAGTATCGTAAGGTTTTTTTACTTTTTTTACCATTTTTTAATCTGACTTAGGCAATAATCTGAACAACAAATTGCAAAATTACAAAGCATGTGACAGAAACCAGTCTGGTACAGAAGTAAGAGCATATCATTTGAAACAAAAGCATCCGTGCACAATGGCGAATTAACCAACGCTAATTCTAAGTTTCCTTTAATATTTTATGGTTTGCAGTTAATTAAACCATGAACTGGGAAATATATGGCGTGATTCGGCAAACGCAGGCGATCACTTGCGGTCCCTGCTTGAGCTAGATCCCGAAATACGCGATTTATGCGTTCCCGAGGAATCCACGCAACTCGAATATCCGTGCAATTTGAATATCACGTTTTTAGACTAAAATACAATTGGTAACTCGATATTTTTGATTAAATTTAGTACTTTTCTACACTACATCATTAATTCAATACGATTCGTACAGAAAATTCTGATATTTCTGGGTTTTGAGCGGATTAAATATTTTAGCAAAACTTCAACTTCTCCTGCATTGGACAATTCTTGAAGCAAATTGTGCTGATTTGACATTAGATTTGTCAATGTAAAAAAAACCGCGTATTTCCGAAACCGCCCAAGTCGAGAACGGCTTAACTCGGCAACAGACTGTACTCAGCAAAATGGTTGCACTGTATCCGAGCGAACCAGCGCAGTATCACATTGCCGCGAGACGGACACGATTATGCTGACGCTTACATATTGTGTTTCATTTAAACCAGGGGTCTCCAAACTTTTCAGTTCGCGTGCCGCATTGCTTAACAATCAACATTGTCGAAGGCCATTTTGACGCTACCTTTAGAATGGGTGGAAGTTCTAATCTCGTTTTAATAAGAAAATACTAGCAAAATACATAACATTTCTGGAACTTTCTTTTATTGAATCTTGATTTTCGTCTTTCAGAATTAAAAAATAATTTTTGATTGGTTAGTCAGAAAAGAAAGCTATTAAATTTAACCTTTACTCAGTCATCGCGGGCCGCATTAAAGGTTCTTGAGGGCCGCATGCGGCCCACGGGCCGTAGTTTGGAGACCCCTGATTTAAACCAAATGTCTAGAAACTGCGGCACGCCGGCCGCATGCAGCCCGGCAAAGCTCTTAATGTGGCCAGCGATGGTATTATAAGGTTTAGAACAATAAATCTATTATTTTGACTATTTTGATCAAAATGTTAATTTTTTAATTTTAACTGTTTTAAGGCTAAAGTCTAGCTTCAATAAAAGAATGTTGTAGGGATTTAATATATTCAGATTAAATTTTCTTATTGACCGTAATTTAAACGTTTACACATTAGCTTAAAGGATTTGTCGAAATGGGTACAACGTTATTTGCGAAGCAATGCCGCACGCGAACTGAAAAGTTTGTAGATGATTTTAACTATAACCTCATTTTAACCACCAGTCTTTGGTAGATTTTATGCTTTTGCGATTACGTATGATCTACAAAACCCTTAATTAATGATTAACCAGCTTGTTGTATGGGTGCTTTATCGTTTTATTTTCTAAGTCAAATAGATTCATATAATTTACTGTAGTGCCTGAATTTCCCTTTCGGTCGGTCCGGAAGGATCACCATATCGCGGAACTTATTAACAATACGCACTACAATCACAGTAACAACAACAAATATATCTACTTACCTAGGATCGATGGTATGCAGGAGAAAGATAATTCGCTTGGATTCGATCGTTATATCCCGGCTGATTTTCACGATGCGTTCGTATTTGTCGTGCTTCGCGTCTAGTATTGTAGCATATTCGCGAAAACACTGTATGATCGGATTATTTTCATCCACTGCCACATTTTCGTGATCTCTTCCGCGCCGAGCACTGCCTTTGCCATAATGTTGGCGTTTATTTCCGCGATATCCACTCATTTCGGGATCCGAACTTTTCGCGCAGAATGATAGAATAGCTAAATGTGAATGAATTTCGGCAATCCGCAATTTTCCGCAAAAACAACGTTCGACGCCGTGTTATTTTCCCGGCGAATGGACGATCTATGATGAACTGAAGCGAATGCGACGCATATAATTTGGCACTCACATACAGTTCAACAGTGGTCAAATGTAATGACAATGGCATAGAGACCTTTATTTTTGAATTTTGTACAGTCTGTCCCCGAGATACGCGGGGTAACGAGATAGGGTAACTGTACCAGTTTTCGGCAGGCTAGTGCAGCAGTTTCACAAAAATTGCTCACACATCAATATTTTTCATTATTTTTCTTGAAAACACTTTCAACACTGTTATTCTGGTTGATAAACTATCATAGTATGTTACAATATTTTTTATTTGCCGGTTCAAAGCCCTTTTTCATAAATATTCGTGAAAGTGCAAACATTGATTTTGCTCCTATTTTCGGCAGTTTGTTCCTATTTTCGGCAGGCTGTGTTCCTATTTTCGGCAGTGCGAATACGAGTCAGAAAATGTTTGTATCAATGTGAATATGTACAAAAAAATGTTTAAAGCAATTTAACACTCTTACTTTCCTAAGATTGGTGCTAAAAGCACTTTAATTATTAATTGTATGTTGCTTATTTTGGCCCGTTTTGACAACCATTTTGATGCGATGTTTAAACAGAGCAGCCATTGACAGTTTGATGGTTATAGCGTACGGTGCGAACTGGCTTACAAATATTTATTTTTCTCTTAAGTTAGTGCATTTTTTGTCGTAAAATTGGTGATATTTGGTACAAGAAAGGTCTTATTATGTGTCGACATACGCATTGTAGTGTTCTGATCAATTTCAAAAGGAATATTCAGTCAAATTCAAAGTGTGTTATTGTTCCGAGTTTCGGCAGGAGCCCACAACTTTGAGCTGTCAAAAATGAACATTTACTGTGTACCTATTTTCGGCAGCATTTAAAGTGAAAAATAACCTGTTTATCGTGATTTTAAAATTCCGAACAAGTTAGAATAAATTAAATAAGCAAAAAATCTTTAATATACACCACTTTTTCATTGTTTTACTGTTCTGATTATCTTAAACACAAAACCTGCTGAACGATTGGCTGACAGCAAAGCTGCCGAAAAACGCACAATTTATTTGATATTTTGGAAAATAGGTAATGAAATGGTGTGAAACTTCGTATGTGAATATCAAATAAGTACACCTTTACTACAAAATTGTATATTGTGAAATTTTTTACCGCATTTGTGCAGAATTTCACGTTTTTAGCTACCCTGCCGAAAATAGGTACACTGCCGAAAACTGGTACAGTTACCCTACTCGAGTTGGGTCCGTGTCATTAGGTACGTTCTCACAAGCATTATCGTCTGCGTTTCCCAAGTGCCATAGATTAAGCTTTAACAACTGTAAAATCAAATTCATTAAAAAAAAAACGAAAGCTCGATAGCTTCATTGGTTTACTCAATAGATGACATACAGTCTGAACTCACTAGTTGAACTTCGATTCCCTGCCAACTATTGAATATGTGCTTTTTAGTTGGCACGTTTTTTGCCCAAAACCGTTTTATTGATACAAACGCATGCTTTTTAATTGAACTGTCAACCAACTATCGAGCGTTCAATTAAAAAGCATGCGAACTAAAAAGCGTTCAACTATTGAATTCTGACTAAAGTAAGTCTTCCTGTAAAAATTATAAACCAATTAACAAATTTACCAAACGGATATATTATTTTAATCACAATTACCATTTGAATCAAAGAAGGCTCTTCGATCTCAAACTGCCTGTGAGCGTTTCTACATGCACCGAAACTGCAGCTGAGAGATGGCTGTGAGAGAATTGACAACCGGTTTCTCACGCTGGTGTGTGTAGAAGCTCTGAAAAGCGCCGATATGAGACTTTTAAAATGATGTTGAAAAAATCCATTTTAATCGCTAAAATGAAGTCAAAAAAGTTTCTTTTACTTTTTAATAATATTTCTACGATTATTAGACAGCAAAAATGCAAACTATAATGGATCGTCCACCAAAAACTGCCAATTTAATTTTTTTTCAGCTCCATCGTTCTTTGCACGCTGAGGAGAACTCTCTCACCGAAAATGCTGTCAATCGCTGTCAAAGCATGCTGTCAGTTATTTTCTCAGCTGCTTTCTCGGTGTATGTAGAAACGCTCCGAGATATATAAATTTTTTTTGACACAAAAATGTATCAAACAGATCCGTTTGACCAATAAATATATGCGCAATCTGTGATTGCACATCGTCTATTGCTACGGTAACGAACTTTTGACTACTTGTCAAATCGTTCTACACTACGGGACCTTGTTCCTACACAGGCTTTGCGCGCAACTCGAGAACATACTGTACTCCGTGTTCGATACTTATGACATTTCTAATGCACCTTCTGTTGTCCTATACCTTTTCCATTGTGCAATGCCAAATTGTACATGCAAAAGATTAGAAAGTCCAAAACAAGACCAACAAACAACGTCAAACAGAGCTCGTAATAAACAAAGTTGGCCACGGGGAAAGTGGTTTGCTCTCCGTAATTGCCACCACCGTGGTATAGCTGTGCAGTGAATTGTGAAAAAAAGGAAGGAAGAATCGGTTGACAAAAAGCTGGTTAGTGGTTTAAAGATGGGCACGACACAAAAAGGATGATTTATTTCCGTGAATAACCATAGAACCCATCATCTAGATTGTGCCATACGTTCTAACTAGTGGGAAAGGAAACTAAAAATACTTACCTTTTGTTACATTTTACGAATGACCGCGCTAGTACAATTAGTGTCAGGAGAAAGATAAAAGTATAAAGTGAAAAGTGAGCACTGAAACGTGTCGTTTTCACACGTTGATGCTTTTATTATTTATGTAAAGCCCATTGGATGATTGGAAAGAAATGCCAGAACGGAAGAAACTTTTCCGGATGAACACAAATAATCGACTCAATGTGCGATAATCTAACCATGCCGATTCGTGGTACATTTTTTGTTAGTTCCGTAATCAGCTCCGCTCTATAAGCTAGCTAAGTTGAAGTATTTTTTTCATTCAAGTTATGTCGCTTTTTGTCGTTGTTGGCATGAAACCGCCCTATAGGAACCATCACACGCATTTCATTGGCTTCAGATAGAAGAATGTGTGTAATAGGCCTCAAAAGCTGAAAAAAGGCACTAGCGGAGGCATTCGGGCGAAATATTGACGCAATGATTATTTTCACCCAACGTGCATGGTAGTGAATCTGAGACCGAACAACAGGATGTGAGCGAGCAGCAGCCAAATAGATTCAAGTGTGCTCTCTTGCCGCTGACTTGATAATGATTTCCATCAAATCTAAGAAGGCTGGTCGGTCACAGATCGTGGTATACGCTGTCTAGATTGCTGGAGCTCATCCAGAAAGAGGAACCGATTTGTATCATTTCTCTTATCAAGCCTACACCGAGGTTCGTTGATTGATCCGTTGAATTGTTCGTTCGTTTTGGTGCAGTCTTCTTTGCAACTGCGTAACGTTGGCTGCTGACTATGTTTAAGTGGAGCGTGATGAGTCATATTTGCTTCCGCAAACGGTTACTTCCTTGGTAGTGAGCTACATTTGCGACAGTTGGACAGCCACATTGCAAAGAACACCAGTATGTTTCTGATAATTAATACGTAGTGGTGTTGATAAGGCGATTTTTATCGACAATGAGTGTGAACTTCATGCATAATTGCGATAAACTAACCTGCGACGTGTCGATAAAAAGTGCTTGGTGCTGTTCATGAACGGTAGTAATTCAACTACCGATAATAGCGATTTTATGCAACGAAGGGTTTTGCAGAAATATTGTTTTTGTGTCCTTAAATTTGCATGAGAATTTTTAAACTCTTTAACAAATGTACTACCGGTCAAAATATCGCTTGCTGAATTTAATCTGGAACGATAAGCAATGGGGAGTGTTATCAGAAAAGACTGCCTCGTAAATCTCAGCTTACCTCTGCTGCTAAGTGCAACATTCTTAGAACGTTTTATGGAGAGATGTAGCCGGTAGTACTGAATCGGATTTCCAGATTGCAGTTAGTTTAGTGGGTTCAGTAGGTTTCGATTTTCGATAAATCATGTGCAATTTCGATTTTATGCAACGAAATCATAGCTCGGGTTTAGAACTCGTTGATCCGATTTGATTCGTGAATGGAGTAATATGATACATAACTAATATCAACCAGAAGAATCAAAGATCTATTTTTACAGGTGTACCAGCAATAATTCTTAATAATGTTTTTTTTTTTTTATATTTTAGGAACCTAAACGTCAGCCGTACTAACATGGATTATGCAAACTTCCCCAACTTGACCAGTGTTTATTCACCCAACCGTGAGGCGTGCCTTGTATTGAACAAAACCAAAATTTTGATAAACCTCTATGAAGGCATCCCGGAAACCTTGCTGCTGAACGTGATTGCGTGGTTTTTTCCTAATACTGCTGTTCACACTACTCCGCCAGCAGGCCTGGGACTATGGGCGGCTGGCGCTAGTGAACAGCCATGGAGAGAACAAACGCTGGACGCAACTCTTCTATGCCCACGGCAACGTGCCTGGTGGTGGTGGAGCGATGAATGGTTCCACCGAAACGTCAGATACGCTCAACAGTCTCAGCATTGATCGTGGTTGCTTTTCATGGATTGTGGCCACCTTTCGGCTGACGAAAGAACAAATACTTACGCACAGCGGCCCGGATGCTGTACACTATCTATCTTTTCAACGACATCTCATCGTGGTGATGGGCATTATGACGGTGATCTCGATAGCCATCATACTACCGATCAACTTTTCTGGCACACTGAGTGGTGATAAGAACTCGTTTGGACACACAACGATTTCAAATCTCGAACCAGATTCGCCGTCGATGTGGGCACACGTCGTGTTTGCGATCGCCTACGTCCCGATGGTGGTGTTGATAATGAGGCGTGCTTCAGGCCGCAACGCTTTCAAAACGGCACCGACGCGTACAATCATGGCGACTAATATTTCCCAAGGCGACTGCAGCAAAACCATCATAAGAACCTACCTACAGCAACTGTTTCCGGACGTGACGATCGAAGACATTCAACTTGCATACAATATTTCAAGCCTAATCAAAGCGGCAGAGGAGTACGAGCGAACGGTCGAAGCTCGGATTTACTGTGAGGCGCACCGCAACCGTGACGCGATCCAGGCTCAACCATCTTGCTTCAGCTGCGAGAAGGTTGACGCGTTGGAGTACTATAAAGATCACGAGGTACAGTTGGCCGGGGAGGTAGCACGGATGCGTGCGTCGGCGCTCAACGAGCCACTCGGAATTGCATTCGTCACGCTGAATTCGGCCCACGAGGCACAACACGTAATGCTACATTTTAAACCTGGAACGTATCGAGAGTGGAATCTGTCCTTCGCACCTGCACCATCGGATATATTTTGGGAAAATCTTAACATCGATACCGCCCAGTGGTACTGCAAGTGGGCGACGGTTAATTTTGCGTTGTTTTTGTTCCTCTTTTTCCTTACAACGCCCGTCATTATCGTGAATCAGCTGGATACGCTGTCGCTGACGAAAAATACCACAACACAGATTAGCAAGATCAGCCCGCTGGTGTCAGAATTTCTACCGACGCTACTGCTATGGTCCTTGTCCGCATTGATGCCGGTCATCGTTGCATACTCGGACACGTGGTTGTCACACTGGACTCGTTCGCGCCAAAATTATCTCATCATGACGAAAACTTTCGGCTACCTGTTGTTCATGATATTGATTTTACCGTCCCTCGGATTGACCAGTGCCCAGGCACTGCTGCAATGGACGATTGAATCAAACGACACGTACCGTTGGGAATGCATCTTCCTCCCGGACAAAGGTGCGTTCTTTGTGAACTATATCATCACCGCTGCGTTCATTGGTACCGCCCTCGAGCTGATACGTTTTCCGGATCTCATTTGCTATCTTTGGAAGCTGGCAACGGCCAAGTCTAGAGCTGAAACACCTTACATCAGGAAATCTATCCTTATTACGTTTCCGTTCGGTATTCACTATGCTTGGATGGTGATGGTGTTTACGACTAGCACAGTCTATAGCCTTGCTTGCCCACTGATCATGCCTTTTGCTATGGTGTACATCACATTGAAACACTTTGTCGACAAGCATAATCTATTTTTCGCGTTCGCACCATCCAATATGATCAGTCAAGGTAGTGGGGTAAAATTCACAGCACCGCCGTTACTATGACAAAATTTTCGGTGGTTCTGCTTTTGATCATCATGGCAGCATTGGCCGTGGTGCGCACTGGACAGGTTGAGCTTCGTGCTGTCGTACTGATCCTTGCTCTGTGCGCCACTCTCGTAATGTTCGCATGCATGTCACCGATTAAACGGTGTACCACAAAGCCACTACGCATCGTGGAACTGGATGGACCGGCCCCGATCTACGTGGCAGATGTTTTAATCAACAGAAGAATGGTATCAGATAGCCCGTCCCATCTCAGCTACGGTTCTGACACGACTATGAACATTGTGATGAATGATGCCGATGTCAGTGTGACTGCATAGAGCACATCCTCCTTTTCCTTCCATACCTTTCCCCTGTACACCCGTTTTATGCTCTCCTCTCCCGTGGTCGTAGGCATGATCGAAAGTGATATTAAATGTTAAGCCAACTAGATTGCTTACAATGCAGTATTCGGTGTCTCATGTATGTGCAGAACCGGAACCTAATCAGCTCAGATTTTCTGTTAGCTATCTTCACCGTGGTTGTAAATTGGTTTGTATGGGCACACTGCTTTACCACTAGACTTTTTGTGCAAGTCTAGAATGACACAAGCTCTAAACAATAGTTGTGATCGATCAAACCATTTGGAGTACAGATTTTCTTTGTTTAGTTTGTGGTGAATGTTTTGGTCAGCTTTTATGTATGCTTTATGATTATCATTTTTGTATCTTTTGGATCGAAACCAATTGCACATTTAGTTTTATGTTAATAATGACTCAGTATACCAGTAAAATTATTAGCAAAATTGTGTTGTCCACATTCCCAAGAACGTGTTATTCTTTCTATGCTATTCGTGTTATAATTTGTTAACATATTAATTTTTGATTTATTAGCCTGCAGAACCAATCGATGGAGAGAAAAAAAACTCCACTCGGCGAGCAAATGTGATCTTGTGCAAATAAACATTTCCTGTCCACAGTAATAAAAGCGTACAGTGAAGGAAATGTTGACTCCAGACTTGTATGTTATTTGTAAGAGATTTATATAACTTAAGGAACAATAAAACTTGTACTAATCCAAATGTTTGACCAGTAAGAATATTTACTTTCATTGCACCATAACAAAACGCTAGTTAAAGCCACTTGAGAATTTAAACCTTTACACAGTCTCGCAATTTTTGGAAAAAGCACACACCCATAATGAAATAATGACAAAAAGATATTAAAAGAAAATAACTTGGACTCTTTCTGCAAACCGTTGGTTTACACAAAAACTGATTTGCAAAATATGCCATTATCTTTGTTTATTTCCTTCCCCCTCCCCCACGCGAAACGCAGAACAAAAGTACAGCAAGAGTCTCACTCCGGAAAATCACTGAATGGGTTAAAATGAATAAATAAAATACACGAATTGTTTTTTATCAAAATTTTCAACTACGCAATGGGAAGAATGGGCGTAAAAGTAAAATTAAAATTTTAAATAAAAAAAATCAGTGGGTGTACTGAAAATCAGCTAAAAAATAATATCCTTTACGGTGAGGGTTGCCAAAGGAATGGCCATAACTGCAATCCGTAGCGGTACGCAGTTGTCGCTCATCGTACACAATAGCCGAGACAAAATGTAACGCGAGAGCAGCTTAGCACAGCCAAGACCCACTGCTAGATGATTCGAGCTCATGTTCGTGCAGTATCGCGTGCAATCGAGCACACACTCGATGTGGCTCGAGTAGGTTCGAGTAGGATCGAGTAGCTTGTGGAGCATTCTAGAAATTGTATGGTTTGATATATATAGCCGTGTTTCGAGCAGTGAGCGTCATTCAGAAAATAACAAGCAACGAGTAAAGAGCGAGCTATCGTGAACTAGAACGTGGTGAACCAAACAAATTGAAATAGTGAATTATCACTCAAGATACACAAACGTGAACAGTTTTTCTGCGCTATCAGTGAAGAATTTCAGTGCATACAGTATAATAGACACATCATTGACAAGATGCCTACTGCAATTGGAATCGATCTGGGCACGACCTATTCGTGCGTGGGAGTGTTTCAGCACGGCAAGGTGGAGATTATTGCCAACGACCAGGGCAACAGAACCACACCGAGCTATGTTGCGTTTTCGGACACGGAGCGCCTCATCGGTGACGCGGCCAAGAACCAGGTGGCCATGAACCCCACAAACACAGTGTTCGATGCCAAACGACTGATCGGACGCCGGTATGACGACCCTAAGATTCAGGCCGATATCAAGCACTGGCCGTTCAAGGTGGTCAACGACTGCGGCAAGCCGAAGATTCAGGTGGAATTCAAAGGAGAGCGCAAGACGTTTGCACCAGAGGAAGTCAGCTCGATGGTGCTGACGAAAATGAAGGAAACGGCCGAAGCATACCTGGGACACTCTGTGAAGAATGCGGTCATCACGGTTCCAGCGTACTTCAATGACAGCCAGCGACAGGCCACGAAGGATGCCGGTGCGATCGCGGGCCTGAATGTGATGCGAATCATCAACGAACCGACGGCGGCCGCATTGGCTTACGGTTTGGACAAGAACTTGAAGGGCGAGCGCAACGTGTTGATCTTCGATCTCGGCGGAGGAACGTTCGACGTGTCCATTTTGACGATCGACGAGGGCTCTCTGTTCGAGGTACGAGCCACTGCCGGTGACACACACCTGGGAGGCGAAGACTTCGACAACCGAATGGTGGGCCATTTCGTGGAGGAGTTCAAACGCAAGTTCAAGAAGGACGTGTCCAAGAACGCCAGAGCACTGCGACGCTTGAGGACGGCATGCGAGCGAGCGAAGCGGACGCTTTCGTCCAGCACGGAGGCCACGATCGAGATCGATGCCCTCATGGACGGAATCGACTACTACACAAAGATCAGCCGAGCACGATTCGAGGAGCTGTGCTCTGATCTGTTCCGCTCGACACTGCAACCGGTGGAGAAGGCCCTGTCGGATGCAAAGATGGACAAGAGCTCCATTCACGACATCGTGCTGGTAGGTGGATCGACCCGCATCCCGAAGGTGCAGTCGCTGTTGCAGAACTTCTTCTGCGGCAAATCGCTGAACCTGTCGATCAACCCGGATGAGGCGGTAGCATACGGTGCGGCCGTCCAGGCGGCTATTCTTAGTGGAGACAAGGACGAAAAGATCCAAGATGTATTGTTGGTCGATGTGGCTCCGCTGTCGCTCGGAATCGAAACGGCCGGCGGAGTGATGACGAAGCTGATCGAGCGAAATTCGCGCATTCCGTGCAAACAGACGCAGACCTTCTCGACCTACGCGGACAACCAGCCGGGAGTGTCGATTCAGGTGTTTGAGGGCGAGAGAGCCATGACAAAGGACAACAATCTGCTGGGCCAGTTCGACCTATCAGGTATTCCGCCGGCACCGCGCGGTGTGCCAAAGATTGAGGTAACCTTTGATTTGGACGCCAACGGTATTCTGAACGTATCGGCGAAGGAAATGAGCACCGGCAAGGAGAAAAACATCACGATCAAGAACGACAAGGGCCGCTTGTCGCAGGCGGATATCGATCGCATGCTGGCCGAGGCGGAGAAATTCCGAGAGGAGGATGAAAAGCAACGGGAGCGAGTCGCGGCTCGCAATCAGCTCGAGGCGTACTGTTTCAGTCTCAAGCAAACGCTAGAATCAGCCGGCTCGAAACTGAGCGAAGGCGATCGCAAAACTATCGAGGAACGGTGCAACGAGACACTGCGCTGGATCGACGGCAACAGTATGGCAGAGAAGGAAGAGTACGATCACAAAATGCAGGAGCTAACGCGCGCTTGCAGTCCGATCATGACGAAGTTGCATCAGCAATCGGGAGCCGGTCCATCCCCGACTAGCTGTGGCCAGCAGGCTGGCGGGTTCGGCGGACGCACGGGTCCCACGGTAGAGGAGGTGGACTAAGATGATGAAAAAGGCAGGAGTAGATTAGATGACAGTATTGCAAAGCGGCCATTATCGTAGGCGGAGACTGGCCCCACTCAAAAGAAGACTGTGTAAATATTGTGTAAATATGTGTAAGTTAGACAAATAGAGAATAATAACATAATGTAATTTATTGTATCAGCAAGTAAGTTCCTTGTTGAATAAAATGAAACATGAAACTATATGTTGTTGTAATGCAATGTTTTAGCAATCACAGCGATATCACACAAATTTGGGAATGGGGATCAGTTTACCATTGAATTGAGCATCACAAAATTATGTTAATTCCCTTTCACACCCTGTGAATAACTTAAACTATATATTTTGATTAAAGTCAGACAATATATTTACTTATCTCGATTAGGTAGCATATTTGACTTTGTAGAGTATTGTTATCGTAATGAAACACTTATTTTAGTCAATTTTTGAACCCATGTTGTTAAGTCATCACAGGGTTATGCAAAATAATTTCGGGGGTATTTAAGAACTTTAGGATGTTCGCAAAGGATTTTGGAAAAACAACGTAAATTCCAGGTGACGTTTAACTCCATGGTACACTATTGGAGAAACTGATTCAGAACTCATGTTGATTCATAAATGTTGCAGAACTCATACTTTTGCTAGAACTGATTCCAATCCTATACAAGTGTAGGAATTAGTCATAACCCTACTCTGGCTTTGGAACTGATCTTAACTACCTACGGTTAACTACCTACGGCTCTGGAACTGATCTTAACTACCTCCTGAACGGTCCGATAACTGATACTGACACCAAACCGATCGTGGATTGATCCCGTTCTGGAATTGATCTTAACCCTGTACCGGCCCTGTAACTGCTCCAAAAGTCGTACTGGCCCGCGAATTGATCCCGAACCCATTCCAGAACTTACACTGAACCTATACCGGTCCTGGAACTGATCCTGACCTTGTAACAAGAACTCTTGAGGTGTCATCCTTTGGTGAGAAACATCGGGAAACTACACATTACGAGCGAATCGGTCGTTATTGATTAACAATACATGCTTCCTTTTTCTTATTGCTTAAGTTAGACAGAAAAGGGCGGGGTCCGCATTTGGGATGTGTTGCTCACGTTGTTCCTATTTGCCACAAATTATTAGCAAAAAACTATCGGTAACAAAATAAGCGATCTCAAAACATAGCGCAAATAATTATTAAATAAGACGCGTCTTCATTATTTAATACCTTTTGAAGCATTTTGTTACAACTAAACTAGTGATTTAAAACATTTCTTTCTATTTCATTTGCTATTTTAAGCTCTATGCTTCTTGAATGCTTTCGTTTCCAAATCAAAAGGAGCATGTTAGCGATATGGAAACAAGTTGGACTAAAAAGAATTGGCCAACTAATTATTCATTACATTTTGGTGCATTTTATTAAGAAGATTTGAAATTGAACACACGTTTTTCTTATTCTTTAGTAGCTGATTTACCCGGTTTCATACGGGATAACATTAATGTCTCGTTTTAATTGAAAATAGAAGAATAAGCAATTCGAGGAGTTAAAACTATTACAACGATTTTATCCCAAAGCTTCGTTTCTTCTTATCTGAGGTAATAACCGTACGTAGTTAAGATCTGCCATAGTAATCATTCATTTGGATGCCAGTGAGTTGATTGGTTTACCTAAATACCAGGAAAAGCTGTCTGGAGTATCAAGGACTCGATGCAAGAGTTGGGCACATGACACAGAATATAATTCATTTAATTGTCAAATACATCAATTCAAGAATGTTCTGTTTTAAAATTATGTCTCGCCGAAGTCACCATGAATTAAGATTATTTTACTTACTCATTTTAAAACTTTCTCGTATTCGATTCCTGGTGCACAAACAAAAACATATCAATAAACATATCAACATATCAACATGGTACTCAGATATGTTTACTCCTTGTAAGGATACTTGAGCATTTTTCGACATGGATTCGCTATACGCAATAGTTCGATCCTTTCTAATATGTTACGCTCCATACAAAATCGTAAATTGGAGAATATGTATCTTAATTTTCTTTGAATATATTCAATGGCAAGATTTCTGGATTTTCCTAATTATTTCAAATACTGTACACAAGTTTATTCACCAGAATGTTTTATAATCAGGATGATTTTTTTGTATCCGTCTTGGCATGCAAACGCATTCGAAAATGTTCATGCAACAAATCAAAGTGAAACAAATCGATTTGTTCCTCTTGCAACAAACATGTTTCAGCAACTTGAGATTAACAGTTCGTCCAAACGATTTGGCAACAAATGTTCCCACAACATTTTCCTAGACCTTGACGTAATTATAAATTCCAGTTTAGTGAGCCTTTCGGAGCGTACCAACAGCTCCGAATTAACGGTTCAATGGAGACGGTATTACGTTAGCCTAAATAAAACGAATCTAAATTCTCGCGAGTGTGGAAGCTAACACTCGATGTGATTGTTTTCATTGAAGTGCATGACTTGCATCCTTTAGAGTTGATTTACACGGCTATTTAGATGTCCGACTCCTCAATATATTTTAGTATTGTCGATCGTTACGATTCCGAACACTACAGGCCGAGTTAGTCTATCGTGTTTCACTGCTTTTAATGTTTTACTAAAATTTCTGTCTTTTTCTTATGTTTGGCGTAAGCGTCGTCGCGGACATGCAGGTTTTCGATACAGTCCGGTCCATTCGGCGAATCGGTCCATTCTAGGCTTAAACCAACGACGGGCATGTTGTTAAGTCGTACGAGTTGACGACTGTATCATGGGACCGTCGATTAATTTAAGTAACTTCCGCATTTTTCAGCACATTTTCCCGATTGATATTTTATTGAAAAGGGATTGCTTTGGTGCTCTGCGTCTAGAGCCGACTCCAGAGCCGTGATTGCCTGGAGCTTAGCAGAGCTGGCTATTTATGAGAAGTTCCATGAAATCACATGTTTCCTTTCTATAACATGATTGTGCATGTTTCCTGTAGACTTAACCTGTGTAAACATTTAACTGGAGGATTTTAATTCACAATGTACTTTTCTTACACGTCCTGTGGTATAATGATCAACTCGCAAAACTGACTATCCGACTGGTTCCGAAAGCCTGCATAGGTCGGCATGTCCGCGTAGGAAATTACGCAAAATGGCATTAAAGTGTGAAGAAAAACTATTCTACCTGGATTGAGTAAATCAAGCAACAACATAACTGTAAGGGATGTAAATAAATAAAAGCAAAAAAAATAGAATTGAGGCGCATAATAATTTTGCTATAGCGACTTTTTTACTACCAACATTCAAGCGATAAAATCTTATACATATTTTAGGAAATGTATACAAAATCAATTGCTAATATGTTTACATAAAAACAATAGTTCTGACACACAACATTTCTACTCCAATTAATCACCACGCCTCGCCCGTGAATGATGTAAGCAAGCTTTGAATAATTACAAATTACATTACATATTACAAAAATATAAAGTTCAAAATTTGTAATGAGTACAAAAGATGGTGATGGAGTTGCTGGAGCATAAGATTGAGACATTGCCACAGAGAGTGTAGATATTACATGTTCAAGGTAAACAAACGATAAATAGGAGGATGAAGTTTATTTTATGATTTTTAGCTATCACTTTCCATTATTCTGGGAGGATGAAATTTTGCTCAGTGTATTCTAGCACCCTAAGGCAACTTCTCTCGGTTCAAATCGGTTGAATTTTTCCATTTTAAACAAAATATGAACATCATTATAGTGTCGATTATCTGATTCAAACAGAAAAGTGTCAAACCAAACCGCGCTACACGATCTGAAACGAAATCGGTATTATACAAGCTTGTTAGAGACTTCTTTCATTGACTCGAAACATTGCTACCAAATAGATCTGAAATGGATTTGTTTGCCATGAAAAGTAGCGCTTGTGGTATGATTCTCTAATCTCTGTGTGTTTTGTTATTCCTTCCATTTTTCCAGTGAATAATTACAAAAAAATCCTTTTAAATGTAATTACATGCAATTCGTGTGATTTAAATATATGTATTTAGTAGTTAAACCATAAAACAAAACGCTTTCCGTAGCTTCAACCTGACGGAAAGCTGTTGGACAAAAAACGGTCTCCGTTTGAGCCAGGTAGGGCAAATGACCTTCGTTCAGTTCGATATATCAAACCAGAGGCAAATCGAGTTCTCTAACACGGATCATAATAAAAAATGAGCATTTTTGATACTTTTTCTCAAGCAGTTGAGTCACATAATCGGCACTTATATCTTGATGAAACCGTCAAGAATAGGAAAATAGAAGGGAAAGAAGAGGGAAAAGAAGTAAAGGGAACATAAAAAATCTTACCCTGCACTATAGCCTACATTTGTGCCAAATTGGGCTCAAATTAATGGGGTAGTTATTGCGTGATGCAAAACTGTACATACAGACAAATATAATGCAAAACAATCATTATTTTTTATTTAAAAGATTTAGGAACGATCTGATGGCTCATTTATGAACTGTGATGATCAATTTCGTGAGAAGTATTTACTTAGTATTTAGATTTGATCGTCGTGTGATATACTCGTTATGAGGGGTTCCTCTGTATGTGTCAATCACGGTATAAAATATGTACTTGCTTGTGGGAAAAACAACATTACGATAATAGGGACAGATTTTCAATCAAAAATCACTGCTTTTGCCATCTATTTGCATCATTTCCTTAGGCATCATACACCCTTGTGACCATTATGGGTCTTGCCGTTTTGATGATTACAACACTTATGCAGGACATCACATGTTTCATCCTTGGTCGCTGAGTCTGTTCTAAAATTAGCATGTACCATTAATCTACATATATATATATATATATATATATATATATATATATATATATATATATATATATATATATATATATCAATAGATATATATATATATATATATATATATATATCAATATATATAATCAATAGATTCAAAATCTTCAGAACGTCTAGAAAAACAATAAAAGATTTTGGTTTCGATTTAGTCGTTAATTTTGTAGTGATATTAGAATCTATTGCAAAAGTTTTCTAGCTCCAAATATTCTTCTAAGGTCTTATAGATTGAAATGATTGCCCCGACAGTCAGGACGACATGGCGATCTATTAGTGTCCGATGAACTATTTACGGTGCATTAAATTTACATAACTAAAAGCCATACATCATCAATTTGTAACATAGAAAGAAGTATTGTTATTATAGCCACATAAAATAAGTTATATAAGATATTTTTTCATCAATAAAAATACAAATTCCCTTAAAAAATGGTATAACATAAAGATATAAAATTTCCGAAAAGAGGGATAAATCAAATGACTACTCCAGTGCATTTACAGCCAGTGCTATTCAAAAGCAGCTCAAAAAATAATTTCCTTAGGGTGACCATAACTGCAATCCGTAGCGGTACGCAGTTGTCGCTCATCGTACACAATAGCCGAGACAAAATGTAACGCGAGAGCAGCTTAGCACAGCCAAGACCCACTGCTAGATGATTCGAGCTCATGTTCGTGCAGTATCGCGTGCAATCGAGCACACACTCGATGTGGCTCGAGTAGGTTCGAGTAGGATCGAGTAGCTTGTGGAGCATTCTAGAAATTGTATGGTTTGATATATATAGCCGTGTTTCGAGCAGTGAGCGTCATTCAGAAAATAACAAGCAACGAGTAAAGAGCGAGCTATCGTGAACTAGAACGTGGTGAACCAAACAAATTGAAATAGTGAATTATCACTCAAGATACACAAACGTGAACAGTTTTTCTGCGCTATCAGTGAAGAATTTCAGTGCATACAGTATAATAGACACATCATTGACAAGATGCCTTCTGCAATTGGAATCGATCTGGGCACGACCTATTCGTGCGTGGGAGTGTTTCAGCACGGCAAGGTGGAGATTATTGCCAACGACCAGGGCAACAGAACCACACCGAGCTATGTTGCGTTTTCGGACACGGAGCGCCTCATCGGTGACGCGGCCAAGAACCAGGTGGCCATGAACCCCACAAACACAGTGTTCGATGCCAAACGACTGATCGGACGCCGGTATGACGACCCTAAGATTCAGGCCGATATCAAGCACTGGCCGTTCAAGGTGGTCAACGACTGCGGCAAGCCGAAGATTCAGGTGGAATTCAAAGGAGAGCGCAAGACGTTTGCACCAGAGGAAGTCAGCTCGATGGTGCTGACGAAAATGAAGGAAACGGCCGAAGCATACCTGGGACACTCTGTGAAGAATGCGGTCATCACGGTTCCAGCGTACTTCAATGACAGCCAGCGACAGGCCACGAAGGATGCCGGTGCGATCGCGGGCCTGAATGTGATGCGAATCATCAACGAACCGACGGCGGCCGCATTGGCTTACGGTTTGGACAAGAACTTGAAGGGCGAGCGCAACGTGTTGATCTTCGATCTCGGCGGAGGAACGTTCGACGTGTCCATTTTGACGATCGACGAGGGCTCTCTGTTCGAGGTACGAGCCACTGCCGGTGACACACACCTGGGAGGCGAAGACTTCGACAACCGAATGGTGGGCCATTTCGTGGAGGAGTTCAAACGCAAGTTCAAGAAGGACGTGTCCAAGAACGCCAGAGCACTGCGACGCTTGAGGACGGCATGCGAGCGAGCGAAGCGGACGCTTTCGTCCAGCACGGAGGCCACGATCGAGATCGATGCCCTCATGGACGGAATCGACTACTACACAAAGATCAGCCGAGCACGATTCGAGGAGCTGTGCTCTGATCTGTTCCGCTCGACACTGCAACCGGTGGAGAAGGCCCTGTCGGATGCAAAGATGGACAAGAGCTCCATTCACGACATCGTGCTGGTAGGTGGATCGACCCGCATCCCGAAGGTGCAGTCGCTGTTGCAGAACTTCTTCTGCGGCAAATCGCTGAACCTGTCGATCAACCCGGATGAGGCGGTAGCATACGGTGCGGCCGTCCAGGCGGCTATTCTTAGTGGAGACAAGGACGAAAAGATCCAAGATGTATTGTTGGTCGATGTGGCTCCGCTGTCGCTCGGAATCGAAACGGCCGGCGGAGTGATGACGAAGCTGATCGAGCGAAATTCGCGCATTCCGTGCAAACAGACGCAGACCTTCTCGACCTACGCGGACAACCAGCCGGGAGTGTCGATTCAGGTGTTTGAGGGCGAGAGAGCCATGACAAAGGACAACAATCTGCTGGGCCAGTTCGACCTATCAGGTATTCCGCCGGCACCGCGCGGTGTGCCAAAGATTGAGGTAACCTTTGATTTGGACGCCAACGGTATTCTGAACGTATCGGCGAAGGAAATGAGCACCGGCAAGGAGAAAAACATCACGATCAAGAACGACAAGGGCCGCTTGTCGCAGGCGGATATCGATCGCATGCTGGCCGAGGCGGAGAAATTCCGAGAGGAGGATGAAAAGCAACGGGAGCGAGTCGCGGCTCGCAATCAGCTCGAGGCGTACTGTTTCAGTCTCAAGCAAACGCTAGAATCAGCCGGCTCGAAACTGAGCGAAGGCGATCGCAAAACTATCGAGGAACGGTGCAACGAGACACTGCGCTGGATCGACGGCAACAGTATGGCAGAGAAGGAAGAGTACGATCACAAAATGCAGGAGCTAACGCGCGCTTGCAGTCCGATCATGACGAAGTTGCATCAGCAATCGGGAGCCGGTCCATCCCCGACTAGCTGTGGCCAGCAGGCTGGCGGGTTCGGCGGACGCACGGGTCCCACGGTAGAGGAGGTGGACTAAGATGATGAAAAAGGCAGGAGTAGATTAGATGACAGTATTGCAAAGCGGCCATTATCGTAGGCGGAGACTGGCCCCACTCAAAAGAAGACTGTGTAAATATTGTGTAAATATGTGTAAGTTAGACAAATAGAGAATAATAACATAATGTAATTTATTGTATCAGCAAGTAAGTTCCTTGTTGAATAAAATGAAACATGAAACTATATGTTGTTGTAATGCAATGTTTTAGCAATCACAGCGATATCACACAAATTTGGGAATGGGGATCGGTTTACCATTGAATTGAGCATCACAAAATTATGTTAATTCCCTTATCACACCCTGTGAACAACTTAAACTATATATTTTGATTAAAGTCAGACAATATATTTACTTATCTCGATTAGGTAGCATATTTGACTTTGTAGAGTATTGTTATCGTAATGAAACACTTATTTTAGTCAATTTTTGAACCCATGTTGTTAAGTCATCACAGGGTTATGCAAAATAATTTCGGGGGTATTTAAGAACTTTAGGATGTTCGCAAAGGATTTTGGAAAAACAACGTAAATTCCAGGTGACGTTTAACTCCATGGTACACTATTGGAGAAACTGATTCAGAACTCATGTTGATTCATAAATGTTGCAGAACTCATACTTTTGCTAGAACTGATTCCAATCCTATACAAGTGTAGGAATTAGTCATAACCCTACTCTGGCTTTGGAACTGATCTTAACTACCTACGGTTAACTACCTACGGCTCTGGAACTGATCTTAACTACCTCCTGAACGGTCCGATAACTGATACTGACACCAAACCGATCGTGGATTGATCCCGTTCTGGAATTGATCTTAACCCTGTACCGGCCCTGTAACTGCTCCAAAAGTCGTACTGGCCCGCGAATTGATCCCGAACCCATTCCAGAACTTACACTGAACCTATACCGGTCCTGGAACTGATCCTGACCTTGTAACAAGAACTCTTGAGGTGTCATCCTTTGGTGAGAAACATCGGGAAACTACACATTACGAGCGAATCGGTCGTTATTGATTAACAATACATGCTTCCTTTTTCTTATTGCTTAAGTTAGACAGAAAAGGGCGGGGTCCGCATTTGGGATGTGTTGCTCACGTTGTTCCTATTTGCCACAAGTTATTAGCAAAAACTATCGGTAACAAAATAGGCGATCTCAAAACATAGCGCAAATAATTATTAAATAAGACGCGTCTTCATTATTTAATACCTTTTGAAGCATTTTGTTACAACTAAACTAGTGATTTAAAACATTTCTTTCTATTTCATTTGTTATTTTAAGCTCTATGCTTCTTGAATGCTTTCGTTTCCAAATCAAAAGGAGCATGTTAGCGATATGGAAACAAGTTGGACTAAAAAGAATTGGCCAACTAATTATTCATTACATTTTGGTGCATTTTATTAAGAAGATTTGAAATTGAACACACGTTTTTCTTATTCTTTAGTAGCTGATTTACCCGGTTTCATACGGGATAACATTAATGTCTCGTTTTAATTGAAAATAGAAGAATAAGCAATTCGAGGAGTTAAAACTATTACAACGATTTTATCCCAAAGCTTCGTTTCTTCTTATCTGAGGTAATAACCGTACGTAGTTAAGATCTGCCATAGTAATCATTCATTTGGATGCCAGTGAGTTGATTGGTTTACCTAAATACCAGGAAAAGCTGTCTGGAGTATCAAGGACTCGATGCAAGAGTTGGGCACATGACACAGAATATAATTCATTTAATTGTCAAATACATCAATTCAAGAATGTTCTGTTTTAAAATTATGTCTCGCCGAAGTCACCATGAATTAAGATTATTTTACTTACTCATTTTAAAACTTTCTCGTATTCGATTCCTGGTGCACAAACAAAAACATATCAATAAACATATCAACATATCAACATGGTACTCAGATATGTTTACTCCTTGTAAGGATACTTGAGCATTTTTCGACATGGATTCGCTATACGCAATAGTTCGATCCTTTCTAATATGTTACGCTCCATACAAAATCGTAAATTGGAGAATATGTATCTTAATTTTCTTTGAATATATTCAATGGCAAGATTTCTGGATTTTCCTAATTATTTCAAATACTGTACACAAGTTTATTCACCAGAATGTTTTATAATCAGGATGATTTTTTTGTATCCGTCTTGGCATGCAAACGCATTCGAAAATGTTCATGCAACAAATCAAAGTGAAACAAATCGATTTGTTCCTCTTGCAACAAACATGTTTCAGCAACTTGAGATTAACAGTTCGTCCAAACGATTTGGCAACAAATGTTCCCACAACATTTTCCTAGACCTTGACGTAATTATAAATTCCAGTTTAGTGAGCCTTTCGGAGCGTACCAACAGCTCCGAATTAACGGTTCAATGGAGACGGTATTACGTTAGCCTAAATAAAACGAATCTAAATTCTCGCGAGTGTGGAAGCTAACACTCGATGTGATTGTTTTCATTGAAGTGCATGACTTGCATCCTTTAGAGTTGATTTACACGGCTATTTAGATGTCCGACTCCTCAATATATTTTAGTATTGTCGATCGTTACGATTCCGAACACTACAGGCCGAGTTAGTCTATCGTGTTTCACTGCTTTTAATGTTTTACTAAAATTTCTGTCTTTTTCTTATGTTTGGCGTAAGCGTCGTCGCGGACATGCAGGTTTTCGATACAGTCCGGTCCATTCGGCGAATCGGTCCATTCTAGGCTTAAACCAACGACGGGCATGTTGTTAAGTCGTACGAGTTGACGACTGTATCATGGGACCGTCGATTAATTTAAGTAACTTCCGCATTTTTCAGCACATTTTCCCGATTGATATTTTATTGAAAGGGATTGCTTTGGTGCTCTGCGTCTAGAGCCGACTCCAGAGCCGTGATTGCCTGGAGCTTAGCAGAGCTGGCTATTTATGAGAAGTTCCATGAAATCACATGTTTCCTTTCTATAACATGATTGTGCATGTTTCCTGTAGACTTAACCTGTGTAAACATTTAACTGGAGGATTTTAATTCACAATGTACTTTTCTTACACGTCCTGTGGTATAATGATCAACTCGCAAAACTGACTATCCGACTGGTTCCGAAAGCCTGCATAGGTCGGCATGTCCGCGTAGGACATTACGCAAAATGGCATTAAAGTGTGAAGAAAAACTATTCTACCTGGATTGAGTAAATCAAGCAACAACATAACTGTAAGGGATGTAAATAAATAAAAGCAAAAACATGGAATTGAGGCGCATAATAATTTTGCTATAGCGACTTTTTACTACCAACATTCAAGCGATAAAATCTGATACATATTTTAGGAAATGTATACAAAATCAATTGCTAATATGTTTACATAAAAACAATAGTTTTGACACACAACATTTCTACTCCAATTAATCACCACGCCTCGCCCGTGAATGATGTAAGCAAGCTTTGAATAATTACAAATTACATTACATATTACAAAAATATAAAGTTCAAAATTTGTAATGAGTACAAAAGATGGTGATGGAGTTGCTGGAGCATAAGATTGAGACATTGCCACAGAGAGTGTAGATATTACATGTTCAAGGTAAACAAACGATAAATAGGAGGATGAAGTTTATTTTATGATTTTTAGCTATCACTTTCCATTATTCTGGGAGGATGAAATTTTGCTCAGTGTATTCTAGCACCCTAAGGCAACTTCTCTCGGTTCAAATCGGTTGAATTTTTCCATTTTAAACAAAATATGAACATCATTATAGTGTCGATTATCTGATTCAAACAGAAAAGTGTCAAACCAAACCGCGCTACACGATCTGAAACGAAATCGGTATTATACAAGCTTGTTAGAGACTTCTTTCATTGACTCGAAACATTGCTACCAAATAGATCTGAAATGGATTTGTTTGCCATGAAAAGTAGCGCTTGTGGTATGATTCTCTAATCTCTGTGTGTTTTGTTATTCCTTCCATTTTTCCAGTGAATAATTACAAAAAATCCTTTTAAATGTAATTACATGCAATTCGTGTGATTTAAATATATGTATTTAGTAGTTAAACCATAAAACAAAACGCTTTCCGTAGCTTCAACCTGACGGAAAGCTGTTGGACAAAAAACGGTCTCCGTTTGAGCCAGGTAGGGCAAATGACCTTCGTTCAGTTCGATATATCAAACCAGAGGCAAATCGAGTTCTCTAACACGGATCATAATAAAAAATGAGCATTTTTGATACTTTTTCTCAAGCAGTTGAGTCACATAATCGGCACTTATATCTTGATGAAACCGTCAAGAATAGGAAAATAGAAGGGAAAGAAGAGGGAAAGAAGTAAAGGGAGCATAAAAATCTTACCCTGCACTATAGCCTACATTTGTGCCAAATTGGGCTCAAATTAATGGGGTAGTTATTGCGTGATGCAAAACTGTACATACAGACAAATATAATGCAAAACAATCATTATTTTTTATTTAAAAGATTTAGGAACGATCTGATGGCTCATTTATGAACTGTGATGATCAATTTCGTGAGAAGTATTTACTTAGTATTTAGATTTGATCGTCGTGTGATATACTCGTTATGAGGGGTTCCTCTGTATGTGTCAATCACGGTATAAAATATGTACTTGCTTGTGGGAAAAACAACATTACGATAATAGGGACAGATTTTCAATCAAAAATCACTGCTTTTGCCATCAATTTGCATCATTTCCTTAGGCATCATACACCCTTGTGACCATTATGGGTCTTGCCGTTTTGATGATTACAACACTTATGCAGGACATCACATGTTTCATCCTTGGTCGCTGAGTCTGTTCTAAAATTAGCATGTACCATTAATCTACATATATATATATATATATATATATATATATATATATATATATATATATATATATATATATATATATATATATATATATATATATATATATTTATATATATATATATGTATATATATATATATATATATATATATATATATATATATATATATATATATATATATATATATATATATATATATATATATATATATTTATATCCGGATATGTAGTTCATTCTTTTTATAATACCAATCAATAGATTCAAAATCTTCAGAACGTCTAGAAAAACAATAAAAGATTTTGGTTTCGATTTAGTCGTTAATGTTGTAGTGATATTAGAATCTATTGCAAAAGTTTTCTAGCTCCAAATATTCTTCTAAGGTCTTATAGATTGAAATGATTGCCCCGACAGTCAGGACGACATGGCGATCTATTAGTGTCCGATGAACTATTTACGGTGCATTAAATTTACATAACTAAAAGCCATACATCATCAATTTGTAACATAGAAAGAAGTATTGTTATTATAGCTACATAAAATAAGTTATATAAGACATTTTTTCATCAATAAAAATACAAATTCCCTTAAAAATGGTATAACATAAAGATATAAAATTTCCGAAAAGAGGGATAAATCAAATGACTACTCCAGTGCATTTACAGCCAGTGCTATTCAAAAGCAGCTCAAAAATAATTTCCTTAGGGTGACCATAACTGCAATCCGTAGCGGTACGCAGTTGTCGCTCATCGTACACAATAGCCGAGACAAAATGTAACGCGAGAGCAGCTTAGCACAGCCAAGACCCACTGCTAGATGATTCGAGCTCATGTTCGTGCAGTATCGCGTGCAATCGAGCACACACTCGATGTGGCTCGAGTAGGTTCGAGTAGGATCGAGTAGCTTGTGGAGCATTCTAGAAATTGTATGGTTTGATATATATAGCCGTGTTTCGAGCAGTGAGCGTCATTCAGAAAATAACAAGCAACGAGTAAAGAGCGAGCTATCGTGAACTAGAACGTGGTGAACCAAACAAATTGAAATAGTGAATTATCACTCAAGATACACAAACGTGAACAGTTTTTCTGCGCTATCAGTGAAGAATTTCAGTGCATACAGTATAATAGACACATCATTGACAAGATGCCTACTGCAATTGGAATCGATCTGGGCACGACCTATTCGTGCGTGGGAGTGTTTCAGCACGGCAAGGTGGAGATTATTGCCAACGACCAGGGCAACAGAACCACACCGAGCTATGTTGCGTTTTCGGACACGGAGCGCCTCATCGGTGACGCGGCCAAGAACCAGGTGGCCATGAACCCCACAAACACAGTGTTCGATGCCAAACGACTGATCGGACGCCGGTATGACGACCCTAAGATTCAGGCCGATATCAAGCACTGGCCGTTCAAGGTGGTCAACGACTGCGGCAAGCCGAAGATTCAGGTGGAATTCAAAGGAGAGCGCAAGACGTTTGCACCAGAGGAAGTCAGCTCGATGGTGCTGACGAAAATGAAGGAAACGGCCGAAGCATACCTGGGACACTCTGTGAAGAATGCGGTCATCACGGTTCCAGCGTACTTCAATGACAGCCAGCGACAGGCCACGAAGGATGCCGGTGCGATCGCGGGCCTGAATGTGATGCGAATCATCAACGAACCGACGGCGGCCGCATTGGCTTACGGTTTGGACAAGAACTTGAAGGGCGAGCGCAACGTGTTGATCTTCGATCTCGGCGGAGGAACGTTCGACGTGTCCATTTTGACGATCGACGAGGGCTCTCTGTTCGAGGTACGAGCCACTGCCGGTGACACACACCTGGGAGGCGAAGACTTCGACAACCGAATGGTGGGCCATTTCGTGGAGGAGTTCAAACGCAAGTTCAAGAAGGACGTGTCCAAGAACGCCAGAGCACTGCGACGCTTGAGGACGGCATGCGAGCGAGCGAAGCGGACGCTTTCGTCCAGCACGGAGGCCACGATCGAGATCGATGCCCTCATGGACGGAATCGACTACTACACAAAGATCAGCCGAGCACGATTCGAGGAGCTGTGCTCTGATCTGTTCCGCTCGACACTGCAACCGGTGGAGAAGGCCCTGTCGGATGCAAAGATGGACAAGAGCTCCATTCACGACATCGTGCTGGTAGGTGGATCGACCCGCATCCCGAAGGTGCAGTCGCTGTTGCAGAACTTCTTCTGCGGCAAATCGCTGAACCTGTCGATCAACCCGGATGAGGCGGTAGCATACGGTGCGGCCGTCCAGGCGGCTATTCTTAGTGGAGACAAGGACGAAAAGATCCAAGATGTATTGTTAGTCGATGTGGCTCCGCTGTCGCTCGGAATCGAAACGGCCGGCGGAGTGATGACGAAGCTGATCGAGCGAAATTCGCGCATTCCGTGCAAACAGACGCAGACCTTCTCGACCTACGCGGACAACCAGCCGGGAGTGTCGATTCAGGTGTTTGAGGGCGAGAGAGCCATGACAAAGGACAACAATCTGCTGGGCCAGTTCGACCTATCAGGTATTCCGCCGGCACCGCGCGGTGTGCCAAAGATTGAGGTAACCTTTGATTTGGACGCCAACGGTATTCTGAACGTATCGGCGAAGGAAATGAGCACCGGCAAGGAGAAAAACATCACGATCAAGAACGACAAGGGCCGCTTGTCGCAGGCGGATATCGATCGCATGCTGGCCGAGGCGGAGAAATTCCGAGAGGAGGATGAAAAGCAACGGGAGCGAGTCGCGGCTCGCAATCAGCTCGAGGCGTACTGTTTCAGTCTCAAGCAAACGCTAGAATCAGCCGGCTCGAAACTGAGCGAAGGCGATCGCAAAACTATCGAGGAACGGTGCAACGAGACACTGCGCTGGATCGACGGCAACAGTATGGCAGAGAAGGAAGAGTACGATCACAAAATGCAGGAGCTAACGCGCGCTTGCAGTCCGATCATGACGAAGTTGCATCAGCAATCGGGAGCCGGTCCATCCCCGACTAACTGTGGCCAGCAGGCTGGCGGGTTCGGCGGACGCACGGGTCCCACGGTAGAGGAGGTGGACTAAGATGATGAAAAAGGCAGGAGTAGATTAGATGACAGTATTGCAAAGCGGCCATTATCGTAGGTGGAGACTGGCCCCACTCAAAAGAAGACTGTGTAAATATTGTGTAAATATGTGTAAGTTAGACAAATAGAGAATAATAACATAATGTAATTTATTGTATCAGCAAGTAAGTTCCTTGTTGAATAAAATGAAACATGAAACTATATGTTGTTGTAATGCAATGTTTTAGCAATCACAGCGATATCACACAAATTTGGGAATGGGGATCGGTTTACCATTGAATTGAGCATCACAAAATTATGTTAATTCCCTTTCACACCCTGTGAATAACTTAAACTATATATTTTGATTAAAGTCAGACAATATATTTACTTATCTCGATTAGGTAGCATATTTGACTTTGTAGAGTATTGTTATCGTAATGAAACACTTATTTTAGTCAATTTTTGAACCCATGTTGTTAAGTCATCACAGGGTTATGCAAAATAATTTCGGGGGTATTTAAGAACTTTAGGATGTTCGCAAAGGATTTTGGAAAAACAACGTAAATTCCAGGTGACGTTTAACTCCATGGTACACTATTGGAGAAACTGATTCAGAACTCATGTTGATTCATAAATGTTGCAGAACTCATACTTTTGCTAGAACTGATTCCAATCCTATACAAGTGTAGGAATTAGTCATAACCCTACTCTGGCTTTGGAACTGATCTTAACTACCTACGGTTAACTACCTACGGCTCTGGAACTGATCTTAACTACCTCCTGAACGGTCCGATAACTGATACTGACACCAAACCGATCGTGGATTGATCCCGTTCTGGAATTGATCTTAACCCTGTACCGGCCCTGTAACTGCTCCAAAAGTCGTACTGGCCCGCGAATTGATCCCGAACCCATTCCAGAACTTACACTGAACCTATACCGGTCCTGGAACTGATCCTGACCTTGTAACAAGAACTCTTGAGGTGTCAACCTTTGGTGAGAAACATCGGGAAACTACACATTACGAGCGAATCGGTCGTTATTGATTAACAATACATGCTTCCTTTTTCTTATTGCTTAAGTTAGACAGAAAAGGGCGGGGTCCGCATTTGGGATGTGTTGCTCACGTTGTTCCTATTTGCCACAAGTTATTAGCAAAAAACTATCGGTAACAAAATAGGCGATCTCAAAACATAGCGCAAATAATTATTAAATAAGACGCGTCTTCATTATTTAATACCTTTTGAAGCATTTTGTTACAACTAAACTAGTGATTTAAAACATTTCTTTCTATTTCATTTGCTATTTTAAGCTCTATGCTTCTTGAATGCTTTCGTTTCCAAATCAAAAGGAGCATGTTAGCGATATGGAAACAAGTTGGACTAAAAAGAATTGGCCAACTAATTATTCATTACATTTTGGTGCATTTTATTAAGAAGATTTGAAATTGAACACACGTTTTTCTTATTCTTTAGTAGCTGATTTACCCGGTTTCATACGGGATAACATTAATGTCTCGTTTTAATTGAAAATAGAAGAATAAGCAATTCGAGGAGTTAAAACTATTACAACGATTTTATCCCAAAGCTTCGTTTCTTCTTATCTGAGGTAATAACCGTACGTAGTTAAGATCTGCCATAGTAATCATTCATTTGGATGCCAGTGAGTTGATTGGTTTACCTAAATACCAGGAAAAGCTGTCTGGAGTATCAAGGACTCGATGCAAGAGTTGGGCACATGACACAGAATATAATTCATTTAATTGTCAAATACATCAATTCAAGAATGTTCTGTTTTAAAATTATGTCTCGCCGAAGTCACCATGAATTAAGATTATTTTACTTACTCATTTTAAAACTTTCTCGTATTCGATTCCTGGTGCACAAACAAAAACATATCAATAAACATATCAACATATCAACATGGTACTCAGATATGTTTACTCCTTGTAAGGATACTTGAGCATTTTTCGACATGGATTCGCTATACGCAATAGTTCGATCCTTTCTAATATGTTACGCTCCATACAAAATCGTAAATTGGAGAATATGTATCTTAATTTTCTTTGAATATATTCAATGGCAAGATTTCTGGATTTTCCTAATTATTTCAAATACTGTACACAAGTTTATTCACCAGAATGTTTTATAATCAGGATGATTTTTTTTGTATCCGTCTTGGCATGCAAACGCATTCGAAAATGTTCATGCAACAAATCAAAGTGAAACAAATCGATTTGTTCCTCTTGCAACAAACATGTTTCAGCAACTTGAGATTAACAGTTCGTCCAAACGATTTGGCAACAAATGTTCCCACAACATTTTCCTAGACCTTGACCTAATTATAAATTCCAGTTTAGTGAGCCTTTCGGAGCGTACCAACAGCTCCGAATTAACGGTTCAATGGAGACGGTATTACGTTAGCCTAAATAAAACGAATCTAAATTCTCGCGAGTGTGGAAGCTAACACTCGATGTGATTGTTTTCATTGAAGTGCATGACTTGCATCCTTTAGAGTTGATTTACACGGCTATTTAGATGTCCGACTCCTCAATATATTTTAGTATTGTCGATCGTTACGATTCCGCCGAGTTAGTCTATCGTGTTTCACTGCTTTTAATGTTTTACTAAAATTTCTGTCTTTTTCTTATGTTTGGCGTAAGCGTCGTCGCGGACATGCAGGTTTTCGATACAGTCCGGTCCATTCGGCGAATCGGTCCATTCTAGGCTTAAACCAACGACGGGCATGTTGTTAAGTCGTACGAGTTGACGACTGTATCATGGGACCGTCGATTAATTTAAGTAACTTCCGCATTTTTCAGCACATTTTCCCGATTGATATTTTATTGAAAAGGGATTGCTTTGGTGCTCTGCGTCTAGAGCCGACTCCAGAGCCGTGATTGCCTGGAGCTTAGCAGAGCTGGCTATTTATGAGAAGTTCCATGAAATCACATGTTTCCTTTCTATAACATGATTGTGCATGTTTCCTGTAGACTTAACCTGTGTAAACATTTAACTGGAGGATTTTAATTCACAATGTACTTTTCTTACACGTCCTGTGGTATAATGATCAACTCGCAAAACTGACTATCCGACTGGTTCCGAAAGCCTGCATAGGTCGGCATGTCCGCGTAGGACATTACGCAAAATGGCATTAAAGTGTGAAGAAAAACTATTCTACCTGGATTGAGTAAATCAAGCAACAACATAACTGTAAGGGATGTAAATAAATAAAAGCAAAAAAATAGAATTGAGGCGCATAATAATTTTGCTATAGCGACTTTTTACTACCAACATTCAAGCGATAAAATCTGATACATATTTTAGGAAATGTATACAAAATCAATTGCTAATATGTTTACATAAAAACAATAGTTCTGACACACAACATTTCTACTCCAATTAATCACCACGCCTCGCCCGTGAATGATGTAAGCAAGCTTTGAATAATTACAAATTACATTACATATTACAAAAATATAAAGTTCAAAATTTGTAATGAGTACAAAAGATGGTGATGGAGTTGCTGGAGCATAAGATTGAGACATTGCCACAGAGAGTGTAGATATTACATGTTCAAGGTAAACAAACGATAAATAGGAGGATGAAGTTTATTTTATGATTTTTAGCTATCACTTTCCATTATTCTGGGAGGATGAAATTTTGCTCAGTGTATTCTAGCACCCTAAGGCAACTTCTCTCGGTTCAAATCGGTTGAATTTTTCCATTTTAAACAAAATATGAACATCATTATAGTGTCGATTATCTGATTCAAACAGAAAAGTGTCAAACCAAACCGCGCTACACGATCTGAAACGAAATCGGTATTATACAAGCTTGTTAGAGACTTCTTTCATTGACTCGAAACATTGCTACCAAATAGATCTGAAATGGATTTGTTTGCCATGAAAAGTAGCGCTTGTGGTATGATTCTCTAATCTCTGTGTGTTTTGTTATTCCTTCCATTTTTCCAGTGAATAATTACAAAAAATCCTTTTAAATGTAATTACATGCAATTCGTGTGATTTAAATATATGTATTTAGTAGTTAAACCATAAAACAAAACGCTTTCCGTAGCTTCAACCTGACGGAAAGCTGTTGGACAAAAAACGGTCTCCGTTTGAGCCAGGTAGGGCAAATGACCTTCGTTCAGTTCGATATATCAAACCAGAGGCAAATCGAGTTCTCTAACACGGATCATAATAAAAAATGAGCATTTTTGATACTTTTTCTCAAGCAGTTGAGTCACATAATCGGCACTTATATCTTGATGAAACCGTCAAGAATAGGAAAATAGAAGGGAAAGAAGAGGGGAAAGAAGTAAAGGGAGCATAAAAATCTTACCCTGCACTATAGCCTACATTTGTGCCAAATTGGGCTCAAATTAATGGGGTAGTTATTGCGTGATGCAAAACTGTACATACAGACAAATATAATGCAAAACAATCATTATTTTTTATTTAAAAGATTTAGGAACGATCTGATGGCTCATTTATGAACTGTGATGATCAATTTCGTGAGAAGTATTTACTTAGTATTTAGATTTGATCGTCGTGTGATATACTCGTTATGAGGGGTTCCTCTGTATGTGTCAATCACGGTATAAAATATGTACTTGCTTGTGGGAAAAACAACATTACGATAATAGGGACAGATTTTCAATCAAAAATCACTGCTTTTGCCATCAATTTGCATCATTTCCTTAGGCATCATACACCCTTGTGACCATTATGGGTCTTGCCGTTTTGATGATTACAACACTTATGCAGGACATCACATGTTTCATCCTTGGTCGCTGAGTCTGTTCTAAAATTAGCATGTACCATTAATCTACACATATATATATATATATATATATATATATATATATATATATATATATATATATATATATATATATATATATATATATATATATATATATATATTTATATATAAACCACCTATCCGGATATGTGTAGTTCATTCTTTTATAATAATTTTTTATTGGACAATCAATAGATTCAAAATCTTCAGAACGTCTAGAAAAACAATAAAAGATTTTGGTTTCGATTTAGTCGTTAATTTTGTAGTGATATTAGAATCTATTGCAAAAGTTTTCTAGCTCCAAATATTCTTCTAAGGTCTTATAGATTGAAATGATTGCCCCGACAGTCAGGACGACATGGCGATCTATTAGTGTCCGATGAACTATTTACGGTGCATTAAATTTACATAACTAAAAGCCATACATCATCAATTTGTAACATAGAAAGAAGTATTGTTATTATAGCTACATAAAATAAGTTATATAAGACATTTTTTCATCAATAAAAATACAAATTCCCTTAAAAAATGGTATAACATAAAGATATAAAATTTCCGAAAAGAGGGATAAATCAAATGACTACTCCAGTGCATTTACAGCCAGTGCTATTCAAAAGCAGCTCAAAAATAATTTCCTTAGGGTGACCATAACTGCAATCCGTAGCGGTACGCAGTTGTCGCTCATCGTACACAATAGCCGAGACAAAATGTAACGCGAGAGCAGCTTAGCACAGCCAAGACCCACTGCTAGATGATTCGAGCTCATGTTCGTGCAGTATCGCGTGCAATCGAGCACACGCTCGATGTGGCTCGAGTAGGTTCGAGTAGGATCGAGTAGCTTGTGGAGCATTCTAGAAATTGTATGGTTTGATATATATAGCCGTGTTTCGAGCAGTGAGCGTCATTCAGAAAATAACAAGCAACGAGTAAAGAGCGAGCTATCGTGAACTAGAACGTGGTGAACCAAACAAATTGAAATAGTGAATTATCACTCAAGATACACAAACGTGAACAGTTTTTCTGCGCTATCAGTGAAGAATTTCAGTGCATACAGTATAATAGACACATCATTGACAAGATGCCTACTGCAATTGGAATCGATCTGGGCACGACCTATTCGTGCGTGGGAGTGTTTCAGCACGGCAAGGTGGAGATTATTGCCAACGACCAGGGCAACAGAACCACACCGAGCTATGTTGCGTTTTTCGGACACGGAGCGCCTCATCGGTGACGCGGCCAAGAACCAGGTGGCCATGAACCCCACAAACACAGTGTTCGATGCCAAACGACTGATCGGACGCCGGTATGACGACCCTAAGATTCAGGCCGATATCAAGCACTGGCCGTTCAAGGTGGTCAACGACTGCGGCAAGCCGAAGATTCAGGTGGAATTCAAAGGAGAGCGCAAGACGTTTGCACCAGAGGAAGTCAGCTCGATGGTGCTGACGAAAATGAAGGAAACGGCCGAAGCATACCTGGGACACTCTGTGAAGAATGCGGTCATCACGGTTCCAGCGTACTTCAATGACAGCCAGCGACAGGCCACGAAGGATGCCGGTGCGATCGCGGGCCTGAATGTGATGCGAATCATCAACGAACCGACGGCGGCCGCATTGGCTTACGGTTTGGACAAGAACTTGAAGGGCGAGCGCAACGTGTTGATCTTCGATCTCGGCGGAGGAACGTTCGACGTGTCCATTTTGACGATCGACGAGGGCTCTCTGTTCGAGGTACGAGCCACTGCCGGTGACACACACCTGGGAGGCGAAGACTTCGACAACCGAATGGTGGGCCATTTCGTGGAGGAGTTCAAACGCAAGTTCAAGAAGGACGTGTCCAAGAACGCCAGAGCACTGCGACGCTTGAGGACGGCATGCGAGCGAGCGAAGCGGACGCTTTCGTCCAGCACGGAGGCCACGATCGAGATCGATGCCCTCATGGACGGAATCGACTACTACACAAAGATCAGCCGAGCACGATTCGAGGAGCTGTGCTCTGATCTGTTCCGCTCGACACTGCAACCGGTGGAGAAGGCCCTGTCGGATGCAAAGATGGACAAGAGCTCCATTCACGACATCGTGCTGGTAGGTGGATCGACCCGCATCCCGAAGGTGCAGTCGCTGTTGCAGAACTTCTTCTGCGGCAAATCGCTGAACCTGTCGATCAACCCGGATGAGGCGGTAGCATACGGTGCGGCCGTCCAGGCGGCTATTCTTAGTGGAGACAAGGACGAAAAGATCCAAGATGTATTGTTGGTCGATGTGGCTCCGCTGTCGCTCGGAATCGAAACGGCCGGCGGAGTGATGACGAAGCTGATCGAGCGAAATTCGCGCATTCCGTGCAAACAGACGCAGACCTTCTCGACCTACGCGGACAACCAGCCGGGAGTGTCGATTCAGGTGTTTGAGGGCGAGAGAGCCATGACAAAGGACAACAATCTGCTGGGCCAGTTCGACCTATCAGGTATTCCGCCGGCACCGCGCGGTGTGCCAAAGATTGAGGTAACCTTTGATTTGGACGCCAACGGTATTCTGAACGTATCGGCGAAGGAAATGAGCACCGGCAAGGAGAAAAACATCACAATCAAGAACGACAAGGGCCGCTTGTCGCAGGCGGATATCGATCGCATGCTGGCCGAGGCGGAGAAATTCCGAGAGGAGGATGAAAAGCAACGGGAGCGAGTCGCGGCTCGCAATCAGCTCGAGGCGTACTGTTTCAGTCTCAAGCAAACGCTAGAATCAGCCGGCTCGAAACTGAGCGAAGGCGATCGCAAAACTATCGAGGAACGGTGCAACGAGACACTGCGCTGGATCGACGGCAACAGTATGGCAGAGAAGGAAGAGTACGATCACAAAATGCAGGAGCTAACGCGCGCTTGCAGTCCGATCATGACGAAGTTGCATCAGCAATCGGGAGCCGGTCCATCCCCGACTAGCTGTGGCCAGCAGGCTGGCGGGTTCGGCGGACGCACGGGTCCCACGGTAGAGGAGGTGGACTAAGATGATGAAAAAGGCAGGAGTAGATTAGATGACAGTATTGCAAAGCGGCCATTATCGTAGGCGGAGACTGGCCCCACTCAAAAGAAGACTGTGTAAATATTGTGTAAATATGTGTAAGTTAGACAAATAGAGAATAATAACATAATGTAATTTATTGTATCAGCAAGTAAGTTCCTTGTTGAATAAAATGAAACATGAAACTATATGTTGTTGTAATGCAATGTTTTAGCAATCACAGCGATATCACACAAATTTGGGAATGGGGATCGGTTTACCATTGAATTGAGCATCACAAAATTATGTTAATTCCCTTTCACACCCTGTGAATAACTTAAACTATATATTTTGATTAAAGTCAGACAATATATTTACTTATCTCGATTAGGTAGCATATTTGACTTTGTAGAGTATTGTTATCGTAATGAAACACTTCTTTTAGTCAATTTTTGAACCCATGTTGTTAAGTCATCACAGGGTTATGCAAAATAATTTCGGGGGTATTTAAGAACTTTAGGATGTTCGCAAAGGATTTTGGAAAAACAACGTAAATTCCAGGTGACGTTTAACTCCATGGTACACTATTGGAGAAACTGATTCAGAACTCATGTTGATTCATAAATGTTGCAGAACTCATACTTTTGCTAGAACTGATTCCAATCCTATACAAGTGTAGGAATTAGTCATAACCCTACTCTGGCTTTGGAACTGATCTTAACTACCTACGGTTAACTACCTACGGCTCTGGAACTGATCTTAACTACCTCCTGAACGGTCCGATAACTGATACTGACACCAAACCGATCGTGGATTGATCCCGTTCTGGAATTGATCTTAACCCTGTACCGGCCCTGTAACTGCTCCAAAAGTCGTACTGGCCCGCGAATTGATCCCGAACCCATTCCAGAACTTACACTGAACCTATACCGGTCCTGGAACTGATCCTGACCTTGTAACAAGAACTCTTGAGGTGTCAACCTTTGGTGAGAAACATCGGGAAACTACACATTACGAGCGAATCGGTCGTTATTGATTAACAATACATGCTTGCATTTGGGATGTGTTGCTCACGTTGTTCCTATTTGCCACAAGTTATTAGCAAAAAACTATCGGTAACAAAATAGGCGATCTCAAAACATAGCGCAAATAATTATTAAATAAGACGCGTCTTCATTATTTAATACCTTTTGAAGCATTTTGTTACAACTAAACTAGTGATTTAAAACATTTCTTTCTATTTCATTTGCTATTTTAAGCTCTATGCTTCTTGAATGCTTTCGTTTCCAAATCAAAAGGAGCATGTTAGCGATATGGAAACAAGTTGGACTAAAAAGAATTGGCCAACTAATTATTCATTACATTTTGGTGCATTTTATTAAGAAGATTTGAAATTGAACACACGTTTTTCTTATTCTTTAGTAGCTGATTTACCCGGTTTCATACGGGATAACATTAATGTCTCGTTTTAATTGAAAATAGAAGAATAAGCAATTCGAGGAGTTAAAACTATTACAACGATTTTATCCCAAAGCTTCGTTTCTTCTTATCTGAGGTAATAACCGTACGTAGTTAAGATCTGCCATAGTAATCATTCATTTGGATGCCAGTGAGTTGATTGGTTTACCTAAATACCAGGAAAAGCTGTCTGGAGTATCAAGGACTCGATGCAAGAGTTGGGCACATGACACAGAATATAATTCATTTAATTGTCAAATACATCAATTCAAGAATGTTCTGTTTTAAAATTATGTCTCGCCGAAGTCACCATGAATTAAGATTATTTTACTTACTCATTTTAAAACTTTCTCGTATTCGATTCCTGGTGCACAAACAAAAACATATCAATAAACATATCAACATATCAACATGGTACTCAGATATGTTTACTCCTTGTAAGGATACTTGAGCATTTTTCGACATGGATTCGCTATACGCAATAGTTCGATCCTTTCTAATATGTTACGCTCCATACAAAATCGTAAATTGGAGAATATGTATCTTAATTTTCTTTGAATATATTCAATGGCAAGATTTCTGGATTTTCCTAATTATTTCAAATACTGTACACAAGTTTATTCACCAGAATGTTTTATAATCAGGATGATTTTTTTTGTATCCGTCTTGGCATGCAAACGCATTCGAAAATGTTCATGCAACAAATCAAAGTGAAACAAATCGATTTGTTCCTCTTGCAACAAACATGTTTCAGCAACTTGAGATTAACAGTTCGTCCAAACGATTTGGCAACAAATGTTCCCACAACATTTTCCTAGACTTTGACGTAATTATAAATTCCAGTTTAGTGAGCCTTTCGGAGCGTACCAACAGCTCCGAATTAACGGTTCAATGGAGACGGTATTACGTTAGCCTAAATAAAACGAATCTAAATTCTCGCGAGTGTGGAAGCTAACACTCGATGTGATTGTTTTCATTGAAGTGCATGACTTGCATCCTTTAGAGTTGATTTACACGGCTATTTAGATGTCCGACTCCTCAATATATTTTAGTATTGTCGATCGTTACGATTCCGAACACTACAGGCCGAGTTAGTCTATCGTGTTTCACTGCTTTTAATGTTTTACTAAAATTTCTGTCTTTTTCTTATGTTTGGCGTAAGCGTCGTCGCGGACATGCAGGTTTTCGATACAGTCCTTACTAAGGCGAATCGGTCCATTCTAGGCTTAAACCAACGACGGACATGTTGTTAAGTCGTACGAGTTGACGAATGTATCATGGGACCGTCGATTAATTTAAGTAACTTCCGCATTTTTCAGCACATTTTCCCGATTGATATTTTATTGAAAAGGGATTGCTTTGGTGCTCTGCGTCTAGAGCCGACTCCAGAGCCGTGATTGCCTGGAGCTTAGCAGAGCTGGCTATTTATGAGAAGTTCCATGAAATCACATGTTTCCTTTCTATAACATGATTGTGCATGTTTCCTGTAGACTTAACCTGTGTAAACATTTAACTGGAGGATTTTAATTCACAATGTACTTTTCTTACACGTCCTGTGGTATAATGATCAACTCGCAAAACTGACTATCCGACTGGTTCCGAAAGCCTGCATAGGTCGGCATGTCCGCGTAGGACATTACGCAAAATGGCATTAAAGTGTGAAGAAAAACTATTCTACCTGGATTGAGTAAATCAAGCAACAACATAACTGTAAGGGATGTAAATAAATAAAAGCAAAAACATGGAATTGAGGCGCATAATAATTTTGCTATAGCGACTTTTTTACTACCAACATTCAAGCGATAAAATCTGATACATATTTTAGGAAATGTATACAAAATCAATTGCTAATATGTTTACATAAAAACAATAGTTCTGACACACAACATTTCTACTCCAATTAATCACCACGCCTCGCCCGTGAATGATGTAAGCAAGCTTTGAATAATTACAAATTACATTACATATTACAAAAATATAAAGTTCAAAATTTGTAATGAGTACAAAAGATGGTGATGGAGTTGCTGGAGCATAAGATTGAGACATTGCCACAGAGAGTGTAGATATTACATGTTCAAGGTAAACAAACGATAAATAGGAGGATGAAGTTTATTTTATGATTTTTAGCTATCACTTTCCATTATTCTGGGAGGATGAAATTTTGCTCAGTGTATTCTAGTACCCTAAGGCAACTTCTCTCGGTTCAAATCGGTTGAATTTTTCCATTTTAAACAAAATATGAACATCATTATAGTGTCGATTATCTGATTCAAACAGAAAAGTGTCAAACCAAACCGCGCTACACGATCTGAAACGAAATCGGTATTATACAAGCTTGTTAGAGACTTCTTTCATTGACTCGAAACATTGCTACCAAATAGATCTGAAATGGATTTGTTTGCCATGAAAAGTAGCGCTTGTGGTATGATTCTCTAATCTCTGTGTGTTTTGTTATTCCTTCCATTTTTCCAGTGAATAATTACAAAAAATCCTTTTAAATGTAATTACATGCAATTCGTGTGATTTAAATATATGTATTTAGTAGTTAAACCATAAAACAAAACGCTTTCCGTAGCTTCAACCTGACGGAAAGCTGTTGGACAAAAACGGTCTCCGTTTGAGCCAGGTAGGGCAAATGACCTTCGTTCAGTTCGATATATCAAACCAGAGGCAAATCGAGTTCTCTAACACGGATCATAATAAAAATGAGCATTTTTGATACTTTTTCTAAAGCAGTTGAGTCACATAATCGGCACTTATATCTTGATGAAACCATCAAGAATAGGAAAATAGAAGGGAAAGAAGAGGGAAAGAAGTAAAGGGAGCATAAAAAATCTTACCCTGCACTATAGCCTACATTTGTGCCAAATTGGGCTCAAATTAATGGGGTAGTTATTGCGTGATGCAAAACTGTACATACAGACAAATATAATGCAAAACAATCATTATTTTTTATTTAAAAGATTTAGGAACGATCTGATGGCTCATTTATGAACTGTGATGATCAATTTCGTGAGAAGTATTTACTTAGTATTTAGATTTGATCGTCGTGTGATATACTCGTTATGAGGGGTTCCTCTGTATGTGTCAATCACGGTATAAAATATGTACTTGCTTGTGGGAAAAACAACATTACGATAATAGGGACAGATTTTCAATCAAAAATCACTGCTTTTGCCATCAATTTGCATCATTTCCTTAGGCATCATACACCCTTGTGACCATTATGGGTCTTGCCGTTTTGATGATTACAACACTTATGCAGGACATCACATGTTTCATCCTTGGTCGCTGAGTCTGTTCTAAAATTAGCATGTACCATTAATCTACATATATATATATATATATATATATATATATATATATATATATATATATATATATATATATATATATATATATATATATATATATATATATATATATATATATATATATATATATATATAAACCACCTATCCGGATATGTGCAGTTCATTCTTTTATAATAATTTTTTATTGGACAATCAATAGATTCAAAATCTTCAGAACGTCTAGAAAAACAATAAAAGATTTTGGTTTCGATTTAGTCGTTAATTTTGTAGTGATATTAGAATCTATTGCAAAAGTTTTCTAGCTCCAAATATTCTTCTAAGGTCTTATAGATTGAAATGATTGCCCCTACAGTCAGGACGACATGGCGATCTATTAGTGTCCGATGAACTATTTACGGTGCATTAAATTTACATAACTAAAAGCCATACATCATCAATTTGTAACATAGAAAGAAGTATTGTTATTATAGCCACATAAAATAAGTTATATAAGATATTTTTTCATCAATAAAAATACAAATTCCCTTAAAAAATGGTATAACATAAAGATATAAAATTTCCGAAAAGAGGGATAAATCAAATGACTACTCCAGTGCATTTACAGCCAGTGCTATTCAAAAGCAGCTCAAAAATAATTTCCTTAGGGTGACCATAACTGCAATCCGTAGCGGTACGCAGTTGTCGCTCATCGTACACAATAGCCGAGACAAAATGTAACGCGAGAGCAGCTTAGCACAGCCAAGACCCACTGCTAGATGATTCGAGCTCATGTTCGTGCAGTATCGCGTGCAATCGAGCACACGCTCGATGTGGCTCGAGTAGGTTCGAGTAGGATCGAGTAGCTTGTGGAGCATTCTAGAAATTGTATGGTTTGATATATATAGCCGTGTTTCGAGCAGTGAGCGTCATTCAGAAAATAACAAGCAACGAGTAAAGAGCGAGCTATCGTGAACTAGAACGTGGTGAACCAAACAAATTGAAATAGTGAATTATCACTCAAGATACACAAACGTGAACAGTTTTTCTGCGCTATCAGTGAAGAATTTCAGTGCATACAGTATAATAGACACATCATTGACAAGATGCCTACTGCAATTGGAATCGATCTGGGCACGACCTATTCGTGCGTGGGAGTGTTTCAGCACGGCAAGGTGGAGATTATTGCCAACGACCAGGGCAACAGAACCACACCGAGCTATGTTGCGTTTTCGGACACGGAGCGCCTCATCGGTGACGCGGCCAAGAACCAGGTGGCCATGAACCCCACAAACACAGTGTTCGATGCCAAACGACTGATCGGACGCCGGTATGACGACCCTAAGATTCAGGCCGATATCAAGCACTGGCCGTTCAAGGTGGTCAACGACTGCGGCAAGCCGAAGATTCAGGTGGAATTCAAAGGAGAGCGCAAGACGTTTGCACCAGAGGAAGTCAGCTCGATGGTGCTGACGAAAATGAAGGAAACGGCCGAAGCATACCTGGGACACTCTGTGAAGAATGCGGTCATCACGGTTCCAGCGTACTTCAATGACAGCCAGCGACAGGCCACGAAGGATGCCGGTGCGATCGCGGGCCTGAATGTGATGCGAATCATCAACGAACCGACGGCGGCCGCATTGGCTTACGGTTTGGACAAGAACTTGAAGGGCGAGCGCAACGTGTTGATCTTCGATCTCGGCGGAGGAACGTTCGACGTGTCCATTTTGACGATCGACGAGGGCTCTCTGTTCGAGGTACGAGCCACTGCCGGTGACACACACCTGGGAGGCGAAGACTTCGACAACCGAATGGTGGGCCATTTCGTGGAGGAGTTCAAACGCAAGTTCAAGAAGGACGTGTCCAAGAACGCCAGAGCACTGCGACGCTTGAGGACGGCATGCGAGCGAGCGAAGCGGACGCTTTCGTCCAGCACGGAGGCCACGATCGAGATCGATGCCCTCATGGACGGAATCGACTACTACACAAAGATCAGCCGAGCACGATTCGAGGAGCTGTGCTCTGATCTGTTCCGCTCGACACTGCAACCGGTGGAGAAGGCCCTGTCGGATGCAAAGATGGACAAGAGCTCCATTCACGACATCGTGCTGGTAGGTGGATCGACCCGCATCCCGAAGGTGCAGTCGCTGTTGCAGAACTTCTTCTGCGGCAAATCGCTGAACCTGTCGATCAACCCGGATGAGGCGGTAGCATACGGTGCGGCCGTCCAGGCGGCTATTCTTAGTGGAGACAAGGACGAAAAGATCCAAGATGTATTGTTGGTCGATGTGGCTCCGCTGTCGCTCGGAATCGAAACGGCCGGCGGAGTGATGACGAAGCTGATCGAGCGAAATTCGCGCATTCCGTGCAAACAGACGCAGACCTTCTCGACCTACGCGGACAACCAGCCGGGAGTGTCGATTCAGGTGTTTGAGGGCGAGAGAGCCATGACAAAGGACAACAATCTGCTGGGCCAGTTCGACCTATCAGGTATTCCGCCGGCACCGCGCGGTGTGCCAAAGATTGAGGTAACCTTTGATTTGGACGCCAACGGTATTCTGAACGTATCGGCGAAGGAAATGAGCACCGGCAAGGAGAAAAACATCACGATCAAGAACGACAAGGGCCGCTTGTCGCAGGCGGATATCGATCGCATGCTGGCCGAGGCGGAGAAATTCCGAGAGGAGGATGAAAAGCAACGGGAGCGAGTCGCGGCTCGCAATCAGCTCGAGGCGTACTGTTTCAGTCTCAAGCAAACGCTAGAATCAGCCGGCTCGAAACTGAGCGAAGGCGATCGCAAAACTATCGAGGAACGGTGCAACGAGACACTGCGCTGGATCGACGGCAACAGTATGGCAGAGAAGGAAGAGTACGATCACAAAATGCAGGAGCTAACGCGCGCTTGCAGTCCGATCATGACGAAGTTGCATCAGCAATCGGGAGCCGGTCCATCCCCGACTAGCTGTGGCCAGCAGGCTGGCGGGTTCGGCGGACGCACGGGTCCCACGGTAGAGGAGGTGGACTAAGATGATGAAAAAGGCAGGAGTAGATTAGATGACAGTATTGCAAAGCGGCCATTATCGTAGGCGGAGACTGGCCCCACTCAAAAGAAGACTGTGTAAATATTGTGTAAATATGTGTAAGTTAGACAAATAGAGAATAATAACATAATGTAATTTATTGTATCAGCAAGTAAGTTCCTTGTTGAATAAAATGAAACATGAAACTATATGTTGTTGTAATGCAATGTTTTAGCAATCACAGCGATATCACACAAATTTGGGAATGGGGATCGGTTTACCATTGAATTGAGCATCACAAAATTATGTTAATTCCCTTTCACACCCTGTGAATAACTTAAACTATATATTTTGATTAAAGTCAGACAATATATTTACTTATCTCGATTAGGTAGCATATTTGACTTTGTAGAGTATTGTTATCGTAATGAAACACTTATTTTAGTCAATTTTTGAACCCATGTTGTTAAGTCATCACAGGGTTATGCAAAATAATTTCGGGGGTATTTAAGAACTTTAGGATGTTCGCAAAGGATTTTGGAAAAACAACGTAAATTCCAGGTGACGTTTAACTCCATGGTACACTATTGGAGAAACTGATTCAGAACTCATGTTGATTCATAAATGTTGCAGAACTCATACTTTTGCTAGAACTGATTCCAATCCTATACAAGTGTAGGAATTAGTCATAACCCTACTCTGGCTTTGGAACTGATCTTAACTACCTACGGTTAACTACCTACGGCTCTGGAACTGATCTTAACTACCTCCTGAACGGTCCGATAACTGATACTGACACCAAACCGATCGTGGATTGATCCCGTTCTGGAATTGATCTTAACCCTGTACCGGCCCTGTAACTGCTCCAAAAGTCGTACTGGCCCGCGAATTGATCCCGAACCCATTCCAGAACTTACACTGAACCTATACCGGTCCTGGAACTGATCCTGACCTTGTAACAAGAACTCTTGAGGTGTCAACCTTTGGTGAGAAACATCGGGAAACTACACATTACGAGCGAATCGGTCGTTATTGATTAACAATACATGCTTCCTTTTTCTTATTGCTTAAGTTAGACAGAAAAGGGCGGGGTCCGCATTTGGGATGTGTTGCTCACGTTGTTCCTATTTGCCACAAGTTATTAGCAAAAAACTATCGGTAACAAAATAAGCGATCTCAAAACATAGCGCAAATAATTATTAAATAAGACGCGTCTTCATTATTTAATACCTTTTGAAGCATTTTGTTACAACTAAACTAGTGATTTAAAACATTTCTTTCTATTTCATTTGTTATTTTAAGCTCTATGCTTCTTGAATGCTTTCGTTTCCAAATCAAAAGGAGCATGTTAGCGATATGGAAACAAGTTGGACTAAAAAGAATTGGCCAACTAATTATTCATTACATTTTGGTGCATTTTATTAAGAAGATTTGAAATTGAACACACGTTTTTCTTATTCTTTAGTAGCTGATTTACCCGGTTTCATACGGGATAACATTAATGTCTCGTTTTAATTGAAAATAGAAGAATAAGCAATTCGAGGAGTTAAAACTATTACAACGATTTTATCCCAAAGCTTCGTTTCTTCTTATCTGAGGTAATAACCGTACGTAGTTAAGATCTGCCATAGTAATCATTCATTTGGATGCCAGTGAGTTGATTGGTTTACCTAAATACCAGGAAAAGCTGTCTGGAGTATCAAGGACTCGATGCAAGAGTTGGGCACATGACACAGAATATAATTCATTTAATTGTCAAATACATCAATTCAAGAATGTTCTGTTTTAAAATTATGTCTCGCCGAAGTCACCATGAATTAAGATTATTTTACTTACTCATTTTAAAACTTTCTCGTATTCGATTCCTGGTGCACAAACAAAAACATATCAATAAACATATCAACATATCAACATGGTACTCAGATATGTTTACTCCTTGTAAGGATACTTGAGCATTTTTCGACATGGATTCGCTATACGCAATAGTTCGATCCTTTCTAATATGTTACGCTCCATACAAAATCGTAAATTGGAGAATATGTATCTTAATTTTCTTTGAATATATTCAATGGCAAGATTTCTGGATTTTCCTAATTATTTCAAATACTGTACACAAGTTTATTCACCAGAATGTTTTATAATCAGGATGATTTTTTTTGTATCCGTCTTGGCATGCAAACGCATTCGAAAATGTTCATGCAACAAATCAAAGTGAAACAAATCGATTTGTTCCTCTTGCAACAAACATGTTTCAGCAACTTGAGATTAACAGTTCGTCCAAACGATTTGGCAACAAATGTTCCCACAACATTTTCCTAGACCTTGACGTTATTATAAATTCCAGTTTAGTGAGCCTTTCGGAGCGTACCAACAGCTCCGAATTAACGGTTCAATGGAGACGGTATTACGTTAGCCTAAATAAAACGAATCTAAATTCTCGCGAGTGTGGAAGCTAACACTCGATGTGATTGTTTTCATTGAAGTGCATGACTTGCATCCTTTAGAGTTGATTTACACGGCTATTTAGATGTCCGACTCCTCAATATATTTTAGTATTGTCGATCGTTACGATTCCGAACACTACAGGCCGAGTTAGTCTATCGTGTTTCACTGCTTTTAATGTTTTACTAAAATTTCTGTCTTTTTCTTATGTTTGGCGTAAGCGTCGTCGCGGACATGCAGGTTTTCGATACAGTCCTTACTAAGGCGAATCGGTCCATTCTAGGCTTAAACCAACGACGGACATGTTGTTAAGTCGTACGAGTTGACGACTGTATCATGGGACCGTCGATTAATTTAAGTAACTTCCGCATTTTTCAGCACATTTTCCCGATTGATATTTTATTGAAAAGGGATTGCTTTGGTGCTCTGCGTCTAGAGCCGACTCCAGAGCCGTGATTGCCTGGAGCTTAGCAGAGCTGGCTATTTATGAGAAGTTCCATGAAATCACATGTTTCCTTTCTATAACATGATTGTGCATGTTTCCTGTAGACTTAACCTGTGTAAACATTTAACTGGAGGATTTTAATTCACAATGTACTTTTCTTACACGTCCTGTGGTATAATGATCAACTCGCAAAACTGACTATCCGACTGGTTCCGAAAGCCTGCATAGGTCGGCATGTCCGCGTAGGACATTACGCAAAATGGCATTAAAGTGTGAAGAAAAACTATTCTACCTGGATTGAGTAAATCAAGCAACAACATAACTGTAAGGGATGTAAATAAATAAAAGCAAAAAACATGGAATTGAGGCGCATAATAATTTTGCTATAGCGACTTTTTTACTACCAACATTCAAGCGATAAAATCTGATACATATTTTAGGAAATGTATACAAAATCAATTGCTAATATGTTTACATAAAAACAATAGTTCTGACACACAACATTTCTACTCCAATTAATCACCACGCCTCGTCCGTGAATGATGTAAGCAAGCTTTGAATAAAGAAGAGTTTTTCCGCCAAATAAGAATAAGAAGATATTACAAAAATATAAAGTTCAAAATTTGTAATGAGTACAAAAGATGGTGATGGAGTTGCTGGAGCATAAGATTGAGACATTGCCACAGAGAGTGTAGATATTACATGTTCAAGGTAAACAAACGATAAATAGGAGGATGAAGTTTATTTTATGATTTTTAGCTATCACTTTCCATTATTCTGGGAGGATGAAATTTTGCTCAGTGTATTCTAGTACCCTAAGGCAACTTCTCTCGGTTCAAATCGGTTGAATTTTTCCATTTTAAACAAAATATGAACATCATTATAGTGTCGATTATCTGATTCAAACAGAAAAGTGTCAAACCAAACCGCGCTACACGATCTGAAACGAAATCGGTATTATACAAGCTTGTTAGAGACTTCTTTCATTGACTCGAAACATTGCTACCAAATAGATCTGAAATGGATTTGTTTGCCATGAAAAGTAGCGCTTGTGGTATGATTCTCTAATCTCTGTGTGTTTTGTTATTCCTTCCATTTTTCCAGTGAATAATTACAAAAAATCCTTTTAAATGTAATTACATGCAATTCGTGTGATTTAAATATATGTATTTAGTAGTTAAACCATAAAACAAAACGCTTTCCGTAGCTTCAACCTGACGGAAAGCTGTTGGACAAAAAACGGTCTCCGTTTGAGCCAGGTAGGGCAAATGACCTTCGTTCAGTTCGATATATCAAACCAGAGGCAAATCGAGTTCTCTAACACGGATCATAATAAAAAATGAGCATTTTTGATACTTTTTCTCAAGCAGTTGAGTCACATAATCGGCACTTATATCTTGATGAAACCGTCAAGAATAGGAAAATAGAAGGGAAAGAAGAGGGGAAAGAAGTAAAGGGAGCATAAAAAATCTTACCCTGCACTATAGCCTACATTTGTGCCAAATTGGGCTCAAATTAATGGGGTAGTTATTGCGTGATGCAAAACTGTACATACAGACAAATATAATGCAAAACAATCATTATTTTTTATTTAAAAGATTTAGGAACGATCTGATGGCTCATTTATGAACTGTGATGATCAATTTCGTGAGAAGTATTTACTTAGTATTTAGATTTGATCGTCGTGTGATATACTCGTTATGAGGGGTTCCTCTGTATGTGTCAATCACGGTATAAAATATGTACTTGCTTGTGGGAAAAACAACATTACGATAATAGGGACAGATTTTCAATCAAAAATCACTGCTTTTGCCATCAATTTGCATCATTTCCTTAGGCATCATACACCCTTGTGACCATTATGGGTCTTGCCGTTTTGATGATTACAACACTTATGCAGGACATCACATGTTTCATCCTTGGTCGCTGAGTCTGTTCTAAAATTAGCATGTACCATTAATCTACATATATATATATATATATATATATATATATATATATATATATATATATATATATAAACCACCTATCCGGATATGTGTAGTTCATTCTTTTTATAATAATTTTTTATTGGACAATCAATAGATTCAAAATCTTCAGAACGTCTAGAAAAACAATAAAAGATTTTGGTTTCGATTTAGTCGTTAATTTTGTAGTGATATTAGAATCTATTGCAAAAGTTTTCTAGCTCCAAATATTCTTCTAAGGTCTTATAGATTGAAATGATTGCCCCGACAGTCAGGACGACATGGCGATCTATTAGTGTCCGATGAACTATTTACGGTGCATTAAATTTACATAACTAAAAGCCATACATCATCAATTTGTAACATAGAAAGAAGTATTGTTATTATAGCTACATAAAATAAGTTATATAAGACATTTTTTCATCAATAAAAATACAAATTCCCTTAAAAAATGGTATAACATAAAGATATAAAATTTCCGAAAAGAGGGATAAATCAAATGACTACTCCAGTGCATTTACAGCCAGTGCTATTCAAAAGCAGCTCAAAAATAATTTCCTTAGGGTGACCATAACTGCAATCCGTAGCGGTACGCAGTTGTCGCTCATCGTACACAATAGCCGAGACAAAATGTAACGCGAGAGCAGCTTAGCACAGCCAAGACCCACTGCTAGATGATTCGAGCTCATGTTCGTGCAGTATCGCGTGCAATCGAGCACACACTCGATGTGGCTCGAGTAGGTTCGAGTAGGATCGAGTAGCTTGTGGAGCATTCTAGAAATTGTATGGTTTGATATATATAGCCGTGTTTCGAGCAGTGAGCGTCATTCAGAAAATAACAAGCAACGAGTAAAGAGCGAGCTATCGTGAACTAGAACGTGGTGAACCAAACAAATTGAAATAGTGAATTATCACTCAAGATACACAAACGTGAACAGTTTTTCTGCGCTATCAGTGAAGAATTTCAGTGCATACAGTATAATAGACACATCATTGACAAGATGCCTACTGCAATTGGAATCGATCTGGGCACGACCTATTCGTGCGTGGGAGTGTTTCAGCACGGCAAGGTGGAGATTATTGCCAACGACCAGGGCAACAGAACCACACCGAGCTATGTTGCGTTTTCGGACACGGAGCGCCTCATCGGTGACGCGGCCAAGAACCAGGTGGCCATGAACCCCACAAACACAGTGTTCGATGCCAAACGACTGATCGGACGCCGGTATGACGACCCTAAGATTCAGGCCGATATCAAGCACTGGCCGTTCAAGGTGGTCAACGACTGCGGCAAGCCGAAGATTCAGGTGGAATTCAAAGGAGAGCGCAAGACGTTTGCACCAGAGGAAGTCAGCTCGATGGTGCTGACGAAAATGAAGGAAACGGCCGAAGCATACCTGGGACACTCTGTGAAGAATGCGGTCATCACGGTTCCAGCGTACTTCAATGACAGCCAGCGACAGGCCACGAAGGATGCCGGTGCGATCGCGGGCCTGAATGTGATGCGAATCATCAACGAACCGACGGCGGCCGCATTGGCTTACGGTTTGGACAAGAACTTGAAGGGCGAGCGCAACGTGTTGATCTTCGATCTCGGCGGAGGAACGTTCGACGTGTCCATTTTGACGATCGACGAGGGCTCTCTGTTCGAGGTACGAGCCACTGCCGGTGACACACACCTGGGAGGCGAAGACTTCGACAACCGAATGGTGGGCCATTTCGTGGAGGAGTTCAAACGCAAGTTCAAGAAGGACGTGTCCAAGAACGCCAGAGCACTGCGACGCTTGAGGACGGCATGCGAGCGAGCGAAGCGGACGCTTTCGTCCAGCACGGAGGCCACGATCGAGATCGATGCCCTCATGGACGGAATCGACTACTACACAAAGATCAGCCGAGCACGATTCGAGGAGCTGTGCTCTGATCTGTTCCGCTCGACACTGCAACCGGTGGAGAAGGCCCTGTCGGATGCAAAGATGGACAAGAGCTCCATTCACGACATCGTTCTGGTAGGTGGATCGACCCGCATCCCGAAGGTGCAGTCGCTGTTGCAGAACTTCTTCTGCGGCAAATCGCTGAACCTGTCGATCAACCCGGATGAGGCGGTAGCATACGGTGCGGCCGTCCAGGCGGCTATTCTTAGTGGAGACAAGGACGAAAAGATCCAAGATGTATTGTTGGTCGATGTGGCTCCGCTGTCGCTCGGAATCGAAACGGCCGGCGGAGTGATGACGAAGCTGATCGAGCGAAATTCGCGCATTCCGTGCAAACAGACGCAGACCTTCTCGACCTACGCGGACAACCAGCCGGGAGTGTCGATTCAGGTGTTTGAGGGCGAGAGAGCCATGACAAAGGACAACAATCTGCTGGGCCAGTTCGACCTATCAGGTATTCCGCCGGCACCGCGCGGTGTGCCAAAGATTGAGGTAACCTTTGATTTGGACGCCAACGGTATTCTGAACGTATCGGCGAAGGAAATGAGCACCGGCAAGGAGAAAAACATCACGATCAAGAACGACAAGGGCCGCTTGTCGCAGGCGGATATCGATCGCATGCTGGCCGAGGCGGAGAAATTCCGAGAGGAGGATGAAAAGCAACGGGAGCGAGTCGCGGCTCGCAATCAGCTCGAGGCGTACTGTTTCAGTCTCAAGCAAACGCTAGAATCAGCCGGCTCGAAACTGAGCGAAGGCGATCGCAAAACTATCGAGGAACGGTGCAACGAGACACTGCGCTGGATCGACGGCAACAGTATGGCAGAGAAGGAAGAGTACGATCACAAAATGCAGGAGCTAACGCGCGCTTGCAGTCCGATCATGACGAAGTTGCATCAGCAATCGGGAGCCGGTCCATCCCCGACTAGCTGTGGCCAGCAGGCTGGCGGGTTCGGCGGACGCACGGGTCCCACGGTAGAGGAGGTGGACTAAGATGATGAAAAAGGCAGGAGTAGATTAGATGACAGTATTGCAAAGCGGCCATTATCGTAGGCGGAGACTGGCCCCACTCAAAAGAAGACTGTGTAAATATTGTGTAAATATGTGTAAGTTAGACAAATAGAGAATAATAACATAATGTAATTTATTGTATCAGCAAGTAAGTTCCTTGTTGAATAAAATGAAACATGAAACTATATGTTGTTGTAATGCAATGTTTTAGCAATCACAGCGATATCACACAAATTTGGGAATGGGGATCGGTTTACCATTGAATTGAGCATCACAAAATTATGTTAATTCCCTTTCACACCCTGTGAATAACTTAAACTATATATTTTGATTAAAGTCAGACAATATATTTACTTATCTCGATTAGGTAGCATATTTGACTTTGTAGAGTATTGTTATCGTAATGAAACACTTATTTTAGTCAATTTTTGAACCCATGTTGTTAAGTCATCACAGGGTTATGCAAAATAATTTCGGGGGTATTTAAGAACTTTAGGATGTTCGCAAAGGATTTTGGAAAAACAACGTAAATTCCAGGTGACGTTTAACTCCATGGTACACTATTGGAGAAACTGATTCAGAACTCATGTTGATTCATAAATGTTGCAGAACTCATACTTTTGCTAGAACTGATTCCAATCCTATACAAGTGTAGGAATTAGTCATAACCCTACTCTGGCTTTGGAACTGATCTTAACTACCTACGGTTAACTACCTACGGCTCTGGAACTGATCTTAACTACCTCCTGAACGGACCGATAACTGATACTGACACCAAACCGATCGTGGATTGATCCCGTTCTGGAATTGATCTTAACCCTGTACCGGCCCTGTAACTGCTCCAAAAGTCGTACTGGCCCGCGAATTGATCCCGAACCCATTCCAGAACTTACACTGAACCTATACCGGTCCTGGAACTGATCCTGACCTTGTAACAAGAACTCTTGAGGTGTCATCCTTTGGTGAGAAACATTGGGAAACTACACATTACGAGCGAATCGGTCGTTATTGATTAACAATACATGCTTCCTTTTTCTTATTGTTTAGGTTAGACAGAAAAGGGCGGGGTCCGCATTTGGGATGTGTTGCTCACGTTGTTCCTATTTGCCACAAGTTATTAGCAAAAAACTATCGGTAACAAAATAAGCGATCTCAAAACATAGCGCAAATAATTATTAAATAAGACGCGTCTTCATTATTTAATACCTTTTGAAGCATTTTGTTACAACTAAACTAGTGATTTAAAACATTTCTTTCTATTTCATTTGTTATTTTAAGCTCTATGCTTCTTGAATGCTTTCGTTTCCAAATCAAAAGGAGCATGTTAGCGATATGGAAACAAGTTGGACTAAAAAGAATTGGCCAACTAATTATTCATTACATTTTGGTGCATTTTATTAAGAAGATTTGAAATTGAACACACGTTTTTCTTATTCTTTAGTAGCTGATTTACCCGGTTTCATACGGGATAACATTAATGTCTCGTTTTAATTGAAAATAGAAGAATAAGCAATTCGAGGAGTTAAAACTATTACAACGATTTTATCCCAAAGCTTCGTTTCTTCTTATCTGAGGTAATAACCGTACGTAGTTAAGATCTGCCATAGTAATCATTCATTTGGATGCCAGTGAGTTGATTGGTTTACCTAAATACCAGGAAAAGCTGTCTGGAGTATCAAGGACTCGATGCAAGAGTTGGGCACATGACACAGAATATAATTCATTTAATTGTCAAATACATCAATTCAAGAATGTTCTGTTTTAAAATTATGTCTCGCCGAAGTCACCATGAATTAAGATTATTTTACTTACTCATTTTAAAACTTTCTCGTATTCGATTCCTGGTGCACAAACAAAAACATATCAATAAACATATCAACATATCAACATGGTACTCAGATATGTTTACTCCTTGTAAGGATACTTGAGCATTTTTCGACATGGATTCGCTATACGCAATAGTTCGATCCTTTCTAATATGTTACGCTCCATACAAAATCGTAAATTGGAGAATATGTATCTTAATTTTCTTTGAATATATTCAATGGCAAGATTTCTGGATTTTCCTAATTATTTCAAATACTGTACACAAGTTTATTCACCAGAATGTTTTATAATCAGGATGATTTTTTTTGTATCCGTCTTGGCATGCAAACGCATTCGAAAATGTTCATGCAACAAATCAAAGTGAAACAAATCGATTTGTTCCTCTTGCAACAAACATGTTTCAGCAACTTGAGATTAACAGTTCGTCCAAACGATTTGGCAACAAATGTTCCCACAACATTTTCCTAGACCTTGACCTAATTATAAATTCCAGTTTAGTGAGCCTTTCGGAGCGTACCAACAGCTCCGAATTAACGGTTCAATGGAGACGGTATTACGTTAGCCTAAATAAAACGAATCTAAATTCTCGCGAGTGTGGAAGCTAACACTCGATGTGATTGTTTTCATTGAAGTGCATGACTTGCATCCTTTAGAGTTGATTTACACGGCTATTTAGATGTCCGACTCCTCAATATATTTTAGTATTGTCGATCGTTACGATTCCGAACACTACAGGCCGAGTTAGTCTATCGTGTTTCACTGCTTTTAATGTTTTACTAAAATTTCTGTCTTTTTCTTATGTTTGGCGTAAGCGTCGTCGCGGACATGCAGGTTTTCGATACAGTCCTTACTAAGGCGAATCGGTCCATTCTAGGCTTAAACCAACGACGGACATGTTGTTAAGTCGTACGAGTTGACGAATGTATCATGGGACCGTCGATTAATTTAAGTAACTTCCGCATTTTTCAGCACATTTTCCCGATTGATATTTTATTGAAAAGGGATTCCTTTGGTGCTCTGCGTCTAGAGCCGACTCCAGAGCCGTGATTGCCTGGAGCTTAGCAGAGCTGGCTATTTATGAGAAGTTCCATGAAATCACATGTTTCCTTTCTATAACATGATTGTGCATGTTTCCTGTAGACTTAACCTGTGTAAACATTTAACTGGAGGATTTTAATTCACAATGTACTTTTCTTACACGTCCTGTGGTATAATGATCAACTCGCAAAACTGACTATCCGACTGGTTCCGAAAGCCTGCATAGGTCGGCATGTCCGCGTAGGACATTACGCAAAATGGCATTAAAGTGTGAAGAAAAACTATTCTACCTGGATTGAGTAAATCAAGCAACAACATAACTGTAAGGGATGTAAATAAATAAAAGCAAAAACATGGAATTGAGGCGCATAATAATTTTGCTATAGCGACTTTTTTACTACCAACATTCAAGCGATAAAATCTGATACATATTTTAGGAAATGTATACAAAATCAATTGCTAATATGTTTACATAAAAACAATAGTTCTGACACACAACATTTCTACTCCAATTAATCACCACGCCTCGCCCGTGAATGATGTAAGCAAGCTTTGAATAATTACAAATTACATTACATATTACAAAAATATAAAGTTCAAAATTTGTAATGAGTACAAAAGATGGTGATGGAGTTGCTGGAGCATAAGATTGAGACATTGCCACAGAGAGTGTAGATATTACATGTTCAAGGTAAACAAACGATAAATAGGAGGATGAAGTTTATTTTATGATTTTTAGCTATCACTTTCCATTATTCTGGGAGGATGAAATTTTGCTCAGTGTATTCTAGCACCCTAAGGCAACTTCTCTCGGTTCAAATCGGTTGAATTTTTCCATTTTAAACAAAATATGAACATCATTATAGTGTCGATTATCTGATTCAAACAGAAAAGTGTCAAACCAAACCGCGCTACACGATCTGAAACGAAATCGGTATTATACAAGCTTGTTAGAGACTTCTTTCATTGACTCGAAACATTGCTACCAAATAGATCTGAAATGGATTTGTTTGCCATGAAAAGTAGCGCTTGTGGTATGATTCTCTAATCTCTGTGTGTTTTGTTATTCCTTCCATTTTTCCAGTGAATAATTACAAAAAAATCCTTTTAAATGTAATTACATGCAATTCGTGTGATTTAAATATATGTATTTAGTAGTTAAACCATAAAACAAAACGCTTTCCGTAGCTTCAACCTGACGGAAAGCTGTTGGACAAAAACGGTCTCCGTTTGAGCCAGGTAGGGCAAATGACCTTCGTTCAGTTCGATATATCAAACCAGAGGCAAATCGAGTTCTCTAACACGGATCATAATAAAAATGAGCATTTTTGATACTTTTTCTCAAGCAGTTGAGTCACATAATCGGCACTTATATCTTGATGAAACCGTCAAGAATAGGAAAATAGAAGGGAAAGAAGAGGGGAAAGAAGTAAAGGGAGCATAAAAAATCTTACCCTGCACTATAGCCTACATTTGTGCCAAATTGGGCTCAAATTAATGGGGTAGTTATTGCGTGATGCAAAACTGTACATACAGACAAATATAATGCAAAACAATCATTATTTTTTATTTAAAAGATTTAGGAACGATCTGATGGCTCATTTATGAACTGTGATGATCAATTTCGTGAGAAGTATTTACTTAGTATTTAGATTTGATCGTCGTGTGATATACTCGTTATGAGGGGTTCCTCTGTATGTGTCAATCACGGTATAAAATATGTACTTGCTTGTGGGAAAAACAACATTACGATAATAGGGACAGATTTTCAATCAAAAATCACTGCTTTTGCCATCAATTTGCATCATTTCCTTAGGCATCATACACCCTTGTGACCATTATGGGTCTTGCCGTTTTGATGATTACAACACTTATGCAGGACATCACATGTTTCATCCTTGGTCGCTGAGTCTGTTCTAAAATTAGCATGTACCATTAATCTACATATATATATGTGAATTGAAAAAATGGGTTCGACAACCCTGATGGTATAATGAACTATAAAAGCGAGAGAATTCGGGAGCAAGGGGCAGTCGATGTTCAACCTTTGTAGAAAACACGTCAATAAAGAGAATTTACATTTGGTGTCAGAATTGGGATGAGCACGGATAAGCACGGATGTGCACGGATGAGCACGGATGTGCACGGATGAGCGCGGATAAGAAAATAAGAAAAGGTGTATACGACTGGAAGACGTGTGTTGTGTGCTATGCTGTGTGAAGAGCATACGACTGGAAGACGTGTGTTGTGTGCTATGCTGTGTGAAGAGCATACGACTGGAAGACGTGTGTTGTGTGCTATGCTGTGTGAAGAGCGTACAACTTGACGACGTGTGTGTGTGTGCGTGAGTGTTGAGACGAGCGCGCAACCAAAATCAGGAAGACGTGTTTTTGCTTGTGTGCGGCGTTCTGGGGCGGATGCGCAACCGGTATACGCGAAGACGTGTGTTTGCTTGTGTGTGTGCATCGGGCCAATTTGAAGTCGTGTGTTCGCTTGTGTGTACTCGTTGAGACGGTCGCGCAATCGGCAAACAAGAAAGTCGCGCGTTTGGGTATGTGTCTGTGTTGAAGGATGAAACGGGCGCAACCGAAAACTTAAAGACGTGTGTTTGCGTGCGTGCGTGTGTTGTGCGTTAGGACAGGCGCAGATCAACCAATTTGAAAACGCGTGATTGTGTGTGTGCGACGGGTTCAGACGTGAGCGCAACCGACGAAATAACAAGTGTGTTTGTGGGTGGAGAAGAGCGAAACAATAGCCGAAACAAAACGTGTGTGGTCGGTGCAGTGCAAACAAAGGTTTCTTGCGTTGAGCGAAATACCGCGAAAATGTCAACGGAAAACGACACTGAGGCAGCCGTTGCGGCTTTGGTCGAGGAATACACCCAACTGGGGTTGGTGAAACAGTGCGAGGAACGGGGAATAGCTACAGGTGGAAACAAAAAAGAACTGGCCACTCGTATTGTCGAATACGATGAACAAACACAAGATGAAACACTTAATCGAACTGATGCCGCAGCTTATGCCGATGCGGAAACAATACCAGAAAGGGAACAGCCGGGAACACAGCCATATTCCTTCAGGGACATCGAAGAAGGGATTGAGGCGTTCAGTGCTGGTTCCACCCAAGATATTCATCGATGGTTGAAACATTTCGAGGAAATTAGTACGATGGCAGGCTGGAGTGCCGAACAAAAACTTATAATGTGCCGCAAGAAGCTTACGGGTGTGGCTCGTAGTTTCTTAGGAACTCTGGTGGGTATGACGATGTTCCAAAAGCTGCGCCAAGCACTGATCAACGAGTTTGGACGTAAAATGCGGGCGAGTGACGTCCATCGGTTGTTGTCAACACGACGTAAGAAAAAAGAAGAGTCTGCTTTAGAGTTTGTTTACTCGATGCAGGAATTGGCAAACCAAATAAAGTTGGACGAAGCAAGTTTGATCGAGTACATTGCGGATGGGTTCACGGAAGATGAAAATCAGCGTGCATTGTTTTATGCGTCTCAAAACATTGCTATGCTAAAAGAAAAGATTCGTTTGTTCGAGAGAGCAGCAAGCAAAAGGATCGAACCGACAAAACATGTGTTTAAAAGAAATGAAGACAATAAGAAGAAGCGCTTTTGTTATAATTGTGGTGACGCAGGGCACGAAGCACAAAAGTGTCCATCGAACAAAAGTGGTCCGAGATGTTTTGAATGTAACGGGTTTGGACATCGTGCAAAGGAATGCAAAACAAAAAGGCCAGCAATTCCAGCAACGCCAAACACATTTGGTAACAAAGGAGCCTGTTTCAAGTGTGGTCGTATGGGACACCAGGCAAAGAATTGTGACAATAACTTTGCTGTGCAGTTTACTGGTGTTCAATCACAATTGGTAGCAAAACAGAAATTACCAGTGAAGAGCGTATCAGTGTACGGAAAGGAGTTTGAAGCATTGTTGGACACGGGAAGTGAAGTTTCACTAATAATAAGTAATGCGTTTGAGGAACTTCCATCAAATTGCAAGGTTTGGTCCAATTCGGAAAGAACACTGAAAGGTTTGGGTGGACATTTGCGGAATGGTCTTAAAGAAACCCAGGTTCCTATCGTGATAGATGGCGCAACATACGAAATCCAACTTATTGTTGTGCCTGAGGGAGCAATAAACGCACAATTAATCATTGGCATGGATTTTTTGGAGACGGTGGAGTTTACGATCAACAACAGTGCGATCACGATAGCACCAAAACAATCTAATGAGTCTGACGTTGCGTGGATTCAGAATATTAGAGATGAAAGTGAAAGCTATCAGGTGCATCCGAAGTTTAAACAGGTGGTTAGTGAAATGGTAGTAGAAATGCAGCAGAAAAACAGCGATCGCTTGACCAACAGTGATAATCTAAAAGAGTGTCCAGTGCAGTTAAAAATAACGTTGAATGACATAGCAACACCGTTTAGGCATACTCCCAGTCGTTTGCCTGATATGGAAAACGAAATAGTGAACAAACAGGTGGCAGAGTGGTTGGAAAAGGAATTATTCAGCCGTCAAACTCCGATTATGCTAGCCGTGTTGTGCTGGTTAAGAAAAAGGACGGATCTAGCAGAATGTGTATAGATTATCGGCAATTGAATACCATGGTGTTAAAAGACGCTTTTCCAGTGCCTGTAATAGATGAAGTGTTAGAAAAGCTGCAGAGTGCGAAATACTTTTCGGTGATGGATTTAGAAAATGGTTTCTTTCATGTTCCTATCGAGCCCAGTAGCCGTAAATTCACAGCGTTTGTGACGAAAACAGGGCTGTATGAATTTTTACGTGCACCGTTTGGTTTTTGCAATTCGCCAGCTGTTTTCATACGTTATGTGAACCATGTGTTTCAACCGCTTTTGAATAGTCATGTGATGAACCTCTATATGGATGATATTATAGTGCATGGTGTTACAGCCGAAGAATGCCTTGAGAAAATGAAGAAAGTGTTTGAAAAAGTGGTAGAGTATGGATTACACATTAAATGGAAGAAGTGTCAGTTTTTACAAACTTCCATCTCGTTTCTTGGTCATTTTGTGGAAAATGGAACCATATCACCCGGGCAAGAGAAAGTGGCAGCGATAACAAAATTTAAAGAACCTTCTGATGTCAAGGCGGTGCAATCATTTCTAGGGTTGACAGGATTTTTTCGAAAGTTTATTAAACAATATTCTGTGGTAGCGAGACCGTTGACCGACTTGTTACGTAAAGATGTGAAATTTGAAATGGGTGAGTCTGAAGTTAGTGCATTTAGAGCGTTGAAGGAAGTGTTGGTGAAGGAACCGATCCTAGTGTTGTACAATAGGGAAGCTTATACAGAGCTGCATACGGATGCGTCCAAGAACGGGTTCGGAGCTGTGCTACTTCAGCAATTTAGTGGAAAGATGCATCCAGTTTTCTTTTGGAGCAAGAAGACCACGGAGGGAGAATCGAAGCTTCACAGTTATATATTGGAAGCAAAAGCAGTGTATCTGGCAGTGAAAAAGTTTAGGCATTATCTTTTGGGAATACAATTTAAGTTGGTAACAGATTGTATTGCTTTTAAGCAAACATTGCAGAAAAGGGATGTGCCTCGTGAAGTGTCGGCTTGGGTCATGTTTCTGCAGGACTTTTCTTACGTAGCCGAGCATCGTCCAGGGCGTAATCTGCAACACGTAGATTGTTTAAGCAGATACCCGAATGAAGTGTTACACATTGTGAGTGAGGCGATCTATCGTATTAAAACTGCTCAACAGCGCGATTGTAGGCTTAGAGCCATCGTGGAAATGCTTTCTAAAGGACCATACGATGATTTTGTAATGAAAAGTGGTGTGCTTTACAAAGTGTGTGATGGAAATGAGCTACTTGTAGTTCCACGAAGTATGGAGAAAGAGATTATTCACGACGCGCATAATGATGGTCATTTCTCCGTGAAAGGTACGACACATGCCATCAAACAGAAGTATTGGATACTTCATCTCGAACGAAAGGTGGCGCAAGTAGTGAATAGTTGTGTGAAGTGCATTATGTTCAACAAGAAGCTTGGTCACAAGGAGGGCTTTCTGAACTGCATCGACAAAGGAGATACACCACTGCATACCCTGCATATGGATCATGTCGGACCAATGGACGCGACAGCGAAGCAGTATAAGTACGTGCTAACGGTAGTGGACGGATTTTCGAAATTCGTTTGGCTCTTCCCTACAAAGACGACCAGCGGAGAGGAAACGTTGCGGAAGCTGGAGGTATGGTCATCGATCTTCGGCAACCCGGCGCGCGTCATCAGTGATCGGGGATCGGCATTTACATCGCAGATATTCAGCGAGCATCTGAAGAAAAATGGTATCGATCATGTCGTGAGTACTACTGGGGTGCCAAGAGGTAACGGGCAAGCGGAGAGGGTTAACCGAATTGTACTAACGATTTTGTCAAAGCTTTCATCTGACGATCCCGCGAAATGGTTTAAAAATATAAATAAAGTTCAACAGGCTATTAACGCACATAGTCACGCGTCAACGGGACGATCACCATTTCAGCTGATGTTTGGGATACAAATGAGGAGTAAGGCGAGTGATCAGTTAATAGAATTGTTAAATGATGAGTTATATGAGGAATTTGATGAAGATAGGAAAAGAATGAGACTCGAGGCCAAAAACGCGATTATAAAAGCTCAACAACAGTACAAAAGACAATATGATAAAAAGCGCAAACCGAAAAGGGGTTATAGTGTAGGGGACTTAGTAGCTATCCGTAGGACTCAATTTGTGGCGGGACGGAAACTTGCGAGTGAATATATCGGGCCTTATGAGGTAGTTCAGGTGAATCGAAATGGGCGGTACAAAGTCAGGAAAGTGGGTAACGCGGAGGGTGCGAACGTAACGACGTCTAGCGATGATTATATGAAGCCTTGGGCATTTGCGGTAGGGACAGACGACATAGATTCAGAGCTAGAAGAGGGAGAAGAAGAAGGAACTTCCGAGACGGAAGAAACATCAGGAGGGCCGAATGTGAATTGAAAAAATGGGTTCGACAACCCTGATGGTATAATGAACTATAAAAGCGAGAGAATTCGGGAGCAAGGGGCAGTCGATGTTCAACCTTTGTAGAAAACACGTCAATAAAGAGAATTTACATATATATATATATATATATATATATATATATATATATATATATATATATATATATATATATATATATATATAAACCACCTATCCGGATATGTGTAGTTCATTCTTTTTATAATAATTTTTTATTGGACAATCAATAGATTCAAAATCTTCAGAACGTCTAGAAAAACAATAAAAGATTTTGGTTTCGATTTAGTCGTTAATTTTGTAGTGATATTAGAATCTATTGCAAAAGTTTTCTAGCTCCAAATATTCTTCTAAGGTCTTATAGATTGAAATGATTGCCCCGACAGTCAGGACGACATGGCGATCTATTAGTGTCCGATGAACTATTTACGGTGCATTAAATTTACATAACTAAAAGCCATACATCATCAATTTGTAACATAGAAAGAAGTATTGTTATTATAGCCACATAAAATAAGTTATATAAGACATTTTTTCATCAATAAAAATACAAATTCCCTTAAAAAATGGTATAACATAAAGATATAAAATTTCCGAAAAGAGGGATAAATCAAATGACTACTCCAGTGCATTTACAGCCAGTGCTATTCAAAAGCAGCTCAAAAAATAATTTCCTTAGGGTGACCATAACTGCAATCCGTAGCGGTACGCAGTTGTCGCTCATCGTACACAATAACCGAGACAAAATGTAACGCGAGAGCAGCTTAGCACAGCCAAGACCCACTGCTAGATGATTCGAGCTCATGTTCGTGCAGTATCGCGTGCAATCGAGCACACACTCGATGTGGCTCGAGTAGGTTCGAGTAGGATCGAGTAGCTTGTGGAGCATTCTAGAAATTGTATGGTTTGATATATATATAGCCGTGTTTCGAGCAGTGAGCGTCATTCAGAAAATAACAAGCAACGAGTAAAGAGCGAGCTATCGTGAACTAGAACGTGGTGAACCAAACAAATTGAAATAGTGAATTATCACTCAAGATACACAAACGTGAACAGTTTTTCTGCGCTATCAGTGAAGAATTTCAGTGCATACAGTATAATAGACACATCATTGACAAGATGCCTTCTGCAATTGGAATCGATCTGGGCACGACCTATTCGTGCGTGGGAGTGTTTCAGCACGGCAAGGTGGAGATTATTGCCAACGACCAGGGCAACAGAACCACACCGAGCTATGTTGCGTTTTCGGACACGGAGCGCCTCATCGGTGACGCGGCCAAGAACCAGGTGGCCATGAACCCCACAAACACAGTGTTCGATGCCAAGCGACTGATCGGACGCCGGTATGACGACCCTAAGATTCAGGCCGATATCAAGCACTGGCCGTTCAAGGTGGTCAACGACTGCGGCAAGCCGAAGATTCAGGTGGAATTCAAAGGAGAGCGCAAGACGTTTGCACCAGAGGAAGTCAGCTCGATGGTGCTGACGAAAATGAAGGAAACGGCCGAAGCATACCTGGGACACTCTGTGAAGAATGCGGTCATCACGGTTCCAGCGTACTTCAATGACAGCCAGCGACAGGCCACGAAGGATGCCGGTGCGATCGCGGGCCTGAATGTGATGCGAATCATCAACGAACCGACGGCGGCCGCATTGGCTTACGGTTTGGACAAGAACTTGAAGGGCGAGCGCAACGTGTTGATCTTCGATCTCGGCGGAGGAACGTTCGACGTGTCCATTTTGACGATCGACGAGGGCTCTCTGTTCGAGGTACGAGCCACTGCCGGTGACACACACCTGGGAGGCGAAGACTTCGACAACCGAATGGTGGGCCATTTCGTGGAGGAGTTCAAACGCAAGTTCAAGAAGGACGTGTCCAAGAACGCCAGAGCACTGCGACGCTTGAGGACGGCATGCGAGCGAGCGAAGCGGACGCTTTCGTCCAGCACGGAGGCCACGATCGAGATCGATGCCCTCATGGACGGAATCGACTACTACACAAAGATCAGCCGAGCACGATTCGAGGAGCTGTGCTCTGATCTGTTCCGCTCGACACTGCAACCGGTGGAGAAGGCCCTGTCGGATGCAAAGATGGACAAGAGCTCCATTCACGACATCGTGCTGGTAGGTGGATCGACCCGCATCCCGAAGGTGCAGTCGCTGTTGCAGAACTTCTTCTGCGGCAAATCGCTGAACCTGTCGATCAACCCGGATGAGGCGGTAGCATACGGTGCGGCCGTCCAGGCGGCTATTCTTAGTGGAGACAAGGACGAAAAGATCCAAGATGTATTGTTGGTCGATGTGGCTCCGCTGTCGCTCGGAATCGAAACGGCCGGCGGAGTGATGACGAAGCTGATCGAGCGAAATTCGCGCATTCCGTGCAAACAGACGCAGACCTTCTCGACCTACGCGGACAACCAGCCGGGAGTGTCGATTCAGGTGTTTGAGGGCGAGAGAGCCATGACAAAGGACAACAATCTGCTGGGCCAGTTCGACCTATCAGGTATTCCGCCGGCACCGCGCGGTGTGCCAAAGATTGAGGTAACCTTTGATTTGGACGCCAACGGTATTCTGAACGTATCGGCGAAGGAAATGAGCACCGGCAAGGAGAAAAACATCACGATCAAGAACGACAAGGGCCGCTTGTCGCAGGCGGATATCGATCGCATGCTGGCCGAGGCGGAGAAATTCCGAGAGGAGGATGAAAAGCAACGGGAGCGAGTCGCGGCTCGCAATCAGCTCGAGGCGTACTGTTTCAGTCTCAAGCAAACGCTAGAATCAGCCGGCTCGAAACTGAGCGAAGGCGATCGCAAAACTATCGAGGAACGGTGCAACGAGACACTGCGCTGGATCGACGGCAACAGTATGGCAGAGAAGGAAGAGTACGATCACAAAATGCAGGAGCTAACGCGCGCTTGCAGTCCGATCATGACGAAGTTGCATCAGCAATCGGGAGCCGGTCCATCCCCGACTAACTGTGGCCAGCAGGCTGGCGGGTTCGGCGGACGCACGGGTCCCACGGTAGAGGAGGTGGACTAAGATGATGAAAAAGGCAGGATTATTTTAAATGGCATTTATATGAAAACTGTGTTATTGCGTGATGTAACGAGTGATTTTCAGAATAAATAATAATGATAAAATTAAGTTAAAAACATTCAAATGAAATGTTGTTAGATTTTTTAAATATCTCTTTAAATTGGAGAAAAATATTACATATGATTTAAAAATACATATTCTAGAGCAGCGGTTTTGAAATGGTGGAGAGTTTTATTTTTGGGGGGAATTTTGACGATACGCTCTCCCACCGCTCATAAACTTAGTTTGAAGCATTATGAATACTATGCAATAATATATTTTAGTTAGTATCATTTAATTTATTTTAATTGGATCTATTGTCGGACCTCCGCAGGTCTAGACAAATAGCTTAACTAATACTTATAAACTAAACTGTAAAACTAGCTTACATCTTCAAATGGGAAAAAATCTCTATTTTTCCCAAAAACTCCTATTTTATATTTTAGTTTCTGCCTGTATTTGTATTTCAAATTAACTTATCAGCCTAAATTGGATTAATAATGGTTTTAAATTTTAGTTATATTATCAGTTCAGTAAAGATAAATATACACTAATACTACTCTGCTCTAAGTGCTCAGTTTTGAAGCCCCTCAAACCATTCATTGAAGTCAAGTCAAAACATACCTAGATAAATTCTCCTTTTCTCACTTTCCTTTGAATCTTCATCCAGTTGCTATGAATCACAATCCATGAGAATGGATCGCAATCAATTACGTCTGAATCGTTTTCAACTACGACTGAATCGTTTTCAGCTATGTTTGAATTTTGCAGTAGCTGCGTTAAATTTCATTGCAGCGGAATCGATTTACAACCGGACCGTCTCCCCATAGCAAGACAGGAATATCCAGGCAGGAGTGTTTCAGGTGCACCAATATAACCAAATAATACCATTTTTTAGCGTGTGAAATCGAATGTAATGTCTCAGATGCAAACGAAAAATGCAAACAAAGACGGACACTACGGGTAAGATGGACCCTTCTCAATAATGCATGAAAAAGGTAATTTTAGAATAATTCGACATTGCAGAATCCAAAATGAAAGCAAAACAACACATTTGAAAACCTTTTTGGGCTTAATATATGCAACAATGGTTAAATTCACAAACAATTTAGTCTTCTAGGCCTTGAACCTCTTTCGGTTAGAAGACACAATGCGCAGTGTTCTTTCATCGCTGGATTGCTAAATGGCTCTATCGACTCATCGCCTTTGTTGCATCGAGTCTGACCCTATGTTCCGCATGTCGGCTGTCTTCAACACTGTCTCGGATTGCTTCGACTTCGACATCTCAACTCAGTGCTTCAAGGAACGTCTCCGGCTTTTGCCATGGCCGCAGTGAATTGCGCTGCAAATCATGTTTTGTTGTGTTTTTTTTTTTTAATGAACTGTTACATCTTAATTAGGCCATAGGGCCCGTTGAAGATTAATAAATAAATAAATAAAAAAAAAATAAAATAAAATAAAATTTCAATCGTGTGGTCCCTGATCGATCTAATTATACTACTGCAGATCTTAAGCTCTACAACTTTTAATGTATCGTGATTATTAAGCAAACAACTGGCGAAAGAACGAGAATGACATAAATAAAAAATCTTGTTTTCTGCTGGTACATCCTGACACCAAAGCGGGAAAGACGGACACTCTGTCGTAGGGAAAGATGGACACCAGATTTGTTCATTTAATTTAACAACTAAAACAACTGGCGATGAACAGATCTCATCAAATACCTTAAATAAGGGTATTCGGAACATATAAACCATCCAGCAACTAGAAAAAGCATGGAGTTCTCCGCGAAGTAATTTCTAGATTGTTGTTCTGTAAGCTGGAGAAGCTGTCAGCTGTTAGTGCCCGATATTTAAAAAATGTCTTAGATTCTGCATTCTACGATATGTTGCAAGCGGTGCTTACAATTCCTAAATTCACGGCTGAATGAACCGTCGATGTCATTGGCTATGAATTGGTTTATGTATGTACCAAGACGTGGAAAGCAATGCGATATGTTAAAATATTATAAACCTTTTCAATTTCCAACGTTTTGTAAAGTGATCTTACCCTTCATGGTGTCCATTAATCCCATATCAAGTGTCAGTTTTACCTGAACATTGTAAAACTGTACGAAAAAACATGTTTTTAATTCATAAAAAAAACATAAAATTCGATAAAAACTTACAAGTATCAACATATTTTTGGATAAAACATGAGTGTAACATAGAGTATGCACATTTCCATGGTGGTTGCTTATGTACATCCCTAGATTTTTATCATTTTCATTAACGTGTCCGTCTTTACCTGCCTTCCCTTATATTCCCTGGTCTATGAATTATATTAATCGTTTATGAAATTAAGACAAGTTAATTTCAATTTGAGCCGGTCTCGTAGTACAGTCGTCAACTCGTACGACTTAACAACATGCCCGTCATGGGTTCGATCCCCAAATAGACCGTGCCGCCATACATAGGATTGACTATCTTGCTATGGGGGGAAATCAATTAGTCACTGAAAGCCAAAGCCCACTAGTGGTACAGGCAGGCCTTGACCGACAACGGTTGTTGAGCCAAAGAAGAAGAAAAATTTCAATTACTTTCTGTTACATTAAAAATGACGTGATGTTGTTAAAAGAGAAGTTCTTGCTTAATTTAAAACTATATATCTAAGTGATTTTACTTACTTATCCGACGCTATAACCGCTTTAGTCTTGGCCTGCCTCAGGAGTGTCCGAAACCGCTCACGGTCTCGCACCTTCGTCTGCCAGTCCATTATCCTGGCCTTAATGGTGGACGCCTCCACGCCATCTTGCCACCTCAGTTTGGACCTACCACACTTCCTCTGTCCTTGTGGACGGCCTAAAGACTTTACGGGCTGGGTCGTCCGTTTATATGCGTTCAAAATGGCCTGCCCACAGCCGCCTGGCAAGCTTGATACGCTGCAGGACAATGGGCTCGCCGTACATCTCGTATAGCCCCTCTTTATAGCGGCTCCTGCATTATCTTTCCTCACATACGGGTGAATTCTGGGACAACTTCAAAAGTGCATTCACCTATCTGAACGTCACGCCTACGTAGGGTTGGATTAGTTATTGGTAGGGCCGCTGATGTTGCCACCTTCAGTTTGGTCTTTGCCTCGTTTATCTGCAATCTGAGGCTCTCTGCCGCCTGCTTGATCCCATCGTACATCGGAGAGCCGCATACCAATGATGTCTATATCATCAGTGTATGCCAGGATCTGAGTTGACTTGCAGAAGATGGATGGGCGTAGACTTTTGGTGCTAGCAAAATGCCCTGAGAGTTTTCGATTGTGATATCACGTAGTGATAGTATTAGACTCATTATTCATATACAGTGAAGCATTGTTCATCTAGAATCATCAGCACTCAACCTTGCAAGAAACTCGAGATGCTATGAATTATAGGTGTGAGTGATGTTTTTACTATAAATTGTTTGAATTTTTTAAATCAATACTTAAAATTGGGATACATCTTTACTTTCCTGTACTATACTATACTATACTATACAATATAATTGTATATTTCGTAAAAAATATAAGGTTTTGTGATTTTAAAAATTTTAAACCTATATTTTAGATTAATAATATTTTTAAATAATTTGTTTTTCAAATTTTATCCTTAACGCATCATACCTGCTTCCTTATTAGCTGTCCTTTCGGAACTGTTCATGCAGGTTGGAATCTGGTATTCGTCTGTGTTATCGATTTTCAAAGATACGGTGGCCGAATCTGCACCTTCCCCCAGCGTATTATCTTCATCTTCTGTTTCCTCGAGACGCTGAATGTTGTATTGAATGATGTTTTCCTCTTCGTTTATCACCTCCACTTCCTCCGGATCTGGTTCAGGGTACTGTATGACCCAATCCTTTTGCAACGAGATATCTATCCCATGATCTTTTACAATGTGTTCTTTTGCCATGTGACGATAACGAAAGCGCTTGTTGCAAACGGAACACTTGTATGGGAAAGATTTTGTATGTGTTCTCATATGAACTTTGAGCTGAAAATTGCTGAAAAAGCGCATCTCGCACACACGGCATGGATAGTTCCTCTCTCCTGTGTGATAAAAGCTATGCTGCTTCAGTCGCGACCTAATGAGCAAAAAATGAAAATTAAAAAGTGATCAAAATTAAACACATGTACATGTTCGATATTGTTAGTCTTTACCTGGTAGTAAATTTTTTCCCACAAACGTCACATTGAAATCTCGGCTCAACATGGGTTTCTCTGATGTGTCCCAGTAAATCGCGCCGCGCTTTGTATACCTTTCCACATTCGGTACATGTGAACGATTCCGATCCATGGCGACAGCGAACGTGCAAACGGCAGGCATGCTTACAGTGAAACCGCGAAGAACATCCTTCTATGTGGCACGCATACGGGCGACGTCCCGAATGTCGATTGATGTGCCCCTCTAAGCGGTTGCGTTCAATCATTTTACCGCATATGTTGCATTCAGTCAGCAGCGACTTGTAAAGTTCTCTACCCGAGATTTTACTTCGCCTGCGTCGCCGTGTATCTTGAACATTATAACCAGTATTTTCATTGCCGGGAATGACGGATTCAATTGTTTCACTTGCTTCTAGCACTTCTATTTCAGTCGAATCGTACTGTTCCTGTGTCAGATGGTGTTCCGAATCTAAGCCATCCCCAGCGCTAAGCTCGTGTTGATTAAGGTACTCTGCTTCCATATGTTCCTCGGGATCTTCCATGTTTTGATCTTGAAGTACTTCCTCCAACTCTTCGGTGGCATAGATTTTCTGCTCCTCATAAAACGTGGCCGAATCATCAACATTTTCCGTATCATCTTGCGATTGGATGTCTGATTCTGTTTCCAATTTTTCAATAGAAAAAGATTCTTTTTCCGAATTGTTATCGTTTTCGGTTGCTTCGAAATCCTCCTTAACTGATGGATCGTCCAAACCGTTCATTGTCACCTCCTCAGGTGTGGTTACATCTAATGTAACAGCAGCGGGAGGCGGAGTATTTGAATTAAGTACAGGGGAAGGCGAATGGCTTTGGTTAGGAACTTCCTCAGTTGAGGTTGTACGTTGACGAGGAACAGCAGTCGATTCTACTTCTGGGGGACAATGGCTTGTTGCAATGGCAGAAGAAGTGCTAGGAGATTGTAATCTATTCACTGAAGCATTAATGTTTCCAGATGCATTGTTCTGAGGGTCTGTTTTGCTTTCCGAGCTTGGTCGGGCTTTTGTTCGCTTTTCCTCCCGCATTCTGTCTTGTACTCGCCGGCCCGAAGGATAGATGTATCGTGGAGATTCATTTCGCCTCAAAATAACTTCAACCAATGGTTGTCGGTCTATACGAAGAAAGTGGTTTGAGCGTTTTACAAACAGCTTCGTCTGCACTGACAGATAGAAATCGCGATATTTCTTGGCCTGGATAACTTTTTTTGTACATTTTCGACAGATACCGAGGGGTAACGTTCTATCCTCAAGGTTGATCTAAAAATGCGAACAATTTCATTACCGGCTATGTAGAGGTAAACACGGTCCTCGCACAGTTTATTTACCATTATACCGAAGCAGGATCCTATTTTTCGTACCATTTCCGAATCCAATGGTTTAAGATGTCTATAGCACATGCACATTCGGCATGCTTTTAAGTAGAGAGGTTCCATTTGGAAGTAAATTTTGAAAACACAACAAACAACATGCAGGAAAGCCGTCTTTCGCAAACAGCTTCTATGTTTATTATTGTCATTGCTGACAAATTGAACAGATGTTTGAAGTGTGTTCCCAATAAACATTCTGTTTATTTCCTCAACCTACGCAAAATAAATTCGAGTAGCCTGCACTCGAGTTTGCATGAGGCCTCGCACTCGCGACAACTTCATAGTTGTAATTAGTTGTAATTGTGTATGTAGGCCATGGAGGCTCGATACCATAATAATAAATAAATTAAAAGCGTCAGTAACCTCGCGTGAAAGCAGGTTGTGAGGGTAGGCCAATTTTTCGTTCCTAATTTAAGCAGTTATAATAATAGCACCTCGCGAAAAGTTGGAGCAGCGTTACGTGTAGCTAACTTTAGACCTAAATTTTTATTTTTATTTTTGAAAAATCCACAAAACTACAAAAAGTGATAATTATGACAACTAACGGGGAATAAACGGTGAAATGATAATTTTAACAAAATTCGAACAGAAGATACTCTTTGAAACCTCGCAATATATTATCGGGTCGCTACAAAATGATTCGAATCGCTTAATTACTCTTTAATTACTCTTGTGATAGACAGAAAACTGCTTGAATGGGTAAATTAACAGAAAGCTGTCTGGCTGGGATACGCGCGAGATCTCAAAAAAACCCTTGCATTTGGAATACTTGCGAGCTCAAATACTGCTCGAATTTGTTTGTCGGGTTTAATTGCTACATGGGCACCACGAATGACAGCTCGAATAAATGTCAACTACGATGTCCAGCCTTGTGCTCAAACCCTATGTCCATTGCTGTCAATTTTGGGCGCGTAAACCCCATACAAAACAAAGAAAACGTTAGAATTCGACATAATGTTTACGCTTTAAAAGTTTTGCTCGTACCTTAATTTCGTTGTGTATTCTCGATGAGACGCGTAAACCTTTTAAAAGTGTAATGCTGCTGAAATACAACATAGAGGACGCTCAAAAGATGCAGAGGGTAGGTGTATACGATCGAGTGGATAAAATCGGGGAAGGTACCTATGGTGTCGTGTACAAGGCGAAAGACATTCGGACCCAAAACTATGTAGCACTCAAACGAATTCGGCTTGATAAGTGAGTTGCAACGATCGCACACCACGCACACCAGCCTAATTTCAAACCTTTGCTATTCCAGCGAAACGGAAGGTATACCGTCAACGGCAATGCGTGAAATTTCTTTGCTGAAAGATCTGAAGCATCATTCAATAGTGGAGCTTTTCGACGTAGTCATAATAGATGCGAGCATTTACATGGTATTTGAATATTTGGACATGGATCTAAAGAAAATGCTAGATCGTCACAAAAGTAGTTTCACGCCGATGCTTGTAAAGAGTTACATGCACCAAATGCTGGATGCCATCGCGTACTGTCATTTGAACCGTATCCTCCACCGGGATCTTAAACCTCAAAATCTGCTAATCGACCGGGAGGGTCACATCAAACTGGCAGATTTTGGATTGGCACGGGCGGTAAACTTTCCTATTAGAGTGTATACACACGAGGTGGTTACGCTTTGGTACCGTGCGCCAGAGATACTGCTGGGAACTAAATTTTACTGCGTTGGCGTTGACACCTGGAGTTTGGGATGTATCTTTGCCGAGATGATTCTTAAACGGCCGCTCTTCCCGGGAGACAGCGAGATTGATCAACTATTTAAGATATTTCGACAAATGGGTACGCCAGACGAAACGAAATGGCCCGGCGTTTCGCATTTATCGGATTACAAAGAATCCTTCCCTTACTGGGAACCGCAACCACTGCCAAATGAGATGCAGCACGACCTCGATGCACATACTTTATTTTGTGAACTTATGCATTACGATCCAACAAAAAGACTTTCCCCAAAAAGCGCAATGAGCCACTCTTATTTCGATAATGTAAGCCTGGTACCACCAGAGCTTTAGTCCTAATGCAATCGAAACTGATTGATCAATTAAATTTGCGCATTAAAACCATCGACGATGATCTCGCAATTCCGCCTCAAACTCTGCCCCGACAGCTTTAGCATGGAATAGTTGCAAAAGACATAAAAAAAAACGTTTAAGACGACAACACACAGGACGTTGATGGACATGTTCAGAGATGAAACAGCTGAGCATAACTTACATGTGGCATAAAACACGTTTTTACTCAGATTGCAATTTCATGGGCAACCCCTTCGTACAGTACGTATTGAAATAGTCATAGATTGTATGTGGCCACTCTGCAAACCGATTATGACAAATTTTTTGCGCAATAAACTCTAAAACATGGTGAGTGAAGTTAACTTAATCTATCAACATTTTCAAGACTACATATTCAAGAAAGAAAAAGGGAAAAACCGTACGAACAACTGTCTTCTGTGAATGGACCATTTAATAATATGTTTGATTTTTTACTTGAATGTTTCTCATTAGCAGTTAACAACATATATTTAATTTAATTCATTTGGTTACGTAGGGTAACTGTACCAGTTTTTGGCAGTATAATTAAAAATGTAAAATCATGCAAAAATGCATCGAAAATTGTCTCAAAACATATTTTTGAAGTAGTGATATGCTCATTTGTTATACGTATACGAAGTTTCACATCATTTCCTTCCGTATTTTTCAAAATATCAAACAATAACTTGAGGGAAAAATAATAATTTGAGAGCCAGTCTGAGCCGTACTCTGTAGCCATCGTACTGTCTCTTTTCTTCAAGGCTTCAATACTATGTTTGTAACTCACATCAAAGAGACTGTAAAAACTGCCAGCAAAATGACCAGAATGGGCAACATAAAATTAATAATTTTAGTGCATTTTAACACCAATCTTAGTAAAGTAAGAGTGTAACATTGCTTTAAACATTTTTGTCTACCTATTTGCATTTATTAACACATTAACACCGACCCGTATTCGCGTTGCCGAAAGTAGGAGCACAGCCTGCCGAAAATAGGAAAAAACTGCTGCAAAAAGGACCAAAAAGAGTGTTTACATTTTCACGAATATCTCTAAAACATACATTTAAATCGGCAAATAAAAAATAGCACAACATAATAAGATTGTTTATTGTTCAAAATAACGTCACTTAAATGAAAAATAATAAAAATTATATGTATACGAACAATATTTGTGAGACTGCTGCACTAATACTGGCACAGTTACCCTAATTGTCGGATCTCCGCAGGTGTACAAAAATAGCTTAACAAGTACAGTCAGAATTAAAAAGTTGAACGCTTTTTAGTTCGCATGCTTTTTAATTGAACGCTCGATACATAGTTGGCTGATAGTTTAAAAATATAATATAAAACAAGTTTAAAAACACATTTTTAATGCACTAAAAAGTGTCTTAAAAACATAAGGTTAATTTCATCGCTCCTTTCATTCAAATGTTAATGCTAATGGTAGATGTAAACCAACCCCACAAGTGATACAGACAGACCTTGACCGACAAAGGTTGTTGAGCTAAAAAGAAGAAGAAGTAATGTAAGTAATGAGACAAACCTCACGTTTTACGGCACTTTTTATCGCATTTAAAAGGTTTTTTTAATTAATTTTTTAGTATGTCTTTAGATATTAGATATTGTATTTGATATTTTCTTAATCACCGAAATCGTCGATTTTGAATTTTGACACCTGATATGGGAAAAATGGACACCATGAAGGGTAAGATATCAGTAGAAATTGTTGGAAAGTGAAGAGGTTTATAGTATTTCCTTTTGCTTTTCACATCCTGGTACGTACATAAACCAATTCAAGGCTAATTGTAACGACGGTTCATTCAGCCATGAATTTAGGAATTGTAACTGCCGTTTGTAATATATCGTAGAATGCAGAATCTAAATCATTATTGAATTATCGCGCACTAATAGCTGACATTGCTCCAGCTTACAGAACAACAGTCTAGAACTTACCTGTAGGACATTACTTCGCGGAAAGCCCGCCACCCCAGCATTTTTAGGGGACTTGTTAATTGGTCAATCTTTTTTTCCATCATATCAAAATTCAACTTTTTGATATTTGTAATCTCTCATCTATTCCTGAACGATTTCATATCAGTGCTCCTTTTTATTGATTAATGTTGTCCAAGTCGTGACGAGATATTGGATTTCGTGAAGCGCCTTATCAGCGTCGAGCGAGTAATAGTATAACGAATGGCTACTATTTTGACTGATGTGCCGTTTCTCGCTTATTTCCATGCGTTGTCTAGTTGCTGTATATATTTCTTCCAAATACCCTTATTAACAGTATTTGATGAAATCTATTCATTAATAATGGTTAATAATGCTTAATAATTACTTTATAATTAGGACAATTCATTCATGTAATAAAACTTCCAAAAATAGAAACAATACAAATTACATAGCTTAAGATCCGTAGTATTCAAATTAGATTCGCAAGAGTATGCACGATTGAAAATTTATTTTGTACAGTCTGTTCCCGAGTTACGCGTTTTCTGTGTTCCCGGCGAATCCGCGTAACTCGAATATCCGCGTATGTCGAATTTCTAATTTTTTGAATAAAATACTATTCATTACTCAGAGTTTTTGAATTTTATTTAGTACTTTTATACATTTTATCATTTATTTCATATGAGTTGTGCGAAAAATTCTAATATTTCTGGCTTTTAAGCGGTTTCAATTTGTAAGCAAAAATGAATTTTCACCGAATTAGAAGCAAATTGTACTGATTTGACATATGGTCTGTCAAATTTAGAAAACCGCGTATCTCCGAATCCGCGTAAGTCGAGAACCGCGTAACTCGGGAACAGACTGTACGTGGATTTAACAAATGTTGCATATATTATGCTTAAAGGTTCTGAAATGTGTTGTTTTACTTTCAGTTTGGATGCTGCATTATTGAATTATTCCAAAATTACATTTTTCATGCATTTATGAGAAGTGTCCATCTTACCCGTAGTGTGCGTCTTTACATACCTTCCCCAAATAAATATGCGTAAAAAGCAATTACAAACCATGCGTTGGTATGAAACAACTGGTTTTTGAATAATTCACAAAAATCGCATGGCTTGCATACATACATTCGATACATTTAAGAAATTGTTTGTATGGAAAAACGTGTCAACTAAAAAGCACATACTTAATAGTTGCCTGGGAATCGAAGTTCAATCAGTGAGTTCGGATTTTACTAATTAACTAACCAAAACGGAAACGTTGACGAAAACGGTATTTCAACACTCACATAGAACTATTAAATTTGAATTGGTCAATCAAAACCTTTAACACTTTGATCGCCGGCCTGACGTCACAGTTTTTGAGTGAGCACGTAGCGCATGGCAAGAGAGCGATGAGAGCGACAGTTTCTCGTGCAATTGTTATCACTCTTTTGTTTCATTGCGATAAGCGGCGTAGCACATGTCGTTCTCGTTCTCTCTTTCCTACCTCTTTCGTTCTCAAGAGAATCACTGAGCGTCAGATAGAGAGCTGAGCGGTGAACAAAGCCGTCATGCGATTTCATATGACGCGGCGCTTAAAGTGTTAACTCACGACACATTAGTTGCAATGGGTTACTTTGTTCGTAAATGGTCCTCGTATGCTCTGGGCAAAATACAAATTCGTCCTGTCTTTAAGAGTGCAAAAAGAAAAAAAGAAAACACGACAACAAGAGGCTTCTTGACCTGTCTTAAACTGTATTAAACTGACTGATTAAACTGTTTACATTCAAGGGGTAAGGTTTGAAGGTTTGATACACTTGTTATGCAAAATGGTACCCAAAATAGATTAAAAATGAATTCTTCTTCTACTTCTTTTGGGGCTTAACAACCGTTGTTGGTCAAGATCTGCCTGTACCACTTGTGGGCTTGGGTTTCAGTGACTTTTGGATTAACCCCCATAGCAGGATAGTCAGTTCTACGTATGGCGGCACGATCCATTTGAGGCTTGAACCCATGACGGGCATGTTGTTAAGTCGTATGAGTTGACGACTGTACCACGAGACCGGCTTTATTTAATTAAAAAAAACTAATTACTCATCATTTTTTAATATTTTTTTTTATTTTAAACAACTTAAAATCTAGCATAAAAATGGAAATTGGAATACACGTAAGGAGGACGTACAGGTTTTACAAAGAACATTTATGGATTCCTTCATCAATCACAGCAATGTTGTTTCCAACAATGTGGATGATGTAATTTGCAAACAAACGTAGGATGGGAATTAACACGTGAGGGGCAAGTCCCCCTTGACCACCTTTCAAATGTGTAGCTGAAACAAACGTTTTTTTTGGTGTACAACATTCAATATTTCCTTTATTGTCATTACTGTAATAAGCATACTACAAGCTAATCGGCGCCAGTAATTCTCTGGTTATACGAAGATCAAGTAATGTGAAAATCTGTTTTCGATCTAATTTGCGGTTATTTGTATGAAAAGTAACCTAACTACAGTGGACCGCCGTTTATCCCAGTACCCTTTATCCGGCTGTCCGTTCATCCGTGCTGTTGAGAAATGACAGTTCAATACAATGATGACATTGAGTACTGAGGGGGATATTTGAAATAACGGTTATCAGAGTATATTGTCATAACAAAAAACGATATAATTCATGGAACATTTCAATTTTTCTAATTGGAAAAAACATGAAGTTAATAAAAACTTGTTAAGTTTTACCAAAACATAATGGTAAACTGGTTGTAGAGCCAAACTAGTAACATGCTAATGTAGATTATTTATTTTTTTGACAATGTGGCCAAATGTCGGCATTGGATCCGCGCAGGTCCCTCTTTATTTAGCACTTTCTATACCCTAGGCTCTCGGAAACGAGTCACTGTGTACGTGCAATTATGCTTCGGAAAACTGGATTCGTCTGTCTTCATCTTTGGGACAATGCCTGCCTGTACCATTAGGGCTTGGCTTTAAGTGACTTATTGGCAACCAACAGCAGGATCCTACGTATGGGGGCATGGTTCATTCGGGGCTTGAACCCATGACGAGTCACCGACTGTACTACGTAACCGGCCAGCCGATTGCCGATTGGATTGCCCTCTATTTTATGGTAAAAAACAGTTTTGAAAACAATCGATTGAATATGTGCTTTGAGAAAATATGCCATTTCCTCGATACTGCTCATGTTTCAAACGCTTGGCAGATAATCTTAACCACATTCCAGCCAGTCGGCTACACGTGTAGCCAAATCGATTTTGATTGCTTATTTTTACGATTCTAGGAATCCGATTGTCTTGGAATTTGGGACTTTGTGTAAAAAGTACAGCCATCTTCCTTTGAATATTCTCTATGCATATTTGGAATTTAATAAATCTGTTTTTTAGAATTAATTTTTGTGACACCCCTATTTCAGGCATCTGGCCTAAGCCCAAATAGCCAAAATTGCTTAAGCAGCCAATTTTGACAAGGTTTACTTGTGTTTACAATATGTTGGGCAATATGTTTACTTGTGTTTACTTGTGTTTACTGTAAATGTTCATAACGTTCGCAAAATTTTAAATAATTTACAGTTAAGAAAAACCACTTCACTTAATATTGCTACTTCAAATAACTAATCAAACTGGAGCACAAACCACGAGACGGCGTCTGTCTTTGACACTTTGACAAGAGCCTCCTTGTATCAATGTCATGCATGAAGTAAAGCTATAAAGTTTCACCAAGTTCGGTACACATTCTTACAAAGCCTTGAAGCTCCATCGTTTACCATACAGATAGTGCTAATCAGCCGCAAAGTTCCAACGAGCACTGTGTGCTTGTTAAAAAGCTGTATGGTTCCACCAAGTACCGTTTCATCTCTTAATCACCCACAAAGTACGACATCGGAACGATTTTTCGTTAAACAGCCCCAAATCAGCTATGGAGTTTGAGCTGGCTATTTGAGAGCCAGCGACTTTGGAAAACCTAACGTCTTTACTCGCGTAATTACACTCTAACAGCATTTTTTCAGATTGTTTTACGAGTTTTACGAACTAAGAAAGAAGTAGATCCCATTTGAATAAAAACCGTTACATTATAACCCATTCTGGTAGGAGAAGACCCCAACATAAAATAGTATTCAGCCACAATGTCTAAATTCAGACTTTTTTCATTGTATGTTCAATATAACTTTAAAACACAGATTTAGGATGTTAAACATTTGTCCGTATCATGCGTTAAAAAAACCTGATTACATTGGTATGCACTCTGTCAAATGGTAATGGTGGTAACAAGTGTTTACCGGGCTATGGATGGGAGATGAGCCACTGCTCTACTAAGCCCTATTGGTTATCGTCGTTACAAAAAAAAAAACTGTGGTAAGAACGGACGAGCTTCTAATATAGCACTAGTATCCTATCCACAAATGTGCACAGCGTGCACCACAATGAAAACAGTATTTTCGATCGAGGGCGCTTAAAGCTAGGCATTTTAATTAATTTGCTCGTTTTGCGATTGTTTCAAATTATGAACGCGATAACCTACCGTTTAGTAACGCCCCCAAAAACATCCCAGCTTAAACTCGCTGGCACAAAACGGAGACCGCAAAAATCCGCAACAAAAACCCTAATTAACAGCATGTACGAACACAACCCGCGACCATCCCCCGGGTCACCCCAGTTCCACAGCGCAGAGCAGTTAGTGGAATCGGGATACACTCCTAGAAGGTGGAATTGGCAGGAAACTGCTACCCCCACAATGTGTTGTGTCGGTGTGCAAACAGTGGAAGGGAGGGGTGAGCGGGGGGAAAATCAGAGTCGGACAACTGCCGGAAAACTAGTTTTTACTCATCCTGTCGCTCACAATTAACCTCTGCCTGTGGATACTGATCAGCCCAATGGTATACGATTGGATGCCAGGGCAAAAGCAACGGGGATGACGTGTGGGCCATAATGTGACCGATTGTTCACCTCAGGATCAGGCGAGTTAATTAAACTAACATTATTTTCAGCAATTAGCTCCCCTTCCACCCCCCCCCCCCCCTCCCCTACCCCCCTGGCCCGTCCACCAAGTATCAAAGCTGTAGAAGAGTTTGAGCGAGTTTTAGTAGGCGATGTTTTTAATGGTTTGTTTTTGGATCATACATGCTAGGTTTGAGCTGTATCATATTGGTTCAGTAAATTGTTTCGCGTCCGTTACTTCATAACTTCATAACTATAGTTATGCTCTAGTTATGTGTATCATGCTATAGAGCAGAGATGTCAAACTGATGGCCCGCGAGGTCTTTTGGTTTGGCCCGCGACCGTTTGAGCGGTCTATTTTTTGTAATTTAATTCTGGACTCTTGAAATATGAAGAGATTTTCAACTTCGCAGGTTTTTCTACGAATTGTCAGATCGTACATCATCATAAAACTTTGTCGGTTTGTTCCTACCTTCTCTGTATGCATGTATGCAAGAATTGCATATATGCAATGTAAGAATTGCAAAAACTGTTACATTCATTGCATGAAAATGAAAAATGGTTATTTTGATGAAACTGAGCTTTCAATTCCGCACAATTTTAGTAAAATGGTTAAAAAACCAATGAAAATTATGTTATACCCTTTCCGATGATAAAATTTGTTAGCAACACATATCTTAAAATAAACAACTCATGGTTTAGTTTCAACCTCATACAAAATCGTGAATGTCTTCAAAATCATGACTCATATGTATGTAGTTTAGGAACATTACTTTTGTATTGTTAAGCAATCAATCAAGGCACTTGACGACCAATTAAACAATCTCTATAAGAAAAAGACTTGTACAAATTAACAAAATCACTCAGCCAACAGGAATTAAAAACGCAAGCTCTCACACTTTTTTGGTATATTGTTTTGGAAAAGGTCGAACCCATCTAGGTGTACTAAAGATATAACATTATATTTCTGCAAAACGTTTAGAAATCAGATAAAATCAGACGTCAGCACAAACACGTGTTACTTTTGATAGAATGTTACAAACGATCTCCCTGACACCAATATCAACATTTCTTTACAAAATTTACTGCTCTGTATTGGAACAATCGCGATAGTCATATTCAGTTTTTGCACATTATTTTTGCGTACTTAATCTTGTTAGTTGCCATAAAACTATGATGCAGATGTTGGAAATATCAGAGATATATGACCAATTGAAAATAATCTGATACAGCTATTTTTTTACTTTTTTTTACATCAAAGATTAGACTTTTGTAACGTAACTATCGTCTCTTAATGAAAAGAGCGGCTCTGGTTTTGTATCACATCGTCATATCATATCATATCATATATCATGTAAAAACTAGGCCGCGGCCCGTGCTACTATCTTCAGTGGCATTTTGGCCCGCAGGCTCAAATGAGTTTGACATCGCTGGTCTAGAGCTTAATTCTCATATTTACCACCTTGATCTGATCGAATCACCTTGGGTGCTCTTCCGATCTTATTCTTAACAAATCGAGCATATTCTGCTATTCGCTCTGTAACCTCCGATTTTCCTTTAGAAAATAGACTATTGTGTAGCGGGAGAAATCGTCTATCATCGTAAGAATTGACGATTCGAATTTCTTTGGAAACGGTAGCTGTGCCATTTTACCCTCTAGACAACACCCACGTTACGACATTTGCGCAATATTCGATACAGATTCCTGTTGCTAGATCATTGTTCTCCAGGTCCCGAATCGCACCCGGTTCTTGATGCTCAAGAATGCGATGCCAAGTGTGTAAACAATTAGATGTATGGTCACTCACCTTAAGTGCAGCGTGTGTTGTGAGCAACCTATACATCCCATTGGACATAATTGTATCTGCGATCACCTTGTTGTCCTTTTGGATGTGGCACTCATCCTCATCAAAGATTAACTTGACTCCCTTGGCTGTCAGTTTCCTCACCGATATAAGGTTGGATTGGAATTGCGGAAAATAGAGCACATCTGTAAGAAGAACAGTGCTGTGTTCATTCTCTCGAGTCATCCACGCCATTCTGCACGAACCAATTCCTTCTGTGCTAATCTTCTTGCCGTCTGCTAAGGAAACCTTTTATTTCACTGTGCGGTCTAACGAAACCAAGTACAACAAAGTAGTGGTGCGTACATGTGCGTCATACATGTGTGATGTTGCACCGGAGTCAATGATCCACACATCCCGTCCACAGAACCTTTGAGAAGCCGCGAATGTGAATTCTGATGCTTCTGAATTCTGACAAGCCGGTTTCGCCTTCGGATAGTCCCCTCGATGCGTTGTTCCTTCCATGCCCAACATTGCTTCTACTTGTGACCTGGGTTTCGGCAAAAGTTACACTATTAGGTTTTCTTCTGCTTTTTACTACCAGCCTTAAGGTTGCTGCGATTTTCCCTTTTTACCACTTTGTCGACTAGCTTGGAATTTATCAATTCAAGCAAAGTCTATATAATACAGAGGTCGATGCATAGCTCGATTTTGGAGCTTGTTTTTGACAGTTAGATGAAAAAGTTTGTGAACGATTCCACACAACCAAACACTTATTAAGGCCAATTGTGCTTTTTCTGTACAAAATCTAGTGTAACTATACATGTCCTTCTCATTTACGTGGCATGGAGTAGTTTTTCACTAATTCATCAATTAAAAACGACCAAAATCAGGAAAGAAGCCTATTAGCGTTCGTCCTCTTGCACTGCACATGATTTCGTCCTCATTTTGGGCACTGATCTTGTTATAATCAATAATTGTACTATAATTCTATCTCTTCTTGATATTCGTCAATTTCTTAAGGTACAATATTACAAACAAACGATGTAAAAATGACCGAAAATTCATTCAGACCACTGCATGCACAACAACTAAAACCTCAATGTATGCTACGATGAAACTATTGCAGCTTTTTCATCCAGCTGTCAAAACTTTCCCCCGCTTTTTGATCAAATGTTCTGGACGACTCGAACTCTGTATTATATAGACTTTGAATTCAAGTATCAAATCACTCTCAGATCTTGTTTTCAATGCTTTCATGAGAATATCAAAGGATGTGGGCAAGTTACGTAGTACCATTGTTGTTACTCATTCCAAGATATGAAAAGGCGTTTCTTCAATCTGAAATCATATCTGACACCAAATCTAGATGGGTTCAACCTATGCCCAGTAAGCTGTACCAGCTGTGCTAATATAAAGCATGCATTTATTATCTAGCATTTTTTTAAATTTTTAGATTCGACGACCATTTTCGGTGAAAGCCTTCCTGTATCACTAATAGGCTTGGCTATCAGTAACTTATCAAATGCCCATAGCAGGATAATCATCCCAGCATATGGGGGCACGATCCATTCGAGGCTTTTACCCATGCCGATGTTATTGAGTGCTACGAGTTGACGATTGTATCACGAGATTGACTAATTATTTCAATTTCACTTACTATTTAAAACAAATGGTTTTCCACACAAATCGTTTACACGATCACGGCACTCAAACGGTTGTCGAATGGAACAGAATGCTTCAAATCGAATGGTCAAATATTGGAATCATGCCGAGTGCCAAGATCAAGTGGATATCGTGCCATAAGAAATAAATACATTTTATTTTTCGTCGTTCATACTCGCATATTATAATACATCTTTTCCAACCCGTTCTGCCATATGAGTACAGATTTAAATTTTATAATAGTTATTTGTCTAGTTAAAACAAGCTAAATTATCACAAAAAGTATAATAGATGTTACAAATTGCACCATAAAACCAAATGCAACACCATTTTTGGTTTCGCTTATCACGATTTTTATAAACGATACTGCGACGAAGTGCGATGAATATTCCTGTGAGCATGGGAGAGTGCACAAGCAACACATACCGTGTGCGAGAAAGAGTGAACAGTTATCTTGCATGCAGCAAGCAACAGCCGGACAAAGCCGGTTTTTTCAAAGAACGGAACGCACGAACGATAGCACCTTGCTAACAATATTGAAGCGGCAAAGACCGGAACGGAACGGAGCGAACGGAAAGAACGAATTGAACGGAACGGAATGAACGGAAAGAACGGAATGAACGGAAAGAACGGAATGAACGGAAAGAACGGAATGAACGGAAAGAACGAAATGAACGGAACGGAACGGAATGAACGGAATGAACGGAATGAACGGAACGGAACGGAATGAACGGAAAGAACGGAAAGAACGGAATGAACGGAACGGAACGATTTTGTATAAAGGATCGAAACGAAACGGCCTTCATAAAGAACGGAACTTTTTTACTAGGTTCGGACCGGAACGGCCAACACTAGTTCCAACCACGTATTGCTGCAAGTCTTCTTGCACCAGCAGAAACTCGACTTTGGTTTTCCACGTTCCGTAATTTCTTCCATTTAGCTTGGCAATTCCTAATTGCTCTTTCTTGAAAATATCTCAATTTGATCTGATTAAAAAAAAATCTGATCGGACGCTAAGCACCTGGGCCCATAACCTGTTGGAAGCTGCAGGTTTTAACGAGTGAAAAATACCGATTGATGTATTCTCTAAATTAACTAAAGCCTACTATACTCCGTTCGAGCTAGCGAGGTTGCTATGATCACAACATGCAATCCCATAGAATCTCTCATCTATTCCTAAACAATGTCATATCAATACCTCTTCTTCAAAGTTGTCCAAGACGAGGCAAGATATTGGGTTCCAAGAAGGGCCTAATCAGCATGGAGCATGCAGCAAAACGCATGACTGCTATTTTGAATGGTGTTTCATTTCTCACATATTTCAATACTATCTCTATTTTTATGTTTATGTTTATGTTTATTTGTCTATCGATGGACAATAATGCCCTCTCGAACCATTTTTGCAATGTTTTACAATGAGTTCTTTACAATGGATTACAATAACATAGAACATAAAAATGTGCACTATGGAACCAAGTTTAACACAGAAACACGATCATTAAACTCAGTTGGCGAAATCCTCGGCTCAAAAGCGTCGCTGACTGCGTTGAAAGCACGGCACATGAGTAGGAACGGGTCAGAGGAGCCAAATTGCGTTCTACGGTCGTCGTGGGCCAACATTGCCCGAGTCCAGAGCGGCCTGGCCGGAACGTACAGGTTGATGGCAGCCAGTAGTGACGGAGAGTCAATACGGCCGTCGAGAAGTCCCGTGATGAACGACAACCTGGCTTTTCGTATACGCTCACTTAGGGTGGGTAGCCCGAGTAGTAAACACCTAGTCCGGTAATCGAGCCTTTGGTTCCATGAGCGAAGTGCAAATCGTGAAATTTTGCGCTGGATTGATTCCAATCGAGCTAACGGACGCGCTGCAGTTGGCCACCATACGATATTTGCATATTCCATTAACGACCGGATAAGTGAACAATAGAGAGCCTTGGTGCAAGGTATATCATTAAGCTCGCGAGTCATATTGATAACTAGTCCTAGCATTCTATTGCTGGTGGCTACTACGTGATCCAGCTGATCCTTAAATGATAGTTTTGGATCAAGCAAAACACCTAGATCCTTAACACATAGTTTTCGCACCAAGGACTGTCCCTCAAGCGCATATTGCTCTAGTTGCTGAATGGTTTATAGCTTCGGTATACGCTTATTTCAGGTGTCCGATGAAATACATTAATCATCAATTTATAAAGTAAAATAAATCAACAAATTCGGTGTCCATCTTTCCCTACGACAGATCCGTCGTTCCCACTTTGGTGTTAGGATGCATATACCACCAGAAAACAAGATTTTTTATTGCTTTCATCCTCATTCATTCTCAGTTTTTTGCTTAATTATCACGACAACTCATTCATTTGCACTGCACTTTTGTCTTTATTATTTTTAAACAAATTATTTTTTTTTTTACTTTTGAAAGCCGATAATCATGATTCAATTAAAAAAAGCTGTGTAAATTTGATATATTCAGTAAGTATTTTCGAATCAAAACATGGTTTGATTATTTTAAAGGTAACGTCAAATGGTCCTCAATAACGTTATTCGTGAGGTAATGTTGGTTTTCTTGGTTCATCCAGGTGTGTTTCAGTATGCTCACTACAACTTTCAATACACTGCGTTTCATAATAATAGCCTCACCTAGTTTTTGTAGATTTAAGACAATTAAAAATTATCGAATAATTTTGAAAAAAATCATTCGTTTTCCAATGCGTTTGAACAAACTTTTTACTGAAAAATGTCAAAAAAATGTTGAAAATATTATTTATAATAATAAAAAAAAAACTAGAGAAGGGGGTGTTTCAAAATGATAGCTTCACCATTAATAGTACAACTATCTTGCATTAAACCATGAGCATTCAAATTTAATCTGGCAGTCATTTGAATTTTCCTCTGTCCTACATCAAATTTGCCATCCAGTTTAGGTATGGGTTTTACTCTCTGAGTACGAAATAGGCCTAATTGATGCTTACCATGCATTTGGAAAATCAAATCGCGAAATCAGTAGGGAAAGGTAGGTAAAGACGGACACTGCGGGTAAGATGGACACTTCTCATAAATGCATGAAAAAGGTAATTTTCGTGTAATTCAACAATGTTGAATTCAAACTGAAGGTAAAACAACACATTTGAGAACATGTTTCGTGTAATATAAGCGAAATTTTTTTAAATTCACGAACAAAACAAATTTTCAATCGTGCGCACCTTTGTGGATCTAATTTGATTATTGCGGGTCTTAAGCTCTGCATCTTGCATTGTTTATATTTTCGGAAGTTTTATTACATGAACGATTTGTCATGATGGTATAGCAAAAAACTGGCGAAAGAACGAGAATGAAAGCAATACAAAATCTTGTTTTCTGATGGTTTAAACATCCTGACACCATAGCGGGAAAGACGGACACTTTGTCATAGGGAAAGATGGACACCGAATTTGTTGAGTTATTTTACTTCTTATATCAATTGGTGATAAATATATTTCTTCAAACACCTTAAATAAGGGTATTTTGAAGATATAAACCATTACGCAACTAGAAAAAGCAATAAATAAGCGAGAAATGAAACACCGGTCAAAATAGCAGTCATGCGTTATGATATTACTCGCTCGACGCTGATGAGGTTCTTCACTAAATCCAATATTTTGTCACGACTTGGACAACTTTAATAAAAAAAAAAAGATAAAGTGCAGATATCAAATCGTTCAGGAATAGATGAGAGATTCTATGGGTTTACAGATATCAAAAAGTTCAATCTTCAATGTAAGAAATGGCTGGACCTATTAACAAGTCCCTGAAATATGCTGTGGTCGCGGACTTTCCGCGGAATAATTTCCTATAGCGAAGTTTTAAATTGTTGTTCTGTAAGCTGGTGCAACCTCCACTGTTAGTGCCCGAAATTAAAAAAGAAAATTAAATTCTACGTTCTATTAGCAGCGATGCTTACAATTCCTAAATTCACGGCTGAATGAATCGTCGTTGCAATTGGCCAAGAATTGGTTTATAAACGTACCAGGACGTGGAAAGCAATAGAATTTGTTAAAATACTGTAAAACTTTTCAATTTCCAACGTTTTTTAAAGGTGTCCATCTTACCCTTCATAGCGTCCATCTTTCCCATATCAGGTGTCCGTCTTACCCGAACATTTCAAAACTGCACGAAAAAAATCATGTTTTTCATTCATGAAAAAAAAAAAACGCAAAAATCGATGGAAACTTAAAAGTTTCAACACATTTTCTGATAAAACATGAGTGTAAGATAATGTATGCATATTTTCATGGCTGTTGCACCTATATAACCTTAGATTTTGACCATTTCCCTTAACGTGTCCGTCTTTACCTACCTTCCCCTATACTTATTGGAATGATGTAAGTTATCGTGTAATGGCATTGAACATATTTTAATCTATTTATTTATTCTAAGTCATTTGTATTGATGAAAAAAGTTCAATTTTGATGGACCAAACGATTATTCTCACTGCTGGCCAGATTCGCGATATGAACCGCGGCATTTTTCAAGACGCAATTTTGGAGGCGGTTCTGTAATGATGTGGGGTGCATTTAGCAGCCATGGGAAGTATGATTTGGCGATTGTACCAACATAAATGGACAGTGATCAGTACTTCAATATCATAGGCAATCATTTAAAACAGCGGCTTTCAACCGGCAGGAACTTCCCTCCAACCATATAAAGCGATAGAAACTTAAATGTTTCAACACATTTTCTGATAAAACATGAGTGTAAGATAAGGTATGCACATTTTCATGGTCGATGTATTAATATTTTTCAAGATTTTTAACATATTCTTTAAGGTGTCCGTCTTTACCTACTTTCCCCTACAAGTTGATATTCCAACAAGATAATGGTTCCGTACATGTCAGTAAGAAAACAAAGGATATTCTGCAAAGAATGCAAATTGGCTCTTTTGATCTAAATACCATCGAAAACGTCTGGAGCATGTTAATTTGAAAAGTATATGAAGATGGGAAACATTATAAGATCATACAGCATCGTAGCGTAAAGATCGTACAGAAAGAAGCGATTAGAAATGCCTGGCGAACCTTGTCTGTACAGTCTTTGCTAAATCTTACCGAAAGTATGCCAAAACGGATTTTTTAGGTTATCAACCGTAATAGAGGATCAACTGTTTACTTGGTTTTAATAAACTTGTCAATATGTGTTATCTTCGCTTTTTGAAATGCCCCTTTTTCAAGTTTTTTTAATGATCAAGAATAGTTCGAACATTTTTTTTTGAAAAATTTACAGGAAAAAATTTGTTCAAACGCATTGAAAAACGAGTATTTTTTTTCAAAATTTTCCGACATTTTTTAATTGCCTTAAATCAACAAAAACTAAATGAGGCTATCATTATGAAACGTAGTGTACATTAGTGATGGGTAAATTTGGCAAAAATCCGGAGTCGACTCCGATCCGACTCCGATAAATTCGGAATCGACTCCGGAAGGTAGGTCCGCGCTGCAATATCCGGAGTCGTTCGGAATCGTCCGGAGCCGTACGGAGTCGCCCGGAGTCGCCCGGAGTCACCCAGAGTCGGAGTCACCCGGAGTCGTTCGGAGTCGTTCGGAGTCGTCGGAGTTGTTCGGAGTCGTCCGGAGTCGCCCGGAGTCGGAGTCATCCGGAGTCGCTCAGAGTCGTTCGGAGTCGTTCGGAGTCGTTTAGAGTCGTTCGGAGTCGTCGGAGTCGTCCGGAGTCGCCCGGAGTCGGAGTCGTTCGGAGTCGTTCGGAGTCGTTCGGACTCGTTCGGAGTCGTTCGGAGTCGTTCGGAGTCGTTCAGAGTCGTTCGGAATCGTTCGGAGTCGTTCGGAGTCGTTCGGAGTCGTCGACTTTGGACGACTCCGGTCGACTACGGACGACTCCGAACGACTCCGACTCCGGGCGGATCTAGTGGTTCCATTTTGCCGGAGTCGGAATCGAACTAACAATAGTCGGAGTCGGATCGGAGTCGTGGGTGCGCTCCATACAGCACATCACTAGTGTACATGCTTAAATCTAATGCGCTTACCTATTAAATTTAACTGTTTAAATCCATTTGAAATGGTTTTAAACATTCGATCAAAGGGATTTTTTTGGCATTTTATTATTGATGTGTGAAATCAGTACAACTTGCTCAAATAATTGTAAAATTTAGATAACCGCGTATCGCTGAATACGCGTATAGGAGCTACCGTGTATCTCGGGGACTACCAGTATAGGCCGGCATGATTGCGTAAGTCGCTACGCTATAAAAAGAATAATAATAAGAAGAAGTTTACTTGTCCATAAATCATATTTGCCTATACCTTATTGCCTTGGTGTGATAGTTGGGTTCATAATGGCCAAAAAACTTTCACAATGCAAAATAGACTTTCATCTTTATCAAAACGATTCCGCAATAAAATTAGTTCTCATTTCGGACAATTGGAATTCCAGAAGGAAAAGTAGTGAAACTAATTTACGCGATGTTTTGTTCTGCTTGCTATACTGCCATCCTTATTGGTAAGCGCTATTCAAATAAGGAATGGGAAAAACCATAGGACAGATGAAACGGTATCCTTAATCCTAGTGAAGCTCATTCCGAATATCTTAGTGAGATCGGGTCATTTGGTGATGTTTTGCGTATTTTGCACTATTTTTCTTTCATCTCGCCTATAAAAATAGCTGCTGCTGCGTTGCTCGACACGAAGGGAAATGTGTGGCACAAAAAGCATTAGCATTGTACAAGATTGGATTGAGAGTTTGCGTAGAAATAACAAAAACCCATCACCGTCGCATACCACCGAAAGATGGCGGGTACACCGTGTGGGTATTAGAGGATAATGATGATGTAAAAAGTGTGTATGTAAACGAGGTGTCAACAGGATATCCTATCGTCCCTGCAACTTATGGAGCTGACAGTACACGTCGCGTCTTCAGTGAGTTGTAACAGGACGGCCACCTGCTCTATAGGAGTAGACCGAAAACGGAAAAAAAGAAACCCGTAGCTTTATCTTTTTGGCATTGGGAATGAGGTACGATGGCAGTAGGGAGACAAATGCAAAGCACTGCACTCTGAACATCAGTATGTCAAGTCAAGCTAGTATCTTCACTAGCATGATTCACGCCAAATGGCTATCCGCACTACAAATGAGCTTTGGGTTTTTCATTAAAAATATTTCCATTTGTTTATTAACGCTCTCTGGCGTGCGGCACGGACGTTGCAAGAAAAGGTAAAAGCTTACATTTGCACGCGGTACCTATTTGGACACGCAAATCCGTTGACTGTAGTGTTAATGCAGTACATTAGGTAATAAATAAATTCAACTAAGATTTTTACACTAATGGCACGAAGTTGCGTGACTTTGCTGTACATTTTTTCCTGTCTTTAAGACATAACATCATCTTGTTTAATTTTTTAAATGAGCCAAAACCTGTCTCAAAATGGGAAGAAAAAATTGTAATAATAATGTAGAAATGTAACGGTTTTTACTTATTTTTTTACTCATATCCGCAGAAACGTTGATTCACAGTTGAACGAACGGTATTGTGTTTCTTCTGCCTATAGCTTCTGCTAGTGTGTTCATTGCTGGTTGTGCTTTTTTATTAGTTGTTGCCGTCACGCTTTTAGAAATTGCGTAAATTCTCGGACTAGTAAGCTATTAAAACTTCTAAATGAACTTCACCGGAAGCGAAACGACGATATCATTCTCAAGCCGCGTACTGCACGTTGCTTTTGTTGTATTTTTTAATGTCAATTTCTACTTTTTACGCTTTTGCAAAAAAAATCATTCGAATGTTTTGTGTCCTCCATTCAAAGTCCCATTAATCTCATGTTGGGTGTGTTGGCTTTTCGCTATTTTTACAATTAAGCGTATTTCATCCACCCGTAGTGGAGCGGAAACATGAAATGAGTTAAAAAATTGGGTAATTAGTTTTATTACTTCATGGGCAACGGTTCTTTGATTTAGGAGTGTGCGTGAGGTTTTTTGTTGGTGTGCTGGTTTTACTTTCTCGCTAAGGCATGAGCCATGCCGAGGAGCATTTAGCTTCCTGTGAGCAGCCCCGCGAGTCCCAAGGTTTTTGGGACATGTGTTTTTTTTTGTATTGCGTTGACTTCACCGGGATGTCACTAATGATAGTTTCATTCAATTAGCAGGAGTTGCACTCAGTAGTGCTCTTAATTTGCGTGGTTAAGGGTTTGGATTGCTTTGCAAGGTGTGCCGGTCATGCGAATGGCGTGTTGAAAATGAGTTAAAAGGATGAACTTTGCCGAGATGCGAAAAGGTTGGGAAATGGTGAATGATTTTATGATGGACGGGACTGTAGCTTATTATTTAATTAATTGAACAAACTAGCTGCAAAGCTACGATTATGATCGTTGCTACATTTTAGTGCATGTGGCAACTCAGTTTAGCAATATTATACGATTACATTAACATAGTGCATGATGAAATAGTTTAAATCATCTAGTGTTTTAAGGCTTCTTCATCCTCGGCACAACTAGTTAGTTAGTTAGTTGATTTATTTCCATATTTATAAGTTGTTCATACATTTTCGGCGTTATATTATGCTATAATGGGTCCGAAATAAGTATCTCTCTTCATTGATTTGATTACTTTAGGTAGCTGTAGGTTGATTTTTCACTGCATTGCATTGCTTATACAGTCAGGAACAAGAAATTATTGGGGAAAAAGTGCTTTGGAAAAAAAACCCAAATGTGAAAGAAGAAATTTACCTAACACTATTCTAATCTTAATAATAAATTTTACATACTAAGCCTTGGCACTTGGTAAACTTATTGATTAACCATAGCAGGATAGTCAGCCCTGGAGACATGGTCCATTCGGGGCTTGAACCCATGGCGGGAATGCTGTTAACTCGTACGAATTGACGTCTGTACCACGAGACTAGCACCTATTGTATTATACCATGAGTATTATTGTATTATTTCAAATGTAGTTTTTGTATTTAAAGTCGTGTTAAAACCATTCGATGCGTCATTGCAATCAAACATTGTCAAAAACTACTTGTCGTGGCTTTATCCCTATAATGTTTAACTCGAACACAGACTTTCTATATCAATGCATATAATCAGTCACTATGTCAAAGACATTTTGAAATAAACTATAAATTTAAAGCAAAGGATCATACAACCAACTGTGTTGTAAGAGAAGTTGTTGTAGGTAACAGATGTTTTTTTAATTTATTTGTTTATTTATTTGGTTTTTTTATTTTATAAATTGTCCAGTAAATAATTAAAGGTGAGAGAAAGTCAGAGAGCGATCCGGCCGGTCAATGCTAGATAAAACAAAACACGCGACAGGAATTTCCTTTTGCCGCCGAGTCCCGTCACAAAAGACAAGGTTTGCTTTCATCCTAATTACTAAATAAAATGCAAATTAACTATAAGGGTAATTCATGTGTCATGCTTTACCCGTTCCGTTTCCGGTAGTCTCTTATGTTTCAGCTGTCCTTTCGTGGCGTGTTCTTCTTTTTTTTTTCAAATATACATTTAGGTAGCAGGTTGCAGAGCCTGGGCGGCTGGAAAAGCACTATGCACAAGCTTTGTATCCTTTTTGGCGAGAGGGGCCGTGGCCGGGAATGGCAGTCAGAATGGGGAGATAGTCGCGCGGAACGAGAGGTCCAACGGAGTTGTTGCCTGGGAGATCGCTTTGAGTGGCTGGCTGTAGATCCTGTTCCTGCTTGTACCTTCCCGCCGTGTTTCCGCCGCGCCTGGCACTAGCATAGCTTCTGGCGGTGGCCGCAGAGTGTGTGAGGCTGTGGATTATTTTGTGGTGCTGTCGTGTCGCTTGGCAAGTGTCACGAGTGGGTGGCTTTTGCTCGGTTTGTCATTTTGCCGTACACAAACATATAACCGTTTGGTAGGGCATGTCCATAAATACGCTTGCATCGTCGGCATCACGCCATGCGAGCGTACATTTTCGCGCGGTCGCTAGAATCTACCCCGGTGTACAATCGTCAAATGCCGGGGAAGGATGGGCAGTGTTGATGTTGCGGCTCTGGGGAAGTGGGAAGGATTTTAGCACCCAACGTGTGATGGGTGCTGATGATGAGTAAAGTATGAATAATTAAATTAATTAAGTTTTATGCGTGTGACGACTGGTAGGAGCAGCAGGAAGCGCATGAACATCGCGATATGGAAGATGATGATAGTTAAAGTGGCAAGCGTATGGATTTGTGTATGATTTATGGTGGCCATGCAATATGAATAGAAGGAGGCGCTTAAAAGCTACTCTCATTACCAGTTGCCAGTCCTGTGGTTAATCGTTTCTTTGCAAAGTGTAGGCTTTTTTGGAAATGGTGCCATAGTTAACAGCTAATACGATGCAAATGGCTCACTCGCTGGTAGTTCGTATGGCAGTCGTCCTCGGGGTGTGAGGGCCTCTGAAACGTGCGTAGAAGTGGAATTATTTTTTCAAGCTATTCATTTAGCAATTGCAAACGGAACGTTATGAAACTGATATTTAGCTTATAATTTGATTTGTATGACCATGCAATTTTTGCTGTACGCAACTGATTATCACTAAATTACATTGCACATGCTTTTGATAACATTCTCGTGACGATTGTGTAAACTAATTTGCTCGCACCATAGTCAATGTATCCTTCCGGTCATTCTTCCATTAAATTATCCTTCAAACTTCATGTACGATGAAATTTCATACTAATACATATTGCTTGTTTTTATTTATTATTATTTTACCTGAATTGATTAAAATAAGAATATTGTCATAACAATCATATCATAACAACTAATATTACAAGAAATAGTTTTATTTACTTGTGGGATTTAGTGACGTATCCGATTTACTTACCTGCTGAGCATTCCCACGATGGAACACGCACATGTGCCTTGTTGTAAAGAAGATCAGAAGACTTGTAGTAGAGATCCACTGGAATATAATTCACATCTTAAGTAATACATTATTTGACTAATGAGTAATGTAAAGAAAGTTTATACAAGCATCATTTGTTTTTGTATAACCGGTGCATAACTGGAACGGATAATAATCGTTATACGAGAGAACTAGTACACTAAATGTATTATACCTGCATGACTGATTATACGTGTGTTGGATGGATCAAATAAAACAGCTTAAAAAATGAGGTACGTTTTGAAAAGGGATGGCCATAGAAGATAGTCTCTGATTAAGAAAAAAAGGTAAACAAATGTGTTTTTTAAACCTGACATGGTCATGAGTTTAAGCAGTTTTTTTACATCATTGAATCTTCCTTTTTATTCTATTATAAGGATGATCACCACTAGTATCATGCATCACATAAGCAGTTCCCCAATAGCAACAATCAATAACAATGAATTGGTCCTAATAACAAATAAGGAACATTTATGGGTGACAGGAAAGCCCATACTGTATTGGTTAATGTGAATATTAAGTAAGGATCTACTCAGCTCTTATTACTATTGTGATATTCATCACAAACGAAACATTACAAACGGTTTGGCTGCGATTTGTTTTTCAACAACTTTGTTACAAAATGAGCATACACGATACACATTGTTGAATGCGAACAGTTATACAAGACAGGGACAACAGACCAAGGAAAAAGGAAATAACCAGCATTCAATCTATCAGACAATAGCACCAGGAATTCCAATGCACAAACTAATCCTCTTGAAAAGCTCAAGCTGTTTTCCGCTTTTTGTACGTCACGTTTTTTCCACGAGCTGATACACCCGGCCAGACGAGAAATCTACCAGTTACGCCAACCTCGGATACGTAGTGGCGCTGTGCCCTGTAACTAAGTTCGGCACGGTGTAGGTTGGAGTGCTACGCCTTGTCGGGACGATTGATCCTCATGTTGTGTCTCTGATTGCCCTGTCGCAAAACCCCCTTTTGGTCTGGCATGCTGATTGCCCAGGTTCGTGCAGGTTGCCCATTAGAGGCTCGGTTAACGGAAACGGGCTTACGCATCCGTAAGGAAACAACTTTACTCTAATCCCGAACAATGGACGTTGTGTTTGCGCTTCGCCAAAGGGATCCGAATTGTAGTCAGGATTGGTGCGGTGAGATCAATGTTGAACGTGTCCTTTCTCTCAGCCGAACGCCTGTCGACGGGTGTACACATATCATCACCCTTCCGCATCTTTCCCAACACAGCCGTTTTGAATTAATAGAATGTGCGTACCATGGAAAAGTAACTTTTGCATTAGCGAGAGCTCTGAGGTGAGTCCTCATACAAGCATTATGAAACGAGCAGTATTTAAAGGATATTTGTGATTTTCCCCGCATAAATGTCGTTTTAGCTAATATTCTTCAGCGAGTCATCGGCATTCGATTGAACACTTCTTTGTGAAGCGCAGCAAATAGAAATATTTCCCCGTGGATGTGATTTTTACCGTTATTGGATGTAACACAAAACGTATGCTTGAGCTCGAAGTACGCAGCAAGGGAGATGAGAATTATAAAGCACGGTCTATAATGTGTACGGTGAAAAATTCAAGGCCTTTTATCATTTAGAATAGTCGAAAACATTTATAACGTTGTACATTTTGCTTACCATATTTAATCTGTGGCACGGTTTTCCCAATCATTCAGTATCTTTCTGTTGAAATTTCAACAAAATATCCTAATAATTCCAGCTAGGTGTTTTAGATGTCGGCAATGTTTGACATATCAATAACTTGATAACAGTTAGCACCAACAATTTCAAAACAGCGTGTCCTAGGAACCCCTTTTCAAGAATAAAGAAATGTCACAAAAAATACCTTGCATGTTCATCAATAGCTCAGCTAAAATCACAACAATTCACGGAAGGACGACCGAAACGGAGGAATTCATCCCTGTGGAGGCAGAAGTTATCTGGCCCGGCACGCAACAAAACATGCAGCTTACGATGGAGAGGATCGGGCCGATTTTCGCTCATTGGTCTCCGGTTTCGGGAAAGCTCTCTCCCGTACATGTGTATTCGTTGTGGCGACAGCCGGGCTCGGTCTTCGTGTCTAGGTGATGCCACGAGCGTCGTTTATTGCATACCACGTTCACTCCGACGTAAAGTGTGCTGGGTTAGTATGTGAATTTTCCTCGTGCAATAAGGACGTACATGTTCCAGTGAAAGCTGTAACGGCTGTTTCGTATTGTGACTGGTGCCAGTGCGATACAGAGGCCCGCGGATCCACCGGATCCCGGGAGACCGACCACTTCACGAGATTATGTCCGCCCGCGAGATCCGTCTCCCGTCTGGTTTATGGGTGCCACATTCAGTCAGACACGTTTAGCGATGCCTGTCATTTAAGATTCCTGTGTGTTTGTTTAGCGTCAAGTGCCGGTGTTTGAGTGTGTCTGGTGCTGTATGCAAGACCGTGCACTTCGCAATCGTCAGGTGGGGCAGTAGCCAGATGATTGACAGAAGGAAATAAAGTTGAGCAACCACAGAATTGAGCGCAAAAGGAATAGCTGCCATTCGAGGAGAAGGAATGCCGCTTCATGTACACGTTTCCTCCTCGTTCGTATTCAATCCGTGCCTAACAAGCTGCCGTTGAAGCTGCGCTTATTTCGTGTCGATTGCGAATGTTTTTGTTTGAATAATTTCACTTAACATTCAGAGGTAGAGGAACAACACTGCCTGGATCGTAAAAGTAAATGCACTCAATGGTACACGCGTTTGTGTTGTGAATTGCTAATTATTAACTTCCGCACGGTGTTAAAGTTCAAATGGATTACTAGCACGGTGATATTCAATCCACAATACCTACCTACAATATACTACTTTACGCTAATTGTTGTTTGTTAATGATAATGTTATACGTATAGTTCTCATTTTCGAATATTGCGTTTTTAATGATGGCAGTTTGATGATGCAGTAAATCGCTCGAATGTTCATTACAATTATTCATGCGTATAAAAAATGAATAAAACCCATCAGAAGATCTACATCGCGAAAATGTTTATTTCTAATGAAGTTATTTTAAGATTTCAAAAACAACAAACGGATCACGTGTGTTTTGAGTTATGTTGAGTATTTTGTGCGAAGTTAGTGAAAAGTTTATCAGAATTGATGCCACAACATAGGAAAGTGTTTATTGTGCAACTAACGTGGAAAGTATCTTACTGAAATAATCGGAAGCGAAAACAACCTCTAATCAGTGCGATCAAACCATTAAAATTCCTATGGGAGTGAGTTACTAGTGAATAGTAGTAGTGTATTAAGCAGCTTACACGGATTCGTCTGTTACTGCAAAGTGATCAATTGCTGGGTGTCAAACATATTGTGGAATTTATTCATTTTCATCAATTCAAAAAAAAGGAAATAAAAAAAATACAACAGTGATCTGTTTCTGGTAGCGAAAACTGGAGGAACGGGTTATCCCGTGCAAGTAAGTAGTGGATGCGTTCGAACAGCTTTCCGGATATCGTTTTCTCATTCTATTGAAATGTGCTAGCGTCAATTTACTGATTTTTAGGAAACCTTTATGTTATGCGCTTGTTTCTCGTTACTCGAGTAGTGTGTGCCAATTTTTGGTTTTGTACAATCCAGCGATGAGCCGGTCATGCTATAGAATTGTGATCTAAATGAACGTATATTTTATTACCCTGTTGGATTTTAAGCGACGGCATCCTTGATTTACATTTCTACTAAAAATAATCTGTTTTAAAATATCTAAGTTAGTTACTAAAAGCAAAACAATTATATCACTGACGTTGTTGGAAAACAGAATAAACAAAATTGTCCAGTTGATTCATATAAACCATCTAAATTTGCAGTTTAAATGATGTTTCCTACAGAGCTTTTGAGTGATGCTAGATGTTGTAGATTCCTAGCCACACCATTTTAGTGAATTGTTCCCCAGCTCATTGGCCACACCATTTTAGTGAAGTGTTTGCTAGCTAGCTAGAAATTATATAATATTAAAATGAAAAGCATGTATAATATTTAAATAAAAAGCACAGTAATGTCTAATACATTCAAATATTAAATATATAAAATAAATAGCCATATTAACAAACAGATTCCATTTCTTGGCTTACCTTGTCGTACTCGAATAGTCGCCATTGGTTTCCAGTACGGTGATTCTGCTAATCGAACACTCTTTAAAAGACAATCGTGCAATGGAGCTGTTGTACATTTTTCGAAAGTGACCAGTGTAAGATGCTACGACAGGTTTATCTTAGTATCTCCACAAGACCAGAAGATTCGGTTGTGAGGTGAGACAACCGTACATAATCCAACCGGTACCTTTAGCAGGGCACGTACACCGGTCGTCGACCACATCCTTTTTCGTGTGACTTGAGACATGCTGAGTCACGGACGTACCCACTTTCGAAACGTCACTTTTGGTCTGTTTGTTAATTTATCCAATCACCTACCACCCGGTGGAGACATCCGACCGGCTCACCGTTTAGGGTCAGCTTGTGAACAGGTTTCCTCTGGTGTGCGTACATTGCTACACGCTACAAGGATGCAATCCAGGGGAATGTAACACCTCACTTACTCACGATCCTTGGCTCTCATCCGAAAAATTCGGTAACGGTTGTTAGAAGCATGTTCCCATCACAGCATGGTACTGTGAAAGTTCTAAATTATATCTGATAGTCTGCGGAATGTTTGCCTACGCGTGTTGACTCACACCAGTTTTGCACTTTTCTGGTAGAACAAACATTGTGCTTAGCTGCTGCTCAATCCGGCGAACATGGCATGGAAAAGCATTACAAACTACATCTCGTTAGTAAACCCGTAATAACCCAGTGCAGTTTTGTGCGTTCATGTTGGATGTGGTGAGTGTTCACTTTTAAGGTATACATTATTATTATATTAAGAATTTAAGGTTATATTGAGCATAATTAATCTCGGGTATTTGAGATTATATTGAGAATATAATGAAGTGACTGTAAAAATGTCTCAAAATTAATGTTGTGGAATAAAATTATGGCTGGGTATTTTAGGAGTACTTTGAGTATAAGTATTTTAAAAACTATGCAGTAAAAAAACATACTGTTTATTGCTCACTATTTGGGCTATCCATGACATGTTTTGGAATTTTGGTAATTACGGTTAGAAACGAATGAATATTATGAGAAAGCTGTTGGATCTGTTTCAATTATTGTGGTCGTTATATTGATACTTCAAATTTATAATATTGGAGCAGCTCGGTGGTCTTGCTCCTACCTGCACAACTCGATCTTATTCGATGTGGTGATCGTTCATACTACTGCACCACTGGATTAGCATGTATCTCCATGCGGGAGAAGTATTTTATCATTTTTTTAATTAATTCGTATACAATAAATGAACCGTGAGGAAATATGGTTTTCATTGCAGCGTTGCAATGAATCGTACAAGAGTTACAAATGGCGATGGAAGCTGAGACTCGATGCGTTTCCTAGCACATACGTATTTCATGATATGGATTGAGGGCTCTAGGGAAACCGATCATCCAGATATGAGTAAACTAATCAAGACAACCAACTACTGAGTACCAAACTAATTACTAAGGTAGATTTTAAACCGGTCTCATGGTACAGTCGTCAACTAAACAACATGCCCGTCATGGGTTCAAGCCCCAAATAGACCGTAGAACTGATTTTCCTTCTATTGAGGGGTTATCCAAAAGACATTGAAAGCCAACCCTACACAAGTGGTACAGGCAGGCCTTGACCGACAACGGTTGTTGTGTAATGTGATCGAACGTACGCGGGGGCCGTCGAGCACTATGTTTGCGGGGAGTCATTTTACTGACATGAGACGAGGTGGAGTGAACTGTTCAAAGCGGACTGATTGAACCCGGCATTTGATCGTCCAAGCGATCATGGAAACCCCGAAGGGGTTTCCCTTACTGGAAACGTTGGAGTTTAGAAGCCTTACCTTGGGTAGGGGGACATAACTAAACTCTTGAAATAAGTTGTAAGGCGAAGTATTAGGAAGCGTAACGTCCTATATTGGCAGTCCGAACTAATCTGATCTGCCGTGATCGGAATAGGTTTTATTTCTACTGAAACTAAGTTATGGGTTTCGTCGTAAATTTGATTTTAGAATGTGTTTTTGTTCTAATTGAATGTTATTGTTATTGGTAAAAAATTATAAATAGAAAAATAGAAGTGGTTAGATCAAAACTTATACATACATATATTCTGAGAAGCCTTGCTTGAGTTTGTATTTCAGAGTGAAATTAACATGCCTGTATCTACGACGTCATTAGTGATTGGCAGCGTGCATCAGACATTTTCCAGTGGCAGCATGTCCAGTTTTGACTATGTTGGCATTGAATTCAGCTTGGATGGTATTTTGTTGTTAACACGATACTATTCTGCAATAGCTCATGCTACACAGTACATCAAGTGACATGATGTTTATTGATGTATTTGAGCTCACGTAACTATTTTTCGGTAGGTTTTTGATTATTTTGTCTTTCTCGTGCGTTCGCTCGTACCAGTTGTACATGTTCGCATTTGTAGCGGGGAAAAATGAACAACTTTTTTTCTGTGGTAGATGTTCCATCAAATTTCATCGCCTCGTAGCCATCCTTTTTCTAAATTGATTTTCACTTCAAACCATTTGATTTATTTGACAGCTTTTTTGCCGATGGCCGTGGGACTTGTGGTCACTGTCGGTGTCGTCTACCGCGCTACCAGTATGCTCTTTTACTGTTATTTCATGTTTCGTTATGTGGTTCGTTGGCTCTTCCATGCCGCATGAGCCTTGAGGGTAATCAATCAACCATCCGTGGCAGTGGTGTTTTTAGGTTGGTCCTTTTGCTTCTATTTTGCTGCTACTGAAATGCAGGTGTCTAGGCCACAAATGGGCAGGGTGAAACGGCGTGCGTTTATTCGGCAACGATATTTTGACGAATGGACCGACCGTGGCTATGTTGTATCTTTCAAATTGTTTCTCGGACAGGCGCGATTGGAAAATGGCGCTTCGACAACTACGAATATTTTTCACCCTACAATAATATATTTGATGTGTAATAGGATACAGCTTTGAAGATCATCGGGCCATATCTCTCAATTCATCAGAACAAGTGTTTTAGTTCAAAAAAATGAATGGCTTGATTTGGCGAGAATGTATCACATGTAGGAACGATTCCTTAATAACAACCCTAATCACTTAATAAGATGAAAAACATGACATAAACAATCTAGAAAGTTAACATGCAGAATATTAAAAATTTCGAATATAAATAGTTAAATATGAAAATATCGAATTGATATGTATTAGACATTGATTAAAGTGATAAAAAGGGTTCAAAATTTCGCACATTGGTAAAAGGTTGTAGAACCGATTATCTTGTAAACAGGTAAACAAGAACCCTCACACGCAAGTGGATTGCAGGTTATTGTCTATTATATATTTGGTGCAAATGTATAACATTTGGACCCCCGAAAGATTCCATGGTTTCTTTTTCCAGAATGATTGAACCCCGTTTTAATCTTAATTCATCAAGAGAAAATCGTTTAAGTCGCTTAATTTGAACCACTAAGATTACACTTTTTTAGTTTTAAGATTCTTCTTTCTTAGCACAGCAACCGCTGTCGGTCTTGGGCTAGGACTACCAGTGACTTGTTGATTATTCACAGAAAAAAGTCAGTTCAGGCGTATGTGAGCACGGTCCATTCGGGGCTTGAACCCATGACGAGCTTGTGGTTGAGTCGTGCGAGTTAACGGCTGTACCTCGGGACCGGCTTCATGTGTTAGGTTTATCGGTGAAAAAAAAAATTTGGAATATGTTTGTATTTTTTTCATTCAGATATTGTAATTCCTGGATGAATATGAAATGGGTTCGATTCACAGCACATATTAATTTCATTCATAGCGCAAAAGCGTAAAGACTACTTCAATGATGTTAAGCCCAGGCGATGATAATGTTAAAGCTGAAGAACACACATTCAAACATGAAGAGTGTTTCTTCTGAATTACATTAGAGATCAAGCAAAAAACAAACTTCACGTCCAGGTTAACATTAATTTCGGAAAAGAAACCAAAGTTCGGCAAACGAACGAATGCTACTCCCTCTTCACTCGAATGCGAGATTTATGGCTTAAGATAATAAATTATGCATAATTTTTATGTTCTCCTCGTTGTTTACCGTTTCTTCGTTATAAATCTGGCATTTCCACCCTCCCCAGTGCAGCAATTCGCCTTGACCGGTTTTGCGGTATAACAGGCGGGGGGCTAGAATGTGAAAACTGCAGCTCTAGATTTATCCCGGATGTCTTTTGCGGCCGCTTGAAACTTTGGTTGCTGGTAGCTGGCTGTATCTCATAAAATATGTATGCCTAATTGAGTGAACGTGTATGTAGAGCATATATGTGTTTGCGTTGAAGCTTAGTGCGTGTGTTTGAGATTTCAATGTTGTGCACGGCGGCTTGCCAGTCGTTTATACTGTTTCTCAAATTGATTCAACAAAAGAAACGGCGAAGACGAAACTTTTCTTCGTGAATATTATTAAATGACGTTGTATTTTTTCGTCGCATTTATCTGCTTTATTTTATTCAACATACGCGCACATACAATTTTTCACTATATGCTCGATTGCTCAATTTACTACAAACATCACCTGTTTGTCATTTTGTCTTTCTAACTTTGCATATTTTTCCCCTCTATCTCGTTGCAGAACGCGAAGTGATGGCCGACAAAGATAAATGTTTTAGCGTGAATGCAATAATTGTTTTGCTGGTTGCTCACTTTTGTGGTAAGTATTCAGCTCAACGTAGATCTCGCTATAATGTGAGTCGTTAGAAGTGCTCGATTCCTCTTCCCGTTGTTTATCGTGCCGCTCACTGTAAGGCGTTAGGATATGATAGTAGTATCAGTTAGTTTAGTTCTCTTCTTCTATTTGGCGCAACGTCCTACTCAGACATGCTTGCCGGCCTATACAGGCCTCCGAGACTTAATCCATTACCACGCAAGCCGGATAGTCAATTCTTGCTACGGAGGAACGCTCCATTGTAGGCTTGATCCCGTGATGAGAATGTTATTGAGTAGTTTGAGTTGACGACTGTAACACGGGACCGCCCCAGTTGGTTTAGCTAGTAAGCAGTAGCGGGTTTACAGTCTCGGGGGCCCTAAGCAGTAAGAGTTGTTGAGGCCCCTTTGTACATTATTACCGGGGGTACTCGGCATCCGTCTTTGATTATGTAACATTTTAACTTAAATTTTGTTGCCACCGGGGGGTGCTTATGGTTCGTCTAGCGCGGGGCCCCAACGTCCATAACCCACGGGGCCCTCCTTGCTAATACAGTACCATATTCTATCAACTGTTATGGATTATGTACTAAAGATTCCGGGGCCCCTCATTGACGGGGCCCCCCGCAATTGCTTACTTTGCTTACCGTTAAATACGCCACTGCTAGTAAGTATGGCAATATGGGGAATGAATGAAATATAAAATGCGTGAACTCCATACCAATCTATATTATTTTCCTTATTTCAAACCAATATTTAAAAAAAACATTCCTTTTTAATAAAAACAAACTGATATTTTATAATGTGTTAATGCTGTGGCGGCAACCAGATTGCGCCTGTTTGGTTTTGACCTATTAAGCTTGTTTAGTCAGCTTTTTTACAAACAATCTGGCATATTGGAATAATTTAAATGTTCGTTAAAATTTAATTATTTTACCCGTCTTTTAAAAAAATATGCCTATACTCTATTTTAAATAAGTAATAATGCTTTTATAAAAAGTGATTTTTTAAACAATTATTACTCTTCAGCATCAGTACAACAAACATACAGCATCAAACAACAAAATCATTGTACAGCAAAACAACAAATCAGCGTTTGTTCGTTCCAATGTTTTTTATTTGTTTTGTATGCATTAATAACTATAAAAATGCTTTTGTTTTTAAATCTTACACGAATTTGGCCATTCAAAAGCACGAAGTGCTAATTTTATGAGAAAAATGTCAAACTACTGTGTAATAAAATATGTTGAAAGAATCGTAAAAGGCTCTCCTATTGCGCATTAATACCGTACTGCTTTGAAATACTCGAATTTCTCGTTGATTCAAATTGAATTCGTCATACCCAAACATAACTCATTTTACTGAAGCAAACCTTCTACAATTGGGGAAAAATTGAGGTTTTCAATGGTTTTACTCGAAACACTGCATTTATTAAGCAATGTATTAACTGTATAAAGCAACGATATTTTGATTAATTTTCCGGACAGTTTCGAGCTCATATATCAAATTACTGACGTTTTGATTCATATTCCGGGCAACCTCAAAATTTCATTTATAATCTTCATATTAACACACACACAAACACACACACCACTTCTTTTGTTTTACGTATTACGTATCAACTTATATTTACGTCCGGACAACAAATTCTGAGGGTCATTGTCCTCCTGGATCAACAGGACGACGGTCTTACTGACAATGGGGTTTGCCTGCGGTTTTTCTGTTGCATTGAACCGAATTACTGCTGCGCGGTTTGAAGATCTTTCCTGTACGGCCATTAAGGCATTGGGCACATCTATCTTCAAATATCGTTTTTATTATTATGACTGAATCTTTGTTCGTGTTATTATCACTGTTAAAAAACGTATTTTTATGCAATTAATCACAATTTACTTCGGCTGTCGGGAATTAAAATCAAGATGAACAATATTGCTCCAAATTTCGGACAGTTTGAAATACATATTTTAATAAAATTCAGAGCACAATATAGTACAACACTATTGTTTTCACACTGACAACTACTTCGACAATAGATTTCACTGGGTTTTAATGCACTCAGACGTGATTAATAGGAATTATCGAAGAAATAACACTGGTTTAGATCTGAAGCAAAACTGCTAAGAATGCCTCTGGTGTTGATCTGACCGACAGAAAATATTTATTTACTGTTTCATCAGGGCATACTAGGGTCATACACGTTTTAAATTGAATCTAATACATCATGGCAAACATGTAAAATTAGAAAGTGGTATGGCCAGGGACTATATATGAAGCAATTCAATAAAAACATGCCGAATGTCCGGAATTTGAAGCTGTCTGTAATTTGAAGCATAACGGTATTTGATATTTGATGATAAGACGATGATGATGAAATAGAAAAACGCACTTAAAGTATTGTATGCTCGACAAGATTCATAAATAGCCGTTTTTTATTTAGAAAGAACGGCATCGGCCGTATTGCTTAATGTTAGGGTTATTCGCTTTTTATGCATCCTGAGCAAACTCACACATTTTACAGGATTGCTTTCAATATTAAACTTGCGTTTTATTATTGCGTTGCAGTGTATGGACCGATACAGTTCTTCTTGGGCTGTTGATTCTTGATGGACCCATTTTCAAAGCATATAACGGTGCTTTAAACAGCAACAGATATTATGCGCCGATCTGCGCTTGTTCTTTTTATACCCTTGTCCAACACTGGTACATATAATGACGTTTTTGCAGTTGACGTACAGAAGCAGCGAAATAATAATTTTACAGTTGTGTTTGAAAACTGACGATCCTGGACCACGTGACCACGTTTATTGTGTATAACTGACGACATAAAGCATTCAGTTTTATAGCATATAAAACATAAAATATGAAACGGTGATGCATTTAATAAGCACGATACAATGGAGAATGAGTTTAGCTAAATTGATAACGGTAGATATTCTTCTTCTTCCTCTTTGACTCAGCAACCATTGTTAGTGAAGGCCTGGCTGTACCACTTGTGGGCTAGGCTTTCAGTGACTTATTGAGCAGGATAGTCAGTCCTACGTATGGCGGCACTGTCTATTTGAGGCTTGAACCCATGACGGGCATGTTGTTACTACTACACCAACCATTTATTTCTTCTTCTTTTTCTTCATCTTCTTCTTCATTATATGACATGGTCATACTGGTCAATATAGGTTCTCTAGATTAATTAGGCACCATGAAATTTTCCAATAGTAGTGAAGTGAGCTATACTATTGTAGTTATTGCTGCTTGAAACAAATTAATTCATAATTTATTTGCTGTACAATCTCCGTGCGTTACATTCAATGATTTCTCGTTTGAATTCAGATCGTTCAGACAGACCAAAGCGAACGTGACATGGCAACACGTATCAGCCAGTAGTCTATTTTGCATGCAGAGAGTTTGTAGCAGAAAACATTGCGCTTCTAAAGAATCGGCATGATTATCAACAGAGTACAACTTTCGAGAAACTCCCTAAAAACCAACACCAAACCGTTGTCGTATTTCTGTTCACCACTAAAAATGAGAGAAATACACAATAACAGAACAGAAACACACAAGCACATATATACACACCCACATATATATACATACACAAATAAACGACGAACACTGGAAAGCACGAAACGATTCGTGCGAGATGTACGGCAGGTCGCATGCTAGTGCCAAACAAATGCAAATCCTGCTTAATACGCATCATTAAGTAAATCGAATAAACGGACTATCTCAGGGTCTTTCCGAGAATCTGAGGAGGTGTTCGAAACGGTGCACTTTGTCCCACCAGTAAAAGAGCGGTTGATGTACAAAAAGGATCGTTGCCAAACGTAGGCCACGTATCGCAGATACCGCAGGAATCGTTTTATAAAGGAAAGTTTTGCACCAGGGACGCAACGACCAATTTCAAGCTGTTTCTGGCTACACTCGCTTTAACGCGCCGTAGCGAACACCGGTAGTATAGATTTTGCCTTCAAAACGTTATATCACTCTTGTTAGTGGTGGTCTTGAACCCTTTTCACGTGCAGGTTAGAAGATTGGAACCACTAGTCGGTGACCTGTGTTCGATTGGAAAGGTGATGATTGTGCTCAGTCAATCCAGGAAATGGGCTCCCGTCCATTGTGCGAACTTGCGTGGTAGCTTCGGCGATTGAATCGATACATAGGTCGCCTCTCACGGTCCGCCAATTCGAGCTGACTTGATTGGACAGTCTACGCTCAATGGAGTAGTTTTAAGATTGCACACCGAAGTGAGCTGCTCGTTTGCGGTTACGGTTGAACGCTGTCTGGGGTATACGGCCGATCTAAGGTGGGATGGAAGCAGGAAATTTGCATAGTTTTGCACTTTTGTCGATCCGCACCATATGGATGAAAGGTGGTGATTCATGCATCCGCTCCGATGAATGATGCGAGCAACACGCTACACTTTGAAGCTTAATTTGGGTCGCAATGCTTTGAATGAATGCTGCACCCCTATGCCACCATGCAGTTCTTAAGATGCTGACTTGGGTGATGCTCTTGGGACGTGTGGAAGCAATCAAGGCATCGGATTGGAGGTTTTGCTTTACGTCGGCTTGGTCGTGCCCCGAGGGGTTTCGCTAGTTTTAAGGCAGACACGATGATAGACTGCCAAGGCCCGTGGGACGAGTGAACCCGTCGCTGTTGCCAAATTTATCGCCACTCGAAACTGTGCAGTTTGCTTCCCTTGGGAACAGACATTAGGACTGTTCCGTTTGGATGAGCGCAGCGGAACGAGACATCACAGGCTGTTCCAGGTGTTTGTGTCTTTCCTGTAGTACGAAACGCGTTTTATCCTCGGGCAGAAATGGATAAATGGGTATCCAAGTGTAACCAATTGCGACCCCGTAAGCGGCACAGGAAGGTGGAATAAACGAGTCTATTAATCTTGTGCTTTAATTAGTTTCCCTCCAGGTAATGGTTCGGTTTTACCTTGGTGGAGACGCTCGATTGTGGAGCTCGGTTTTTTTTCTATTTTATCACCAAGACGGCCAGCGGCATGGATAGGTACAAGTGTTTGTAGCTAAAATGCGAATCCGTGAAACGGAAAATAGCAACACTGTTTTTGGGACAGAGAAAATCGAAAAAATTGGTTGAAACAGATGAAAGGCCATCGGAGAAGAAAGAGAAGTAAATGAAATCGACGATAATCAAAGTGCGCCTATGGAATGCTCTTTGATTTCGTTTATCCAATACATTTGTGAGTTTCTCTCGGTTTCACTTAAGCTTTCCACTATATTTGGGCAAATGCTACGGAGCATTCACATAGCTAACTGTGTCTTCGAAGCTGAATTCTAGTTGTATTCTTTGTATTTTTCGCAATTCTGAATGTTCCGTATTCTGTGTCTTGCGTTGCTAAGGCACTTCTTTGGTCCTTTCTGAAAATATACATGAAGGGAAACGGCATTTTTTTATGATTAGATTTTTTCCATGTTTAATTGTAGACGATTTGAAACGTATTGTATCATGTAAAACAATATTCCTTAAAAACTTCTTATTTACATTGTATAAAACAAAAGAACGATTGAATATATACTACTTTTCATGTGACAAATTATTCATAAAAAGGCATTCTATGAGGAACGCAACCTACAAAAGTAAAACAATAGCAAAAAAAGGCTCTTGAGCGTCTGTTTAATGCGTAAAGATTCATTGCGGGAGGAAACCACTCGGAAGCTTTCTCCAAGCCGTTGACATAATATACCGTATGTTGCGACGACATGTAAGCTGGCGAGCCATTTTCAAAGACAGCGACAGAAAGACAGCCGGAAAAGAAAAATAACGTATGTATCATTCACTTGAGTTCTGTGGCCCATATGTCGGGTTCTGATTGACTGTTGTGCTGTGTTTCGGTGCTGACTAGAGTTCAAGAAACTAGACGCACAGCGAACACGATTTTCCGGGAAGCGCAAGAAACAAAATCTTACTGCGTGTGTCGCACGTTTGGGTACGCACACGTGTCTGTCGTGGGGTGTGTCGGCCAAACGGAGAAATCGATATGTGAACGCATTTTGCCAGTTGCGAAAATGCTTCAAGCCGAGATATGTGTCGGTTTAACTCTTGAGTCCAGGGACGGAAACGCTTAATACGATCGTTTGAGTTTCGTGTATTCTTTCTTCTGCTTTCACTCACATGCCTTGATCTGATTCATACGGTGTAATGTATTAACATTGTAATCTGGACCCATTTATCTTGACGTTTAAGATGACTTCGGTGACGCCTACTGTTCTTAACGTTGGTGGAGGTGGTGCAAACCTCGACGAACGAGAGAGAAAAAAACAAATACTTAACTCATGGATAGCAAGCAAATCTACAAAAAAGCACATGTGCTCTAATGTTTGTATAACTGTGTGTGTGTGTGTGTGTGTATGTGTGTGTGTATGTCTTTTTCGGCACAGTAAAAGACACATTGCACCGAAATAGATGTGATAAAGTAATGACAAGTTTTTTGCTTCTAACCTTTGAGAGAACTTACACTTCGTGCACACACTCCTAGCAATATGCTTTTCACTCACTGTCGGGTCGACCCATTACATCCTTATCCTCTCGCTTCGTTCGTAACCGATGGCCAAAAGTTTCAATAAATCATCTCCGTTGAGAATACTTTTTTCCATTTTTGTTTAGCATTGCTCCATGTTGGGGAATAACGGGGGAACGTGAAGCGTAAAGGAAGTTTCTGCTTCGGTTAGGTTTGTATTTGGTTGGCTAGAAGCTGAAATTAAGTGAAAAATATGATACATTTATCATTCCTACCCAACGTGGGTAGCAGACACGTAACCCATCCCCATCGTCCCCAACTTATGACGAAGGTGGTGAGGCAAATGAAAGTTCGATAAAAATGTGGCAAAGGATGTGTTTGCCGAGATTGTTGATGCGTTCTGGTTCATTGACTCGCTCGTTGCGGGTGGCGCGTGTGTACGAAAAGATGTGATAGATATGATAAATCTGCTACTCTATGGGTATGTTTACGCAAGTATTTCGGGATACAAAAGACAAGCTCCCGGCACTTAAATGACGCAAAGGGTTGACATGTCACGTTCGGAATGGTTTCTATTGTAGCTCCTCGCAAGGACCAAGCCGGGACACCATGACCATGATTGGATGAAATAAATTTACTGGAAAACGATAGCTAGTCATACGGTGGCGAAGATTACGCTTGATAAAATGATTACACACATTTATTATCTGTAATCTGTGGACATTTGTTGCATCCAAAAAATGTCAATATTTTTATCACATTGGAAAAAGAGGGAGGGAGGGAGAAAAAAAAATCACATGAAATCATTTTCGGAATAACTAAACTTATTCATTCTTTTGTCGCGAACAAATTAAGAAAGCAACACGCTAAAAATCAGAGATCCTTCACCGTTGTACTAGCCTTGATTCTATTAGGTTTGCTTTCCCATCACTGCTCAGTCAGCTGTAACACGTACAACAGCGTAGCTTTCGCCGATGCGATGAAGCACAATCTACTCACGAAAGGTCGTTTTTCATCTGCACATCAAGTACCGGGCGTCTCCATTGTTCAGCGTTCCCGGCCGCCTCCATTAGGTGACGATCTGCATTATCGGGCGGGGTGTGTGTGTGTGTGCGGACCCGTCAGCTCCGGACATCCGACGTGACTTCAAACCCCGTAGTGCGTTGGAAGCGAAGGCACAGAGTAAACAAAAATTAACTTTCGAAATTATAAAATCATTTCGGTGTATAAAGACATCGCCAATTAATCAACGGAACATCGTGAGCAGGAGGGTGCGATCTGCTACGCCTGTTCGCTTCCTCATTGTTCCTCATCGCGAGAGAAAGCGGGCATGGTGCAAGAAGGAGTACACAAGATTAGAACATCGTCCTTTCTGGAGGCTGATCTCCAGGGTTCGTGGAATGTTTTCTTTTTTTTTCGATAAGGCCTTTTCATCTAAAGACGTTTTTTCTTCTTCAATTCTTCTGCTATCCCAAATCCACGGTACGGCATTGTAACGAAAAGCACTAATAATGTAGCATAGAAGAAAACGAACTTTTCTCCAAAACTTGTAGACACGCACGAAGAAAATGGTCCACTCGTTGGCGGCGGTAGGCTCTGTGACGGACACGTCACGGTGACTTTTGTCGCGTCTTATTTGAAGGTTTTCGCGGGAACGCGGACCGGTCGCCGCATCATCTCGGGTGGTGTATATTTATCTTTTCGATTTTAACTTTTGCTTGGCGCACGCAGATATCGCACGGAGACGTTTCTCGTTTGGCAGGCGGAGAACGGGTGAGGTCAAACAATGACAAGGCAGTCAAACCGAAAAAGCTCGTTAGGGATCGGGACCCCGTGGCCACGGTTGAGCAATTTTGATTTTCGCGGTGACGAATTTCGACATGACTTTTGAATAAATACATTTTTGGTGCGAAATAGCAATAGAAAAGTAATCACTACGCCAGCAAATGGTGATTTTAATGATAAAGTGTGACTGTTCTCGCTTTTCGAGGGGTATGAGGGTGGTGCGTACCGGACCCGGAAACTGAGGCCGAGGAGGCAAATGGGGGCGATAAGTTGGTCTCGCTTTGAAACGTTTTCCTTACCCACCCAGGTTCTAGATGATGAGCGAGTTCGATTTTTGTTACCGATTTGTTGAGCTTAGTCGTCGTTTGATGCGGAAGAATGGTTTGGTATTGGGACAGCTTTATTGCTTTCCGGTGCGCTGGCGACATTTGGCGTGATGGGGAGGGGTTCGAGGCAGAAGTTTGATATCGTTAGATGGAGACGATGAAAAATCGAGATTAAGTCAACCGAGGCTAGCAACCGCACTGGCCTGTGTCAACACAATTACTTGATAATGATGGGAAAACTCATCAACTCACTTTCACCAATGCGTGCTAGGCCGCAGTTTATGCGAGGGGCGCGATACAGGCAGATGGATAATTTCTCTCAACACTAACTTTCAAGTGAAATTGAAACGATGACTGAATCTTCGATCGAATCCAAAAATTAGCTCCCCCCTCTCTCTCTCTCTCTCTCTCTCTCTCTCTCTCTTTATTTGTTGCTGGACCACTTCCGTTCGGTGAATCTATGTTGATCTAGGTTTCATGCATAGGCGTTTCATATTTAGCTTTGCTTTGTTTTGAAGAGTTCAGCACGTGCAATGCAGCAAAGGATCCGTGATTTACCGTCGGCGACTGAACTGCATTGTCAGTTTTGAGCCATACATCTTTTTGGGTGTTAGTTTTATCATAGAAGGTGATATACTTTGATGCTTCCGATCTCTTGTGCCAATCCGCTGTGTACCTACTGAACGGTGAAGAATGATACGGTCCAACAGACCAATGGAGCGGAAAACGGCCACCTTCTGTTTGTCTTTCAGCGAAAGCGTTAAATTACAGACGCATTTTCACGCAAACTCACTCACTCGCAAATTTTCTTCTCGCAAAAGGACGATTTCCCTGATTGTTTGCATAGGGCCGTGCCATGGTGGGCGAGTTGTATTTTATGAAGGTATAGTGTTTTCGCGAAGCGCTTCTTCGCACAAGCGGTTGGGACGTGCGTTTGATGCTGGCCCGCGCCACACTAGTCCAAAAGCTGTATCACAGATCGCCAAATAAACGACCACCTCGGCACTCGGAAATATGATCAATATTTGATATTCAGGAGCCGTTTTCAAATGAACTAGGAGGAGCGTTAAGGATTTATTTATTGCGCCGGTTCGGCTTTGGGTTCGTGTTTGGAATGGAACGATAGCGCGTCTTCGATAGGGATGTGGCGATTTTGCTGGTCTTGGAATTGGAATCGAGGTAATTGAAAAGCCATCGTCAAGCTTATCGGTGCTGCGCTAATGTTGTGATAATTTGATGATTCGTGATTTACGCTTTAACCAGCCAACTGAACATTGTTTGAACTGTATGGTCCTTCTCGGAATGAACCTAGTACGGCGATGACCTCGGGAAAAATAGCAGCCTTGGATGGAATGCGCAGATTGTTCGTTTGCATAGGATTGAAGCGAAACGTAAAATGAATTTATAATTTTTATGACATGTTTCTGCAGAATGAAATGTAAAAAAACAACAATATAATAATGTTTAAATAGCTGTAGCTGTAGGCATACCTGAAAGCAGTAAACAGTACAACCGGACTATCCTACAGAAATAAAAAAAAACTATACGTGTAAAATAGTTAACACTGCAACACTGTATTGTATTATTTCGAATTTTATGCCCAGTGGTACATGTCAATTGTACTTACTGAATATAGTTTTTCATACTTTCATTTGCCCTAATCGACAAATAGCGTAAAGCATGGGAGCTACATTTGAAGCGAAAAAATGCAAAGCAATTTTCAAATTGAAGATTCCATCACTCTGCTTTATGCATTGTCATTGAACAAACGAGATGGATAATAGGAATCGCTTCAGAAAACCCCAAAAAATCTCGTTTCATGAAATGGTTACTATCAGAGCCCAAGATCGGGCATTGTAGATGCTAAGAACCAAGAATCAATTCACCCCAAACCGAATGCTGCTGCTTACAACACACAAAGCACCCCGAAGATGGATAGATAGAGCAGCTGGCAGTGTGGCAGCGTGCGGCAGCGAAGAGAAGCTTACAAGAAAGCGAACAGAATGATGGAGAAAGTAACGAACAACAGTCCATAGAAGGTTTGTGGCTCCGGACGCACGCAACGCGCGATGGTGTGATGATCGAACCAATCTCCTTCCCATGGGTAAAGCGAGAAATCAAAGTGAACTTTTACTCCAAATAAAGAAATCAAATTTCATCGAAGAAAAATGCGCTCCACCCGAAAATCCGTGGAATCCGATAAACTTCTTGTCAATAGGCTTTTTCCTTTTCGGTCACAGATCCTTTCGCCACGCTGTTACGCTGCGTACGTTGCGGTAGCGTGCCGTGTCGGGATATTTATATCCCTGGAGATGTTTTTTTTACTTTGCTGTAGAGTTTACGTGTCGCACCCTACCCTTGGCCGGAATGACGTGTCCGCACATGCAACACACAGCCGTTCCTTGGGGCTAAATTCTTGATGGCTTAGAAGATGGCGTGAAGAGCTTTGGAAAAGATTGCACCAGCATTAACACTCTTCCCATCGTTGGCCAGGGATGGGAATATAAATTTCAATTCCATTGATCCGTTGATTTCAGTTCGATTTTCACGTCATTTAGTGGAAGGACTCTGTTGCCAATAATGGAAAAGCATGTTGTCTGAACTTTCTTATTAATGTGAGTTTATCAATCGATTATTTTTGTTTTCCCTTTCAGCTTCAGTAGCCAGCACGGGATTGAGGAATCTCTCATTGTCCATCAAACCACCGTGGGTGAGACGTGGTCAGGAGGCACAGCTACACTGTCAGTATGAGATGGAAGGCACACCGCTCTACTCCGTCAAATGGTACCGAGGCACACTGGAGTTCTACCGATATTCACCGTTCGAAAATCCACCAGCAAAAATCTTTCCATTTACTGGTATTAAAGTAGATGTGAGTATGCAATTCTCTATTATTGTATAGGATCCTGCACAAAAGAGATGTCCTTTTTTAATCAAAAATATAGATTTTGGATAAGCATGTATAGTGTTTAGCATTTGGTGAGACTTTGGTTTTGTGATGGTATAGTTACAAAAAGATTTTTGATATTGTCTGTTCACGTTAAGTGTTCCTGTCTATTTAAGCAATTATTATCAGTCTGAAAATGCACACACACAACATTTATTTTCTTAACCAGCTGCCCACCGATATTCACAGTGAGTGTGACTTTAAAAATCAATAGCTTCGTACACAAAAAGTTTGTTTTTCGCATCCAGCGATTCGACAGTGAATCTGAATGCAACAACCAAACCCCGTATTTATAACCGGTAGTTAACACATCGCTTCATATTTATTTATTATTACCCAACTTTGCCTTGCCTGCGACTACATAAATTGTTTTATAGCCTATTTATTCGTCTTCTTTAGCGCAATAACCGTTGTCGGTCAAGGTCTGCCCATATTACCACTAATGGACTTACAAATTACCTATAGCAGGTTAGTCAGTCCTACGTATGTGAGCTCGGTTCATACGGGGCTTGAACTCGTGACGGGCGCGTTTATCAAATCGAGCGATTTGACGAGTGTACCACGAGTGTGGAAATTATAGTAACATAATATCGAATCCATATTTGTTATATTATAGTACATACGTTTTTGATGTAGTATATATTACTCAATTTTCAGCGGCTGTATCTGGGAAAGTAATAACAATACCATAATCAACAATACCAATTATAATAACAATAACGGTCCAACATAAAACCTTTCTATTGGCAAAAAGTTAATCATACTATGTACCAGTAGTTAGCTAGTTTGTTATCAACAGCCATTATCCCAGTTGTTAAAATGTTGAGCTAATGTTTTCAGTCATTTTTATCTTATTTTTATACCATTGTACAACTTATCGTTAAAAATCTCGTAATTTCGGTGCAGGTATATTGCTTTGGGATGACATCTCACGTCATCGGGATGTGCTTGTTCATCAGTGAAAGCCAGTTTTTGATAAAGCTGGTTGAAAGCTCCACTGCTTCAAGGCGCTTTACGCTTTAACCTCTTAACCCCGGAATGGTAGTTAACGAGGCATCGTTCAGCAGCAATTAAGTGCTGAAAATGAACGATAAAGCCCACAATCCAAAAGATCTCACATTGGTCTCTTGCAGTTGTAATTCCGTAAACATGAACACTGGGGGTGCGAAGATATTGCGAAATGAGAACGACGTGTTTGAGTTGTTCTCACTTCATGTTGTGTACGTTGCGAATGGTTCAGCTGCTTTCACAGGCATACCAAAGAGTTTGAAGAGATCCCCCATCCAGGATACGCCAGGTCGTCATTGCTGCGACCACTGAGTAAGCGAAACACTGAGTAGCATTTGACGCTTCCGGAAGCTACTCGACCATGCTTTTAGCGTCCGTGGGAGGCGATGGGAGTGCTTAATAAAAGTGATTTTCTTTTCAACCAAGATAAGATGAAACGAAACATAAGGCTTTCTATCATACGCATCGCACGGTTGATGCTGGAAAACTTGCATTCACTGTACGCTCTTGTGGATTTGTCTGCAAAAAGTCACATCAAATTACTCGTAACCCGAATCCCGTCGCTGCAAACGACTCGCTCTGACACTGTGTATTTCTCACAATGTAGATTTGTTGTTGGTTGTACAGAAAAGAGGGAGGTTTGCATAGAATGCCAAAGGACACATTTCAGGTCTGGTGTCTGGCATACCAGTGGGCATAGTGTTGAATCTGGGCCATTCCAGTACATGCGAGCGGTGTATGAGCGATCCGTTGATGTGTGGATTTTATTTGCTTTGTTTTCTTAAAGGAAGCCAACTGAGAAGGCATTTATCTTCAACAATGGCGTTTATTGCGCGCACATAATCCGCCCTGGTAGATCACTTCCTGTTTTGAAGTGGTATGAGGTATGAGTAGTTCTTATCTGAAGCGTTTGTTTTAAATTCTTTCATGTGGCCAATTCGCGACGAAGTAGTGTATTGTTCCATTGGGAAGAAACTTATAATCCATAAGCACACTCTTCCCATTGACAGTTTGTATTCTTTTAATGACCTCAAATCTTTATATGTGTTTATGTATGGCGTAAGCACAATGCGATGTGTCCTTTGCTTACCAACTAAGCGTATAACTTACAAATATTTAGCGTGTAAGCTTCGAGAAAAAAACTAAGTTAAAGTTTATAAAATGAATAGTTATTAATATTAATATTTAATCACACCTTGCTTAATACAAGCACTATACTCCACGCATGTAACATTGTATTACTGGCAAAGTTTCCTAATTGTGTGCATCTGGACTATCGTTTAGCTAATTTTTCCATATGCCATAAACATTTGCTATTAAAATTTTTTCTTGATGATCGTGTTTATTTTATTTACTGCTAAACATGAAAGTTGCGAGATGAAGGTAGAATATGTGACACGGCAAGGATTAAATCTCTCACATGCAGACGTATTGCCGTTCAAAACGATATGCTGTCACCATGTTTGAGCGCTTCCATTTCATCTTCTCCTTTCTGAAACGTCTCGTACTCATACGGTTAACTCTTAAAAACGGTTAACGCTGTTTCCTGTTTTCTTAAAGACCTGTCTGTATCAACGTGATATTGCTTATCCAAAGCGTTCCGCACACGGATAGGTGAGTGGAAGCGAAGGAAGGCGTGAAGATAAAATGTCACCCCGTGTGCATGACGTTAATTAGTTTATATTTCAAGACGCCGATGTACGGTTTCTACGTCTAACGGTTTCTGACTCAGAGGGGGGGTTTCCCTTTTTGGTTTCCCTACCAACGCTTAACCGTGATTATCTGCAAGCCGTAAGGCAAACAACCACACATACACACATACATATACATACATCCATACAGAGTCGTTACTGAACTCGATCGATACACTCCAGTGTATATGAAGTGGTAAGAGCGTGAAAGGAGCAAAATTTATGCCCCATTGACTGTCAAAAAGGTTAACTAAATCAAGACTTTTCTTGTGAGGATGACAAAAGAGCACTTCTGTTGAAGAAAAAAAAAAGAAGAAAAAAACAATATCTTCAAACGGACATACCAACGCACGTTGGTCGATAGAAGATAGGATGGATTTGACTGATAACAAGCTATTACAACGAAAACTCTTGGGATTGAGCATGCTTGAGAAAGGTGAAAGGTTGATTCAACAATAAAAGTTAGCATCCTTTTTAAGGGCAGTAGACGTAGATTGTGATAGTTTGACTTTTCATTCGACCATAAACCGGCTCGCTGTTATTTGAAGTGCTTCAAGAAGTTTAATGTTTCTCATTTGTCAACAAACCGCCTAAGTATACAGCATCGATAGTGATTATAGTATTATGATTGGTAACAATCATGGTCCATCATCCTGTAATTGATTGATTCTTTCTTGGACTTGAGAAACATTTCAATGTTGAATAAAGGATCTAAAAAGCTTTTTTTAGTTCAAGTTTATCGGTTGTAATTTAATATAAATTTGATGTATCACTTACTACCAGATAATGTGTGGAAGATTCAGAAATGTTTATTCTACTGATATTGTTGAAAAATATACCTTATCATTAGGGAAAGATTCCTACAAAATTCACCACGGTGATCAGAATGAAAACACAGACACACTTCAACACGATGGTAAAGATGTTTGCTCTTTTAATACCCCGAATGGTACAGATTGTTATCATTTTAACTTTAATGTCTGTTTCCCGCTATGTGTTCGTAATTGCAGCAGATTAACTTTGCTCTTACATACCATCCCTTAAACAAAGGAGCAAAAAACAACAACAAAACCCATCGTTTTGTTTCGTTTCTCTCCGTGACCAAGACACAACTAAAAGGATCGACTGCTGTCGTAAAGAATTAACCATAACAATTACATTTAATATCTTACCACCTACTGCTTTCACTTCTTCGGTATTGCATTACCGCCTTACAACCGAGGTCGGATTCATCAGATAGATGAGTACGTAAAGGGGCTAGCAGACTGCTTCACTCCTGACCACAAGCTCAGGGCTTACCGATGCACATGGTCGAGTTAGTCGTGATTGCCTTTCTTAGTGAGTGTGATGTTGCTTCCTATCTTTCCGACACTTCCTACGGGTGACTGTTTCAGCGCAAATTGGTTGGCTGATGACAGTAGTGGCGGTGTCATAAAACCCGGAAGATAATCACGTGACCATTAGAGCAATACGCGCAAACACTTGCAGCGAGATTTTCTAGACTCTAGTTAGCTACTTGCAGCAACTCCCTGCAGTAGAAATGTCTTAAATGTCTCTTGCACCGGGAAAATCTGCACTTATCGGGGGCACTTTTAACTGTTATGGTTATTGCTCTAGCGGCAGAAGAGTTGAAGGAAGAATCTTTCCTCTGACAGTGACAGGTGACAGGGGATACAGATTTCAAGCGTCAAGAAATAATGAGCCTCCTGCTTGCTCGGCCAGCTCTGGACGGTTGGCGTTGGGGGTCTATCGATGCGGTTGTTTAATCTTCTCTCTGGTCGGCCAGAGCGCACCCCAGGACATAGCGGCACCTAATGAGCGCCTAATTAATCAACCAAACGTGTCTCGCAAGCTGGTATGGGAACCATCTGTATCGGGCGCTTGCTGTGGTTCGTTTTACCGCATCGGAACGTCTTATCATGATCAAGGTTGAAGGTTGCTATCGAAGATTGTTGTTCCGTGCGGTTCATCAGCACTTCAACAAAACAATTAGTTCCACTCGGTGAAGCACATTACACGGTATGGCCATGGAGCACACTCACAACATTTCCCGTCAGTGGCAGCATTTCGGGCGGCCAAATCAAGACGGCCCGAATGCCAGATCGCCTTTATTACCTGTAATGGTCACGCACATGCTGCTCAGGCAAGGATGCTGTTTCACAGACAGTGAAATGTTATAGACAGTGCAGTATTAGAGCAGCAGTATGAATCAATTTGCATATCTAATCAAGAAATGAGCTTTGCCGGACATTCAGACAGCTCTGGATTATCTCTCGCTTCACAGTTCGGTTGTTACCGTTTCGACAGGAAGGTAGTGTCCTGTCCTAACTGAACATATGGTGTGCGTGTGATGAACTAAAGGAAGGTCCTTGCATCGGATCGCGGTTTCACGGCCACCTCAAATAATGACCATTCGTCTTTGTCCTCGCAGCGACAATACAGGCGGTTTAAATTAATCTGTGAAACGTCATACGACGATGCGCTTGGAACCGCTTTTGAAGCTAGCCGTTGATTACTGTCCACGGTTATCATGTCGTGTAAACCAACGCAAAGCAAACAGTGTTTCTTCCCTTGCCTGGCAATGCTTCGTTACCGGGGGCACCCAATAGTACGCTGTATTTCTAAGGCGTGCTGGAGTCTTGTGTAAATAATGGCAAATGATTGCGGCGTATTGCGCGTTGCCATCGAACGTAATTCTGACCGGTCCCTCTAGCTAAGGATTTAGGGATTAGACAATTTCTATGCTACCAGTGCATGAATTTGATAGGGCAAAACTGTGAGCAACCGAACAAGATTTAAATAGTGCAGATGTGTGATTTTGTGTGAAGTTATTTCATTATACATTTGCTCAAAGGTTTGGTATCAATTATTCGCCTATTTGCATAATCACTCGTTGAACGTACAAGACCAACAATGCAGACCATATAGGAAGAAACATCAATGCTACTGTTGTTGGTGTCTATAATGTGAAGAAAATTCTATCATAACAAATGCAGCACACACATAAGACAGCAGTTTATTAAAGGCAGAAGATTAGAATCCTGGTGTGACGATGGAATGTATAGATGGCTTCGGTCCTATATTTTAACGGTTAGAAGAACGGGCCAATGATTGTAATGCTGTTCGATTCCTCGCTTTGTAGCATTGAAGGAATGGCAATCGTCGGAGAATTTAGTTTAATTAAATGAAAATTCCTCTCTTCGCCTCTTGAGTGATTTCCAATCTCATGTTCAGCTTCCTACCATTTCGATATAATATTTTCAAGTTTACATACATACATACAGCCCAACATAATCATTTACCAAAACATGAACGATAAGTATGGTGTTGTATAAACAGTAATTTAGCACACTACTTTGGCAATTTACTACTACTTACCTACTATTGAACACGGTTTCTGAAACAACCATCAGATTTTTGAATTTGCTTGTTTTACATTTTATTAGTTACACGTTTTGAGACCACCAAATTTTATTTTTAAATTATTACATTTTTAGTCATGAAAAGGTAGGGGTTCTCAATCGCAAAGGAAAATAAAAATAAAGGAATAGTAATACCACCTTCAGTGCTTTTATGGTTTTATTTTACAAAGATGATTTTCTGTTTTACTTTTCGACTTACGATTCTGGAGCCTTTCAAATTTCGAGCGTCGGTCACCGATAATTTTTGATAAGAAACGTTAATGATGATACCCACTCAAAAGGGTTGCTTTGGGTCTGTACTGATAAAAGGTGGTTACGAAAATAAGTGAAAGAAGAAACACAATTTTAATTACATAAAAAGAAATCAACAGCTACGATGAATCCGAATTGGACAAAAAAAAAAGGTTAGCGCTATGACTACCCGTCAAAAGCGCCATATCGAGGCAGATGGATTATGTTGTGGAAAAAATCTAAATCAAACCGGATCAGCTCATGCCCGGGAGTTTTTGCATCTAGAGATTTTTTGTTGTCGTTGGACGTTTGGGTTCTAGCTTGTCTTGTGGTGGGGATCAGACTGCAAAACGACAGCATGCAGCATCTTCGTTTTATTCGCTGATGGCTTTATTTTAATTAAGATCATTAATTATGATTTTTAATATCAAACTTGTGCCCAAGAAATCGCAGAAACCATGGCTATATTGGTGGTATAGTACTGGTGGAGTAGAACGCAAAATCGAGGGTCGTGTTTGAACGCCAGTCGTCACCCTGGCGTGAACCGATGGGCAAAAGGGATAAAAGAAGTCGCTTAAGGGTGTCAAGAATGAACCTCTCCCTTTCGTGCCTTGGATGATTTGTCGAAAGTCTTACGAAGTTGTTCGAGTGCAAGTAATTGATCTTCTGCTTGCTCTTGATGGGAACGCTCAAGAGCCCTAGGACAAGTCAGGCACAATTTCGTCTTTGCTAGTTGTATGGAAATATGGGTGGTAATGTTGAAATATTAATTTGTTTATTTTTTAATTACTTCTGTTGACATTTTCCAGCGTATATAATGAATAAATGTCATCACTAACATGTATAAATTATGATTAATTAAATATTAGGATAAACAATAGTGGGAATCATATTTCGTTAGTCATCTTTTGCTTTTTATTACGCAGAGAATGATACAGCATACAAAGTCGTAAAATAAATGTTAATGTAATTTATTTAAATTATTACTTAATTGCGTTGATTGTTAATTTTGTTGCATTATGACATTTATGCGTTTTTTTTACTTTCCTGTCGAATATAAGCATTTTAGTCTACTGGAGGATATGATTTTTATAGCTTACCTGTGCTATGTTCACTATTCTAAAGGTGGAGTTGGTCACGAAGTAATGCCTCTTCCAAGCAATCGTTGTAAATCAGTTTCTCAGCTCAAACGCGAACACCAAAAAGACGGACGAACCCCGTAAGTGATCATTTTTATAAGACCAATCTTTTGCTTCATGCTGTGTTTGAAAGTAACGAAACATAGTCGAGTAAAAGCTGCACAAATGGCACAGCAATCTGCACGTATCGTGTACGGATTTGAAACGATGAACAGCAAAACTTCTGACACGTGCAGCATGATGGATAGAGAATACAGAGAATATGCGGGCGGCGTGCGGAATTTCATTCGGATTAGCGGTCAGTTGTTAGAGGGAACACACGGTTCGTCTAATGGGATGCTATACACATCTCCCAAACCGCCACCGTTCGGCGGGGGAATGGGAATGTCCATTTGTATTAGTGAATTCCAAGTTTCCTTTCGTGCGCTTTCTTGCAATAGTCTAGAAACAACATACCTTGAAGGTGTGTGCTCGATCACGGTCTCGCACGAAAGTATTTAGCGAAGGTGCCGTGCGAATCGATTGATTGCACCGAGCGGAGGTACTTCATTAGGTGATTCTAATTTCACTCTGCGAGAAGGAAAGTAACACGGGGTGGTAAATATCCTACTGTCGCCTTGCCCTAGCATCCCTCGCGCTCTGAAGCATTAAGGGGTGTAGGCGAAGGCAGTTGGAGCTGAGAAAAAGTTTTTGATTAATTACGGTTTCCGAAGGCCTACAGGTGCTCCGGTTGTGGGCGCAGGAGAAACAGCCTGGAATCGATTACCGACCGCGTTGTTGCATGAAAATAGCAAAATGGCACACTGGAATAGAAAGTTTGTGCTACGGTCCGTTTGGATCGGGGAAAGCTGTACGAGAAACGAAAAAATAACTTCAAGCATGGAACAAAGCGATAGGATAGGCACAATCAAATATTAAAAGGTTCAAATTGTCTTCCATGCTTCCATCCCCGGAATAGGTGGATGCTAGGTCCGATAATGATACCAAAAAAACACGAACACAAAAGTTTGCAAAATAAAAAGCGAAAAGTGTCGTTTGTTATCGTAAAAGTTGTGTTTTTTGTTTATTGTTTGTTTCACTCGAGGAGTTTTCTGTTTGCATATAGTACAACTGCGACTTGCAAAAGGAGACTCATCGGGATTCGGTTGTAAATAATGTCCTAATGCATGTTTTGCAAGCCGTTTCAATCAATTTATTTCCCTTTACTTCAAGTAATTTTGGTTTTTTGCTTGTATTGCTCATCTTTACCATTTATTCGAATTTTGATTTTACACTAACAACAACGTTTTTGTGCGGATGTATACAATCACCATAAGCATTGCAAGTAGTTGTGCTAAGCCTCGTATGGGTGTTGCTGTGCCTCCACGCAGCCGTTCACGACAAGCGTCCGATTGGTGGAATGTATCCGGGCCTAGACAGGCAGCAAACAAGAGCCCGTGTCCGATGACGTGCTGCTCGTACAGTCCACTAAAAATATGTGCCCACGGACCCTTGGCAAATACGGCCACATCGTCTCCACCGTGGGTTTCATCCTCGTAGGGAACAGCGGCCGGATATGTAAAGTCGGGGTCGTGGAATCGGTCTCGCATCTCGTCGGGATTCCTGCGGCCCCCATTTTCATAGAAATGATCCGCATAACTTGGTCCGTTCGCGTAAGCTAGCGTGAAGAACGGCATCCGGTCGAAGCGAGAAAAATCTCCGGTCGAGAGGATATCGTTACCCCTCACCGGATATCCTCCGATCGTGAATGTATGCGAGTGATCGGCTGTCACCAGTACCAGTGTTTCCTGGACGCTTTCATCCAGCTGTCGAACAGCACTCTCGACGGCTCGATGTAGCTCTACTGTCTCATCCAATGCTAGCTTTGCCAAATTATCATGATGAGCGTGATCAATTCGTCCACCTATTATCCGAGGAAAAAAAAGGCAAAAAGGCAAAGAATCGGTAACCCCAAGAACTATGAACAAGCATATCATCTGCTGGTAGCAAGTGAAGCACTACAATGAGCGATCGAATCGTTAGGACTTTGACGCAACTGACGTGATATCACTTCTAAAACAATACCACAGTACTAACTTCCTGCAGCACGTACTGACGAGGCTGGTGGTACATGACGCTGGTGGTTTGAAAAATTGAATCACTGCACCATTGCGAACCTCGTTTACAAGAAAGGGTGGATTTTGTAGAAGTTGATGTGGTGAGGATTTGTGTGGGAACTAGTTAGGGATGAATTCTGCATCAATCACGTCAACACGTCATCGTTCTCCACTGTGAGTGATGGGAACCAGTTGAGCACGTAAATGGGCGAGACGGAAATGAAGCGCCGTGAGGATTTTGAGCAACGCGGCCGAATGGAAATGTTCAAATGGTTGAAAGCCAAATTCTCGGATAAGCGTAGGCCATCAAGGAAATTGGCTATTCTAGATGCAAAATGTAATGTCAAACAGGGCTACGACTATTTAGTATGAATGCTTGTAAAAGGTTTTAAAGCTCTGCACTGTATGCCGCCTTGGTTTTTGGCCGGTTCCAGTCGTCAACTCGCACGACTAAACAACATGCCCGTCAAGGGTTCAAGTCTCGAGTGGACCGTGCCTACATACGTAGGACTGAATATTTTGGTATGGATAAATCAATAAGTCCACTGAAAGTCAAGCCCACAAGAGGTACAGACATGCCTTGACCGAAAACAGTTGTTGTGCAAAAAGAAAAAGAATGTTTTTTTGAAGAAGTTTTTTTTTGTCGACTTACGTGGAAATTCGACGCATAAATAGTGCATCTCGGGAACAACCGTTTTATCATAAAAGATATGAGAAATTCTATCAAATATTGTTGTTTTATCAGGTATCAAGAGGCAGTTGGCAGTTTAACATTATGTTACTTCTAAAAATGCTTTAAATAATGTTTTGGCAATGAGAATCGACTGGCTGTACATACCTTCTACTAGTAGTACGTATCCACGGTCATTGCGTCGGAGAATTTCCAAAGCTTTAATTGTCATTTCCTGCAGCGATGGTTCACGTTGCGCATCTGCCAACATCCTATAAGACATGTGGTTTCCGCTAAACAAACCGAACAATCGATCCACCAGCTCGGGTTGGATAGCCATGAGTCCAGTCTGAGGAACATTCCGATGAGGTGATCAATTTTGCAGTGATTCTCATGGGCCCGTGCACTTACCCGGTCGTGAACAAAATGAGCCCGCAACTCACGAGCAACTGCATCGTTGATCCACTCATCGACGAGATTGCGACCATCAGTGCGTCTTCCCGGTTCGCCATTTCGGTCCAACGTTCCGGTTGGATAGAAATGTCTTGATCCACCTCCAAGGGCTACAGTAAGGTTCGTCCCGATGTCGCCGTGAACCAATTGCGTTGCAATGTCTACACAGCCCGGGGGTAATTCCGTATCATCTTCCCAGTATCGCGCCCCGGAGACGGCGTACGCAACGGCCGGCGTTGCATGGGTGATGCGTGTGTTTGTGACGATCCCTGTCGAGCGACCATCCTCCTGGGCGTACTTCAGTATCGATGTCAAACGGTTCGACTCCTGCAAGCTGAGTGGACAGTTTCTTAGCGGCACATGACCACTGACCCCGATAGTGCCATAATTGTTCTTCACTCCCGTCAGGATGGCGGCGGCCGTACAAGCAGAATCCGATACCTGGTAGTTAATGCAGTATGTCTTCGCGAGTCCCGTGTGGGGAAAGGTTTCGAACGAAAGTTCCAGTTCCTCGCCCCCCATGTACATGCGGGTGGCAGCGAGTGTTGGTATTGACAATCCATCGCCGAGAAAGATGATAACGTTTTTGGCCACGTTTATGTTTTGCTCGTTCAGTTCCAGTTGACGCCGTAGTCGGGCCTGTCCACTGGTCAACCAATATTCGCGGTCCTTTTCTCTGGTGGGAGCTGTTGGGGGTACCCAGTCAGGGTTATCCATCGGATGGGTTGGTCCCAAATTAGGGACCGTCACAAAGTTAGACAATGGGTTGGTGATCACACCATCCACCGTGACATGCACAGAAACCGTAATGACCAACAGCACACAAATGAGACCCATTATTACAATACCACAATCACGGCGTAACTGACACAAACTTCTTGACTCCGGGTGTTTGTGACTGCGGGTGCGTTAGCCAATTTCCGTCTCGTCCGCAACTAATTGAGTCTAATCCGATCCATCGAAAGATAAGATCGTGTGCTCTTATCTACATGTTGAATATGGGTTTAGATAGAATGATGGTATCTGTGTAAGAAAAGTGCACCCCAGTATAATATTGAACCCAAATATCTAAAATGCTTGATAATTCGTCGTTGCTTATCGATAAATGTCTTTAATTTCGTTTTTTCTTTCTTTTTCTATTCGTAGATGACCGTATCGAATGCAACACACGTCACGTTACGAAATGTGGGGTTTAATTTATCCGGTAATTTCACATGCGAAGTTACAGCGGATGCACCCTCATTCTACACGGGCGTTGCAACAAATGTGTTAACGGTAGTAGGTAAGTGGCTCTTGGTATTTATCGTATGAATTGATGGGGGGTTTAACATTTAACCGTATCTTGGATAACAAACTGCACAATTCTGTTCATCACGAAAAGGTAAAAGCTGAAGGATACAGATTATCTGCTACAAATCAATCTTTCAATTATCATTATCATATGATCGTGTTTGTACTTGTATAATTCCGTGTTAGTTTGTGAAGTAACCGAAGTAGTCAGTATACATTTAAGCGCAAATGGTAATATTTGGTTCAATCATGTTCACTTTGTCTCAGGAACGTTGTTAAAACATAGCATGTAGATGTTTTATAAATTATCAAAATAGTATTTTTAATGTTTTAATATACGGTTTGTGCCCGTGATACGCGGTTTATGCATTCCACAGGTATCCGCGTAAGTCGAATATCACGATTTTCAAATTATTTTGATACAATTTAGTACTTCTATACACTCTACCATTTATGTACTACCATTCATGTAGAAAATTACAGTATTTATGCGGTTTAAAAATTTCGACAAAAATAGCAATTTATTTTGCATTTGACAAATATTGCAACAAATTGTACTGATTTGTCACATAAAATGGCAAATTTAGAACATCGCATATCTCTGAATCTGCGTATATCAAGTACCGCGTAACTCAGGAACAGACTGTACCAATGAGACATGCGAGATTGGTAGCTGAATCAGATGAAACGAAATCTTTTAAAGATTGGGTGCAATTTTCCATGAAAAGCTATTCAGCTAGCTTTATTGGCCTTAGTTACATAGGATTATTACACTTTAAAATTTACTTTACATTTAAACTTTAAAATTCGAATTTATAAGACTACGGTTTTACAATGCGTCTATTTTTAGACAATCACTTCACTCGGTGGTAACTGAAATCGTAACAAATTTTTATGTTCAAAACAAAATCAAAATATGAGGGCCTTTCTTTAGCCGTTTTTCTCTGTTTCTAAACAAATATATCACACAGTTTCATTGCAAACATAAAAATAAATTAATATTCAATGGAAATGAACTCCTTGAAATGACCATAATTAGAATTCAACACATGCATAATCCATCCGACGGTATGATAAAGATGTGCGTAAGATGTGTTGTGGCAAATCTAACGGAATGCAGTCGGTAAATGGAGTCCCGAAGATTGTACAAGTAGCTTCAAATACCTTATCTCAATCCAAGTCCGATGTTGAAAACCGGAAAACTTTGTTGAAATTCGTTTAACACATGCTTTTGCTATAGGTTAAACATACTTTATTAACTACGAACTGAGCGCGTAACAAAAGAAACGCTACTTCTGCGCTAGATTCTTTTATAACCTCTCACTTTCTCGATTTTTTTGACAGTGATTGTCCCTATTCTTTACGTCTATGTCGCCCTCTATTTGACCGTCTGTCGTATTAGATTAAATGAACCATTGATTTTTATCAACAATTAGTAAAATGGTTGCTAGTACTCTCATGAGCAGAATTAACAGTGCTTTTCATTTAAAACTCAACACACCTAAAAATACATTCCAGCCTTCATTTTTAATCTGTTTTCGTACAAAGAATGTATTGATAGGATTTTTGTTTATTCCAAAAACGCTGTTAATTGTGTAAATCTTTCATTGTGATCAGTGTTCTGGGAAGATGGCGATAGTCTGTATCGTGTTTCTCACTGTTAAGTTAAGTTGCTCTGCAAACAGCGTGAAACGCATTCCAATTTTATTTATTTGTGAGCGCGATAGAGTGTACTGGAAGAAAAGAACCGCGGGATAACTTTTAATTGCATTCTTGGCTCATTTCTTGTTGTTCGATTGGGCATCTCTCTTTACCCATGGGATGCAGCTAGAGCGAGCGAATAATTGTATGAAATAGATCAGACAACAAAGTGTAGTTTAATTTCCTTAACATCGATTTATTTGAAGCACACCTTTACCGGACTTCCACTGGAGCAAAAGTTGGAGTGGCGTTTAATTGAAGAAGAAGGGAAATGACTGCAGAAATTCATTACTATCACATCTTTGACGAAGTGAGCATAAAGAAACAGTGTCTGAGTGTGAGTGTATGTTTGTTAGAAAGTGTGTGCGTTTGGAGCGACCAACCTGCAGCATATTTACTTTACGACTTGAAATGTTCCATTAATTAATTTCTCCCACGATCTACGCTTTCGTTCGTGCTAGAAGGATACCAGCAATGCTTCAATTTGAATGACTCGCATCTGGTCGGAGTTATACATTCTTAAACTGCCGAACAAGATGAAGAAAAAAAAGTCTTATGCTGTTACAGTCCATCTTTATCAACGATGCTTTTTCATGCTACATCATATAAGTTCGAAATGTAAAATCAGTGATGTTTAGTGTTGTAATGCAGAGAAAAAATATTTATACATTCAAATAAGCCTCACAAGTTACGTCTAGCCAAGGTATGTCTTGCGTATGATCGGCGATGGCATAACACAATGGAATATAACTTAGCTGGAAGATATTGGATCCATTTGTTGCCATCTTCAAATTGAAGAAACCATTTTTTTTTGCAAAAGATTGTCATGAACTGTATCTGCACTGCAGTGGAAGTCAGTAAGACGAAAAGAGAAAGTGGAAGGGCAGGCAAAACAGGGAGTGCATTTTCCTTACTTAATAAATTGCCTTCGTTTGGTGCAGGATTCGCAGACCGCGCAACCGGCATGGCTTTCCACAGTGCGAACGATTCAGATCTGAGTGATCATTTCGTTGACGTCGAGACCTGAACACCGGAACAGGAAGACACATCATTCATGAGATTCGTTCTAAAATAGCACGTACCGACACGGCTGCTCGGCTTACTTTGCCGACTGCCATCATATTTCATCGGGGATGGGATTTCATAAGGATTGGGCGATGCTTGCAGTGCTTCGAATGCATCCATCCAGCACTGACCGACGAACTGTTTCATCGTAAAATGATTTGATACGTTGACAGCGTCGGCGATAAGGGCGGAATCGGTCGTACATTTCAATTTATCGTTCACCGCTCGAACGATGGCAGAATTGCTCGGTTCTTGTAGCCTTGCCGGCTTTTCGACGTTGAAAGGCACAGAAAACGGCCGCGACACAAATGTATTTTTAATCGTCATCGTTAATTTATCCACAGCAGCATAATTGATTATCTTATACGTCCCGTGTTTTTCAGTAGTATCATAATTAGTTCGCATTAGCAGTACAGGGTGGTAGTTAATGAGAAAAGGAGTTCACCATTTTCAGGATTGTGTAGAGATTAACTATTGTTTAATTGACACTCTTCATCGTATAGTTATACATCAAATACAGCTGCAGTTGCACTAAAAAGTGGAACGCTTTTTAGTTGTCGCCGTGCGGCCAGACCAGGTGAAATATATAGCGAAATATCGAGAACAGTTAAAGCTTAAGGGTTGGGGGAGATACAACACCCGCTTTCGATAATAACTCAAAAAAAGTATCTTCTTAAGCGGAACATTTACAAATTGGAAGAAATGATGAACTTTTGACTTAAAATAAACGAAATGTTTGATATTGAAGTTCTTTGATGAATTTAGTGCGTTTTAGTACATGTTATTTGTATACATTTCATATCAGCTAGTTACTGTGATGCGTTAGCTGTCAGATATTTTATCGGTCACATAGTTCATCTCGCTGTATATTTCACCTCGTCAGACCGTACAGTCATGCTTTTTAGTTGAACGCGCGATAGTAGGCAGACAGCAGTTTTCGATAGTTCGATGCGATATCAGCTCGATAGTAGTTGTTTTCGAGAAATTTTAAAAAATCACATGGCCTATTGCAAAATTTTTAAAATCTTGGAAACATGGAAAAACGTGCCAACTAAAAATACAAATTCAATAGGTAACTCTCGATGAAACGTTTTTTTGATGGCGAATCTTTCCCCTTCCATTATCAAAAACGATTCGCGAACAGTTTTGCGTTTCCATTAGACGATTCTTCTGTAGATTCAAAAACGGCAATATTATAAACTTTTACACATTAACACTTGTTTTTACTGTATGGAAATCACTAAACACCTTTTAACGAATGTTGTCCCATGCGCAGGGATCGCAAACATAAGTTGAAATACCAAAGTACAAAGCTTTCTTTGCACCTGTCAAATGATTTAGCGCGTGGCCACGGACGTGACAAAATTTTGACAAAAATGTCAACTTTGTCAACATTGCTTGTCAACTGCAAAAAAGAGCTTTTCTCGTGGCCACACCAAAAACATACACAAGAACGACAAAAAGCTCCAACATCTGAATATGATCGATATTTTGTTTAAGAAGCACGAAATAGGTACTTAAATCAATTAGAATCGTGCATTTTAGCATTATTATCATAGCAATGGGTCACAACTGCGCCAAATAGCTGTTTGTTTACGCTTTTTAGCGAACGTCAAATTTTGTCACTTTTGTCAACTTTTGTCAACTTTATTTCCTGGCTGCTCCAGGTTACAAAATTTTGACAAAAGCTAAAAAAAGTGACAAAAGCTCACGTCGGTCAGCATATTGTCACTCTCATGGCCTTTCGCCTATTACAAGCAAAGATTCGTGCCATGCCTGCGGTGGATAGCAAAAATTGCACGAATAAGATTCGCCGAACTTTGCTCGATTTTCCGTTGCCATGGAAAACGATGATTTTGACAGGAGTTTTCAAGCAGAAATCGTTTCATCGAAACGCGGCTTATGACTACCATGCCGATGTTTCTTTATGTCACAGCTACTTCGTCACTTGGAAACAACACGACTATTGAGGTACCAACTACTAAACAAGCTAATTAAAAAGACCCAACCAGCGTGGTTATACACTTCACGTTCGGTAGTCTGCATCTTTTTAATCCGCACGCTCGACAATCCGCACCTCGACAATCAAAATGGTGAAATATGACTAAAAAGATAAATATTTTTCTATTATCTTTTTTTTATTGTTTACTATTTTTAATTACAATATAGTGGAGCTCTGATTGATATTAGACCTTTTGTGCCTTTTACACAATATACTGGATAAATTTAACAGTTTACACGTCATGATATAGATCATGTTTCAGCCATCGCGTTGGAGTGGAGTTCTTCTGCAGGGAAACGTTTTTTTTTCTATTATCTAAATTATATGCTTTCTTTGGACAATATTAAAATGTATATAATGTATGTATGTAATAATTACCTTTAAAAAAAACACATCAAAACCTCATTCGAAAATCCGCACTCAATGAAGCACCAATAATTTTTGCCATGTTTTTACAGTTAAAATTCTGTTTTCACCATTCGCAATCTAAATGACTTGAACAATCGATGTCATATTACTTGATACGTGATATGCATCAGCAAGGTAACAATAATTCATAATCGTAATCGATTGTCGTACAGCGAGTTGCGTAAACAGTAAATTTCGATTAGTTTGCTGCGTACACATGACATGGTTGATGTATCTAACTACATCCATGTGTGGAATAGAAAGTAGAAACAAAGTAGTTCAGTTTTTGCAGTGCAGCACTGTACAATGTTGCTTTGGGTTGAACATCGGTAGTAGTCGAAGTTATTTACTGCTAAGCAGGGCACATACCTTACCGATAAAATATGTCTGGTTGTTTATTCAATATTGACGGTGGATATCTGGAAGCTTTGTGCCGTGGTTTCAAATCTAGCATCTTGAAGCAGTCTGATTACTTGAATTTGATACAGTGTGAAACACTCGAAGATTTGAAGCTTCAACTGCAAAGCACTGAGTATGGACCGTTTTTAGCGAACGAAACGTCCCCAATTACGGTGTCTATAATCGACCAAAGGCTGCGTGAAACATTGGTTGTCGAATTCTCATATCTTCGGAATCAGGCGGTTCAGCCATTGGCGGAGTTTCTGGACTTTATCACATACAGTTACATGATCGATAACACGATCTTGCTCATTACGGGTATGTTGCACAAGCGTCCAGTGCTAGATGTAATCGCAATGTGCAACCCACTTGGCCTATTTGAACAAATGGAAGCTATTAATATGACATTAGCCCCCTCTGATCTGTACAATGCAATTCTGATCGATTCTCCGCTGGCTCCGTTTTTTGACAATTGTTGCTGGGAGCAGGATATGGATGAACTGAATATCGAAATTTTACGCAACACTCTGTATAAAACATATTTGGAGAAGTTCTACAACTTGTGCAAAGAAATTGGAGGAGCTACTGCAAATGTTATGTGTGAAATACTAGCATTTGAAGCGGATCGTCGTGCCATCATTATAACCATCAACGCACTTGGAACGGCACTCCCCAAAGAAGAGTATGTGCATCTTTATCCATGCTGTGGTCGTTTGTATCCAGAAGGTTTGTTGGCATTGGGACGCGCGTCTGATTACGAGCAAGTACGGTTGGTTGCCTCGCGTTATGCTGAGTATGGAACGCTGTTCGAAGACCTAAACAATCTCGATGGATGGTCCTTGGAAGACAAATTTTCCGGTTACGAAGCTAAGCTCCACGCGCGCAGCTTTATGCAGCAGTTTCATTTTGGTGTATTTTACTCATACCTAAAACTAAAAGAGCAAGAATTTCGTAACATTGTTTGGATAGCAGAATGTATCGTGCAGAATCAACGCAACAAGATAAGGAATTATATTTCTTTATTGTAAACATGTGAGATACACCATTAAAAACGTCATCGTGGAAATACATTCTATGTTCAAATATTTGTACTAATTTTATGTCGTCCCTGTAGTATTATCCCTGTGTCAATAATGTTACATATTTGCTCTATCGCTGCGTGCTTTTCATGTGTACTTTTTTCAGTTAATTTGATTCATATTTCATTGTGCCAGAAATGTGTTTCTTAATATTTCTGTATTTTTTTAACTATTTTGTTGTTTTTCGGTTTCCTGCTGATCATAATTTGTTTTTCTTTGTTTCTTTCAGCTAGCACGCCATACGTGTGTATATGTTCGGTAGTGCCATTTAATAAACTCACATTCACTTTCATTCAATTACATTGAATTTTGAGGTGAAAACGAGGGGCTGAAAAGTACAAACAATTGAACCTCGCCAGTCAAAAACTGCACAAGTGGTCCATGGGTGGTACCGGAAACGACAGCATTACAGCAGCTAACTTCCGCTCCATGGGTTAAAATTTTAAATCATGCTATGCATTGCATCCGACAACATCATTAAACTCTTGTTGTATTGTTCACTTTTGGGTGTATGCCATTTTTTTTAATGGTTGCAGCACTGCTGTCTTTCTTTTTTTTTTTTTTTGAGCTGGACGGTTTTTTACGTCACAGTTCAGGTATGCTTTGTTTTCTGTCCTTCCTGAGTGACCGCCGAATGTTGCCGCAAACAGTGCCACATGACCATTTGTTCGTACCGGTATTTATATTCAGAAGAAGGTGTAGACAAATATGGTGAGATGTATGCCTGTTTTCGTTTGCCAAGCCGTTAAAAGAATCATAGTAATTGGTGCGTTCGATGGACCTGGGTACAATTTGGTTGATGAATAGAAATACAAATACCATGGAATATAGTTTGATAAGCTTGCAAACAAAAACATTTTCATTGTACATGTTTTGTTAGGTTTTGTACTAGTACTAGTCTTTAGATAGAGAACCACCATATACGCTGTACAAACTCTCAGGTTTCTCACGCTGATGATGGCTTAGCAAGTGCTCCAACATGTACGTTAAGTAATTCACATGAACAGTGCTGCAGGGTGAAAAATGGAAAATTTCATCCTCAAGTGAATAATGATGTGATAAATGTGGTATGTATTGTGTATCATAAATGGTATGTGCGTGACGATAATATATATCTTCAGCAGTCAGGCTTTGCACAAAAGATTTTGAATTCTTTAGCACTCGGGTGTTCATTTTTGTATATTGCAGCAACGCTTTAAAGCACTAAAAAATCGTATCATTTCCCTTTGAAAACAACACTTCCTATGGCATACAATCATCGCTTAATAGCTGTAGAACCATGATAAATGTTTTTTGGGGAAATGTGCCTTGGCAAGATTGAAAGCAGATCGCCATATGTTTGAAATCCACTCAGTTTTTAGTTAAATCACTCGATGCGCGGGCATAGAGCCTCATGAAAATTGCGTGGATATATCAAACCTTGTTGATCTACGGCACGTTGTGCCAAATATGTGAGAAACGCATCACGAACGGTCTCATCCAAAGGGGTACCGATACCTGGTATTGGAGATATTTTGCATTTATATGTAATGCGCTGATCATCCGTTGGAACAAGAGGTATTTTACGCTGCACGCAGGCTATTTCGATTGGATCAGTCTGTGTATTCCCTTCACAGGCAATTGGCAACAGTGTATCCATGGAGGGTGTCGGTAAAATTGCACTCAGTTCTACACTTTCAGATTTTTCTTTTGTTTCTTCCGAGGGTTCTTCTATTGGCGGTGGTGCTACTAGACCTAGTATCATACTGTCCGAAATTTTAGCCTCAAGCAGATTTGCATCCACTTCGATTCCGCTTTCTCCAAAGATGCTAAATATTTCCTTCTGTTGTGGTTCATTGTCGTTGTCCTGTAAGGCACGCTTGAAGCTTTCACTTACAAAAAAGTTGTACAGCTCATTTATGTCTTTCACTTCCAGTTCACGGCTTTCCGCTTCTTTTAGAAATGACTGTAATTTTTCATGATCAGCGGGAGCAAGAAAATCTTCGTTTGAGTTAGATTTTTCCTCCAAGAAATTAGCTATCGAGCCTAATGAAAGCTCACACTCTCCGTCAATAATTGCCTGATCGATGGAGCAGACGACCTTCGAGAGGATTTCGTTTGTAATGAAAGCTGCAGAATGAGAGCTGACGCTCATCCTTGCCCGTAGTGTTACCGGTAGAGAGAAGCTAGATTTACGACGGTCGTGTGCAAAAGTGGCACTTGGATCCAATTCCAACGTGTCCTCGAAAATGTTTTCCATCGAATATGCTGATACGGAGTCGTCCGAGATAGAGGTAGAGGACTGCTCAACATAATTGAACGATTTGGAACGAGAGCAGTCTTGAGAGAACAGATACAACAATAACCATGGTGGGCCCATTTCCTTCAGCAGCTCATGCCGTTCTTGTTCCTTCAGTTTGTTGTATTCCTCTTCACTGATCGAGACCTTGAGTTCTTCTATTTGTTTCGAACGTTCACGCGTACGCTCTAGAGCAGCCTTGGACAGGGTGCTCTCACTGACCATCGAAATGGCCCCATCGCCACGAAGTCGCTTCAGCAAAACTATGACACTGTTAAAGTCTGGTGCCCTGCGGAGAGATTCATGTGCATCGGTGTCATCGCCGAAAAACTTAAAATCAGATTCCAGCCTCGAGGGAGCGACCGAAGGTTCCGAAAGTTGGTCGTTGTCGTCAGTGTTGATGTTGCCGGACAGAGCAAAATGATGCTGCTTGGTTTCATGCTGCAATCAAAAAGTTAAACAGACATCACAATACATGGAAAGGTCACCTAAGAAGCCTCTCACCTCTAGTGTGGAACGGTACTTGTCAATAATGGCATTTTTAAATGAAATTGTTGACAAAACTTTCGGAAGTGCGGGCGGCATCTGTTCCTCTTCCAATGCCCCAGTATCTTCGTCCCTGTGTGTGTTCATACATTCCACGAGACATTCCACAATGACAGTGTGAGCAAAGAGTTCGAGATACAGTTTCAGAAAGCAAGGTTTTGGGTAACAACGTTATTGCATACTACAGCTTTAATCACTGCAGTGGTACCATAACTTACAGAACTTTCCTTCCGTTGACAAACTTTTGCACGGAGCTGCAGTCCAAATCGGCCAGCGCAAGAAAGCACTCTCGGAACATCCAAAACGGCATCGACGCTGCACCTCCATCTGGATCTTCGGTTAGCATTTCACAGATCATTTCTGTGGTTTTCGTAAAGTTCTGGGAATTAGTTTGTGCGAAGGATGCGAATCATATAGACTTCAGAATTAGTGAAAATTGTGTGTGAAATAGTAACAGTCTCACGGTGAAGCGTAGATAATTAAATGAGAAGGGAGCTTCATTATCGTATCAACACCATTCGTAACCACCGACCGCTACTTACTTTACACAGTTGACCGATGAAAACGGCAATAATCTTCAGCCAATGGAGTTGGGACCAATTCAACATCCGAAGTAGTGACAGAACATTTAATAAGTCTTCCTTCCTCGGCGTGTTAGGAAAGTCCGGACGATTTCCAAGGTTGCATGAAGTTTATCCCAGATGTTCATAGAGTATATAGAAATATAATGTTAGAAAAATGATAAACAGTATTCAACACATCAACCGACAAACTGTATCGTTGTTGGACATGGACATATGAGATCAAAAACAACGAATACACATAAATGGTTTGGTGGATGTGTGTGTGTGTGCATTGAAATGTTTCGAGCTTACAAAATTACTAATAATACAACGTTTCTTACTTCCGGCAGACATAAACCTTCCCACTTCTCCAGAAGGATCTTCTTGTGTACGTAATAACCTTTCCCAAGCTGTGAAGAAGTTCTCAATGAAACGCCAGCCGGGCAATGGCAAACACACGGAAACGTGCAGCATGAAAAGAGAAAAGAAAAACGAATAATGTGAGAACCTTGTAGAAGATGATAAAACCCTGCAAGTATTCGAGTCCTGAGCTTGAGCTTTGCGAATGGGAAATAAACAGAAGAAACAAGTAAAGTGGTGCGATTTTGCATTTTGTTTGCATAGTGCTGTACATACTTCGACCAGCGTTGGCCAAGTATGCAGCGTAAATCGTTGTCAGAGAATTGTAATGAATTAGGGGTAGTCGTAGTATTTGTGAATCAACACACTTCTCTCACGGAAGTATGATCTCCACCACTTGCCTGTCTGGTAGAAATGCGAGGTGTGAAAACCTAGTGGAGCATGTTCCTGTCTGGAGTGCCTAAAAATTTAATCATGCATTTAATTTATTGCTATGCCACTATGTAAACCATGGCGGTAATGCACTGCAATCGAAACAGTATTTTAAAACTAGTTCATTATAGGGTTCAATTGAAATAAATGGCACTTTACGGAAGCTTTTCGTAACGAACAAATTTGATTTCCGGTAAAATTTTCGATTAAATAAATCAGGAATATGGACGCTCTGATGGCATCCATCAAGTGTATCAAAAGGATACACTAAGTAAGGCTTATGTTTGTTTTCGAAGTTGGTTTTATTTATACTCAAAAGAACTTGTGAGTTTCATGCATTTGGTTCCGGGTTGTATGTTGAATAGTTATTGTTTTCACTAAGTTAGTTACGTTTGTCTTGTGTGTTGACAAGAACAATGGTTCTTTCCAAAGTGTGTTACAAAGTGTCTTTAGCTGATAGCGTGTATTATAATTTGGTATGTATAGCAGATATGCTACAAGGTTGAATGCATGATTTAAAAACAAAGTTAATCTATTTCTAACTCATGCATAAATAATCACTTCAAAGTAAGGCAACTAGTTTACGATGCGCTTGAATTTTTACATTTTTTGTACACACGTAAGCGACCATTGAGCTAATTTTCATTAAACTGTCGATATGTATGAAATGGAAACACATGCTCACCTGATCAATTAATACTCGAACAATGCCAGTGGTTAGTTGCCTAAAGTGTCCTGCTGGTTCGTAGCGTGATTTAACCGGGGGCTGCACACTGAGTGCCAAACTACGGAAATATGCTGCCGACCACCGTAACAAATCAAACGGCTGCGTTCGTATTACCGCTGTAGGTGTAGGCCACAGACAAATACACACAAACATGTTAGGTTCCGTTTCTGGGCGGCAGTATAAAGAGAAAATATTTTAACAAACCTTTCGCATACTGCTTTAGGGTGATGTGAAAATTTTCAGGTATCACGATCTGCTCAGGACAGTAAATTTCTTGCAAAAGCACCATCTTCGCCATAGAGTAGAGGAAATAGCACTGTGAATGACCAACCGTACAGTTCTCCTATAACATACTGAAAACAAACAATGCTTTTGTGTTTTTCTTCTACGCAGCTGTGACTCTGCCTACTCAATGTGAACCACCGTTTGTTATGCACCCAAAATAAATTCTCGTTGCTAAGGGATACAGCGTTCTTTCATTCATTTTCTGCGCCATCGTTGTACAGGGGGGTTTTTTTACTAGTTTTGACGTTTATTTATGTTTGGTATCGTGGGACGCCTCATTCCAGAACTACCTCATTCTCCACCAACCCTATGGACGGAACACACCAAATACGATCCGGGCGATATTCTACGAGCTAACTGTTCTACACCACCGTCGAAGCCTGGGGCCACGATAACGTTTCTACTGAACAGTATGACGGTAAGTTCTATACAATCACGAGTCATTTCTAAGTTTCTCTTACAATCATGATTGAATAAATTTCTTACAAAATATAAACACAGGTTTTTAGGCAGTGGTTAATATTTCAATTACCTTATTTTAATATAGAGGGTCCGCTCCGTGGTACAGTTAACAACGTGCTAGTCATGGGTTCAAGCTCCATATTGATCCTGCCCTTTCCTACTCAGGACGAAATATCCTGCTATGGGTAATCAATAAGTCATTGATAGTCAAGCCCATTGACTGCTATGGGTAATCAATAAGTCATTGATAGTACAGCCAGAACTTGACAAAAAAAACAAAAACCTAATGAAAAAATTAAATATTAGAGAGACCACCGATAACACACGAGTAAAAAGAGTTTATGTCAGTTGTACTATCGACCAACATATTCCAACATAAATGAGCACGTTTGATTAGAAAAAAAGACTTATGATATACATTTGTAAATATCTTAATGTATGAATGTTTTAAAATAAACATTTTGTATCTTCTGGAGTAAGCATATTAATTCACAAAAGAGGTGATATGTACATAAGTAAATATAATAAACGTTGTTGGGTTGAAGGCAACAATCTAACCAACAAAATCTCAATTATCATTGAGTTAACCAATACGTCGTTGAACGATAAAGCAAATATTATCTGATAGGATCCAGAGATGAACATGTTGCGGGAACATTCGGTGTCCAATCCCATCAACGGACAATCATGTTTCTCTTCCTATTGTTACGTCTATTTTTACTATCGGGTCTCCGTTAATCGGTTAAGCTTTGTACAACAACTGGATAAGTAAGCTATTTTTAAAGGCTTACGAAAAAACTTATAATTTGAAAATTTAACTAAAAATTATATTTTTGAAATATATGCTACACGGTAATAGACGTTTTAAAATTGAAGTACAGCATTGTCACGGCAAGCATGCCAGTACAAATATTTCTCAAATTAAATTTTGCTCCTTCCAGTTTGCTCTGATTTCTAGTTTTGAATTTATCGATTCGGTCGAGTGCAGAAATACAATCATGTTTAATTTTCGAATGATGTTTATATAGTACCTGCATTTTCTTAAAATCAAATATTCCATCCAGTTGCGAAACACGTTCCTGTCGATTGTATGAGTGTAGGGATCGAAGGGACAAAAGTAAACATAACCTTCCTTCGTCAATTTACGCCGTACACTTTTACTATTCAACGCGCGTGTTTTCTTTTACATACACGCTTTTTTCGGTTAGCTGAGTTTGCTTTCGGTCGTTTATTTATTTTTTTCTCATCAACTGTACACAAGATAACAAAGCTGAACAGATTGTCCCAAAGTCATTTAACGCACTATAAGTGAATTCGAAAGCTGTGGACAAAATCTCGAAGCAGTAAAATTCTACTCTGTTTTATTTGTACTGCACAAATTGTTTTCTAATTCAATTTCCTAGCACATACACTCTAACGCTTGTTTGTGCATGTCCTTATGATGTTCTTTTTTATTTTTTGTTTGTTTCATCGTTCATTGTTTCATCTGGGAATATTCTTTATTTCTTGCGTTCAGTTTTCGTTGTAGAAATCTCATACTCATAATCCTAAAATACGCAAGCTTTGCGGAAGGGTATGCCGTTCAGCTTGTACAGGCGTGGAGATACTTTACACATGACAACCATCATGAGACGATATTTCAAATAGATGGAACATCAATATTTACCTATAAGTTCTTCTCCATTACCGTGCTTGTTTTTCTATTTAAGAACTGATTCTGAGCTGTGAACAAACTGTCGCCTTGATTGTGCAGCTGAATTAGAAAGAGGCATGTCTACTACCGTTAGTTGGAATCAAAGGGAACGGATGGACACGATTCAACATAGGAGAACGCAAATAAAATGGCCCTTGTTGATTAACGTTCCTTGAGGTGCATGTTCAACATTAACACGAATATCTACAGGTGGTGGGTGGTATCGTACAAGGCAACGGAAGCGTAGGAAGTGTCATCAAACTGTGTAAGACGGAATATGCATTGAGTTATGGAGAGATAGGATATTTATTTCATTCACTGAAACCTTCACATTCTTGTCCAAGAGTTCCATCTATTTGCTTAAGAAAAAAGAAGGAACCTTATGCTTCGGTACATCACATGGCAACACCCTTACGACTGCTCATGGGGATCAATGACTGATGGAATGTCTTTTCAATCGGATGAAACAACAGCACCGTATGCAAACTTTTAAAAACTTAACATACAACAACAATTACTACTACTAAGCAATAACAACTTGGAAAATCTTTTTCTTTCGACTGCGACTTCCAGAGCACTTGGGAATTGTCTAGTTTTTGAGGTGCTCAGAATTGTTGATACCGGGCCGGCCCAGACGGCGGTCCATAGGCGGGAGCTGGTGGGCCGTACTGTTTGTGTGGCTCCTTTTCGCCCTCCTTGTACTTGATGAAGTACACCTCCGGTTTGTTGGGCTCGGTAGTTTCTGGCACTGGAATTTCCAATGGTGCGGGATCCTCCGGTTTCTTAACCAGCACGTAGACGAGGGTCTTATGTTCGTCCTGTGGCTGTGGTGGAATCACCTGCTTGATCGGGGCTGGTGGAGCCGGCGCCTTAATGAAGATAATTTTGTAATGCTTTTTGGGAATGGGAGCTTCCAGTACGGGACTTTTGACAATCTCGGTCGGTTCCTCCGGTGGAACGTGCACGTACACATTCTTGGTGATCAGTTTCGGTGGCGGGCCATATTCACGGGCCGGTGGACCATATACCGTGGGTGGTGGTGGACCATATTCTTCTGCTGGTGGACCGTATTCTGGTTTCGGTGCGCCATATTCATACTGCGGCAATTGCTGTTGCTTCGCAGGCACGACAATGCGTGCTCTCGGGGGCTCTGGTTCAGGTCGAGCTAATGCACAAACAATACAGGCAAAGAGAATCTGGAACGAGAAATAAATATGAACATACATCAATTAATCATTACGTATCGCTGGTAGTAAGAATCTATTTTTGTGAAGATTATCTACAGCTGTATACTGGCCTTAACTTAATAAAGATGCATTTGAAACATGTATTTATAGCTTTTCTTCAAACTTATTTTGATCAATATTTGCAATTATGATTTAGAACAGTTTTCTTTTTATTGCTACATAAACGGATCTACTTCTTTTTATGGTTCAACAAATCACTCAGCGCTGGTGAGAGGTGCGTTAGGTAGTTTCTGTCGCTCTCTCTCTAGTTTAAAGTTACTTTAATTCATTTTATTTTATTTTTCCCATTTCCTCAAAACCTTCGACCAAGGATGCACAAAATGCTTACTTATTTTATACACACTCCCATACATTAAAACACCTGTCAGTTTTGGTTCGGACAGTGAGGTTGTGCATGATCGGAGACTCAACCCTGTTTGTGGTCCAGGAAGCGGAAGCGGAGTTTGTATCGGTTTATATGCCACCTTTCCGAGCTCGTTCCAAAAATGGTATTACGTGGAAGGCTGAAAATTTCCGTCGTGAATAATGTCATTGACATTTTTGCGTTGTTGTTTGTTGTCGGATGAAGAGATGGGCGACTAGTTTTTGATTTTAGCGAATTGAACACGGCATCGTTGCTGTACGGAAACCATGGAAAGCTTTCCACTACCATCGGCGCATCGTATGACGGCTTATTGTCATCCGTGGCAGTATTCCCTTGGAAAAGAGCGTAGGTGTTATGGTATGGTAAAGCCACTGGTCCTATCATCAGACACGATCGCATCGTCGTCGACGCTGCGTGGCATCGATAAGCACACCCAATTAATGCACAGCGTACCCAACAAACGCGTAACACGATGCGTCAAATGCATTTCGCCATCGGACCATCGGAGGGCCGGATGGACCTTGTTTGGTTTGTTTTCACTTCCCGCTCTTTTCACACTGACCGCACGGTTGGGGTTTACGTAGCACAAAAACGCATTGTAAAATCGTTGTGCATTATTGCAACTCTGTCCAACCACTGTGAATGCAAGGTGCGCGAATAGATGATTTTTTTTGTATTGATAATTGAGGTGTTCCAAATATTACGTAACGTTCGTTATGGTTCCGTCAACGTGTCAGATTAATTCATTCGTTCCTTGTTCAGACGTACAACATACCCCTAACCAGAAAATTGTGTACACATTGTTTAACAAATCTGATGAAAAGGCTAAATGGGCTTCGTAAAGTTTAATATTATAATTATTTTTCTAAAACTGTGAATGAGTTTTATAGTATAATATAATAATAACATATATGTAATATAGTAACATAATTTTGTACTATAATAACATGATATAATAAATTGTAACATAATTTTATACAATAATATAATATAATAGAATGAAGTTTAATATAACAAAATAAAATACAATTTAATAAAAATGACGTATAATTTAATGTTATATGATATAACATATTAAATTCATTATATCATATTTTATTATACTATGTTCTATTATAATTAAATTTAATATATTGTATTGTATTATATTATATTATATTTTTTTGTTATATTATATTATAGTATATTATATTATATTTCTTATATTTCATATAATATATCATGTATATAATGTATACATTTAATGTATAAACATTGCATAGAAATAGTTTTATAAAGTCGGTATGTGGGACAGTTTTGTGTGTTTTATTTGTATTTTAGTGTTGATGTAACAGATTGATGAACGGAATCATTTTTAACCAACTTTTACACTCTTGTCAGCTTAATATTACTAGTAGCTAATTAAAAAAGAAACTCCTTCTTTATGTTTACCTCATCTTAACCATCATAAATAAGAAAAAAAGTAACGTACAATCCTGGACACAAATACTGCTATTTCTTAAAAGAATGACGCTATAAACTAAATGCTGTATTGCAAATAGAAACGATGAAGCATAAAATACGTTTATCGATCAAAATTCCTAGTACAAGCGGGTTTCCTCCTAAACCAAAACAACAACGCTTTGTCCGATTTGAAAGCTCAAACCATTATTTGTTTGCTAACACCCTCTGTTGCTGCGACTAATCAGTAAATGTAACAAAATTGTCACTTTCAATCGAGTGACTTTTGGGATAAGAAACTAAGACCCTTCCGCTGAATGAGGCACCGACAGGAGTAAAAATAAAATTCATAGAACAATCTGGAAACAGTTCGGGGAACATCAATCCCTTCAATTGCAATGATGGGTCCCCTGGGGACGGAATGGAACGAAAGGCCAATGGGAATCTCGTTCCGGTGCGCAAAAAGCTTTCTGGAAAACGGTCGCTTTTGGCGGTGGTTTTATTTGTAGCGTGCAAAAAATAAAGAAAAAAATAAACAGACGGCCAGATAATGCAAAATCCCATGGAAGTGGGGAAGAAATGGTCTTCCTTCTTCCAGCGACGGATGGCGACAAGAAAAATCACCGGAAGTTTGCATCCGCCCTCGGTGCAAATTTTTTCGTGATCGTTTTTCCAACCATTGCTCACCCTTGGTCCTACCGGTAAATCGCACGCTCTGTTGTACGTCGATATTTATTTAAATGTCGGTGGATAAGAAAAATGGGTTTCTTTCCGGCACGATTGATCGGAGGCAAGCAAGAACTAGACGGAGCATCGTGGAGCCTTCGTCTTCGGAGTTTCCGGCACGGGCGCTTTAATCCGCCCGGTAGGTCCAATTGATTGGCTTGCACCTTTTCCATAGCGGTTTTGCTTTAACCTGCCTCATCCTCCATGGCAACAATCAGCGGACGCAAGCGAGAACGACAGCTGTAGTGGGGCAAACTTGAATGGTGGGAAAAATGGTTTTCCAAAATGAAATTTATTACCCGTGCCATATCACCGCGAAATGGGTGTCTTTCAGTGTGAACGAGCAGGAATAAAATCGAGTCACCGCCACGAAGACAAACAGGCTCAAGTGCCATAGGCTCCCTAGCAAGACTTCCCGGGAGGCGAATACTGTTAGCTTTCAATACTGTGTGAGAAGCTACTTTCTGGCTAGTAACCGAGCAAAGAGAGTGAAAGGGAAATTTAATACTCCCGGACCACGTCCGAGTGCTTCGCTAAAGTAAAGAGTACTCTGGGAACTCGGGAGCACCAATAACAATTAAACTGTGTGGAGTACTCTTTTGGCGAAACTTAACCGATGCAATAAGCAGCGGTATGGGTGAAATAAAAATTAAGTAAACATGCCCGACACCTTCACCTGGCTTTCATACTTGACAGGACTGTTTTTTTTTCTTTCCACACGCGTTGGTTTGTTTCGCGTCCTATTAGACGATGGTGTGAATATTCCTTGAAAGTTTGACTCCGCTCTGCCTTCTCAAACGTCGTTATGCTATAGGACAAATGAAGCGCTTGGCTTAAATTGTGCCATTGATTCCTCTTGACCCGAACACACAGCTTCCGGTGGTTGATGGAAATTGAGCCTGTCTTTACACATTCCATGACCGTCGGTTGAGTCTCAAAACGGAAACAGCGAAAATAATCGCCACGCGTTCAACCGTTTTATTTATACAATCTTCCATCGGTTTAAGCAGCATTCAAGTGGTGTGGAACGAACTGACCACAATCATGTCACTTTCGTCCGGTCTATTGCATTGTGCGCTCTTGCTGTTTTCTGCTTTTCCGCAAATTCTCCGTTTGTAGTTTTTCCCCGAAATTGGCAGAAAAGTGCTGGAACCGGGCCGGCCCTGGTCAAAATGTGTGAAGGCGTGAAATTTTAATGACATCTCAGGCCTGACCAACCACCCGTCGTTTTGGTCACGGTTGGTTGAATTGGTCACCGAGCCGTGTGCTTATAATTGTTCTTCCGCCACTGTCGGTGACAAACATTGGACACGTTCGCTTCCTACCACCCTGCCTACACAATGTGCGCTCGATCCACACTGATCGAGCTAGGTGTCGGGCGGCGTGTGTCCGTATGATACTGTTACGGTGGCTGTGCTGTTTTGGTTTCATGCTATGTTGTCACATTTTTATGGTTCACCTTAACACTTGGGCGTCTGTACCGGAAATAGCGATGTTACAGGCTGTCGAAATCATCTACCAAACCTGGTGTTGACTTATGATCTGTCTCCTTCTATCATGAGCACCACTGCCAAACGGGTATTGCAATCGTTATACTAAAACAAGATGACACGAGGCGACCCTTTGTATCGGGTCGATCGATTTAATCAAGTTTTGCTGAGCTACATTTAATGATGATTGAAAAAAGCACTTCAACCCTGCGACGGAGAGTGCGAGGTAACGCATCGATATCAAAATGTGCTTAGATGACCATTTTTTTAGACACATCCACAAACACAGGAATGCAAAATGTCACCAGAGTCAAACGATGACAAAGATTTTTTCAACGGCGAAAACCTTTCATACTATGAAAAAAAGGGACCATGATCTTTGCCACGGGCTAGATTGCACCAAGAATGAAAGTAAACTTACAGTTCGTTTGTTTGTCATATTTTCCATTTGCCTCCCCTAAAAGATGGTGCCTTCTTTTGCGCTCTACACTGATTGCGGCTGCAATCAAAAGATGATGAGTCAAACGGAAGCGCGCGAGAAAGTAGTAGTTGATATCACCGCATTCGATTGTCCGGGTTGTTTCTACGGTAATGAAATGTACTTTGCTGCGCATTACTAATGATGTGCACTGCAATCACCATGATGTAAAGTGATTATCGCATCGATAAAGTGCAGGCAGTGATGAGTTCATCATCTATTCGGGCACTCAATTATCGAAACACGTTTGAAACGTAATTACTATGTGCATCATTTTAAGTGCGACTCGTGTGGGATGAATGATTCATGTTAGAACTAGCCGTCAGATACCTCGGTGCAGAGCCATTAGCTTCCAAGCTATCCAACATACTGATGAATGAAATTCAAATATTTGTGTGCATTTAAAAAAAAACTTCCTGTTTGCAGTTAGACATTTGCTGAAAGAAATGTAATATAGAATCCAACTTTAATTCAAGGCTCTATCAATTTAAAAAAAAATGGAACTACGATTCCGGTGGGGAAACAGCGTCAGTTTTGTGAAGATTCAAATAAAACATACGCTTTGGCTGAACCACAAATGGATTTCCGATTGCATGATTTATTCATCTCGAAGCCTTCTTACGACAGAGAATGTTTTTCGTTTTTCAAAGGAACGACGAAGCTTAAAAACTGTCGCAATAATGGCTGGCATTGGGTGGTGTTTGACAGTTGAAGGAATCCAGTTTTCGGTGATGGTTGTGGTGGTAACCGTTCTACTTATATACCATTAGAAATGACTTTAGAATCGATAAGTAATGGACAAACTGCGACAAGGAACCGGAAAACTCTCTTCGCTTCTCCTATAATGATCCGTTTCTACGCAGAGCGGCACTACTGACATTTTGTACTAGGCGGCGGATTTTAGATACTGCTTTTTGTGCCAATTTGGCGCGCGATGCGAATAAACTTTGGCCAAAAACATGCTGCCAAACAAGCAAAGCGCTGTCTACTAGCACCGAGCGGTGCTGCTCGAACCACTGGTATGTGCATTTTATTCACAAATCATGGCAATAATATTTACATACAAACAGCATTGACTATGGCGTGCATACTGTGCGCTCCCTTCGGCAGAGGCGCCGATGTGTGATGAAAATGTGGCGACCGTCGAAGCTCATCGACCAAGGATCAACCGGAGGTTGGTACATCAATCACCGTGTCCGCAGGCAGTCCGTGCCCATCACACTCGATGCATACAACCGCAAATGACGATGACGTCAGCGGCGACAGCCCGTTACTCATCTATATGAAAATGATCCGATTTAAACGATTACCCAACCCCCCCGAACCATATTGGCTGGGTGCGCTTTTCCGAAGCGATTTCCATTTCTGTGGATTGGATCACACTGTCGTCCAGCGTCTGACAAATACTACCAACACGTTCTGCTTTCCGGCGTGTGCGCTTGTGTGTACGTGTGCATGTGATGTTCGCTCCCTATCGCCGGCCGTACGATTTCTCATCAAAACGCATCATCCCAATATCCTTTTTGCCGCACGAATTTGATCTGAACTGAGGTAGGAGTATCATGTTGCTGTGATGATGTTTTTCGATAAACACGAGCTTCCCAGATGTGCGTGTTTTTTTGGCACACACTTGAGAGGTAGCGAGGGATGTGTGGGGAAATTTGGAACCACGCTCTAAATGACCAAACACCGTGAGCGTTTGCTGACGATTCTTCGACGCGTCGTCGGGAGAGGATCGAACGAAGCAAACAGAATTAGAAATTGATTCCGTGCTATCGTTTGTTGATTGTTTTTCTAGCTTTGGTTTCGAATTTGTTATTTCCTTGCACGGTAGCTTGCTTGTTTGTTTATTTACTCGTTTGCGGTTGTATGCATACAGCCGAGCGAGTGGTGTTTACCATTTGTATGGCAGGTGAAATGTAGATAAATTGCGGTGTTTTATGAAATAAAGTGCAAGGCTTTACCCACATTTCAACTCTACCCACAACCTCCCCAAATGCCGCACGTTGGCTATTTGTGCTGGAAATACTTGTTTATATCCTTGAAAGAATGAATGAAAAGAGATGCGGAACAGTTCTCGTAGGTTCTCGTATAAAATATGCCTGATTTGATCGTTTCAATCTAGTTTTACAACCATTTATTTAATTGACATTGCCGTCATCAAATACGTTTCAGCATGATTGAGCACGATTTTTATCCAGAACTTCATGTTGCGCACGGTGCTGTGTGCTATATAAAATTGCGATTAATTTTATTTCGCGAAAAAATAATCCTTTTGGGTCATAAAATTTCATGGTGTGTAAAAAAGTGTCCATGTCCGCCCTGGCAGTGAATATGATTAGTCGTACCAGTGATTTTTATCGCTTTCAGAAGGGTCCGTCTGTCCGTTCATTTTGAATGATTTTTTTTAAAGATTGCTGATCGCAAGAAGTTTATCGAATAGCAGTGATAACACCCGGCTTCGATTTTTGTTTTGTTCTCCTCACTCATGATATTTAAACCCAAAAACCTTACAAAAAAGGTCATGTTTTGAGTCTTTCGGGCATCGTCTAATGAAAAAAACATACTGGAAATATCGTAGCACACATCACCCGATTGCTCGCAAAAACGCGTTGTGAAAGCACACACAACGCCAGCAGCAAGTTTCACACAAACAAAATAATAAAATGACCACCCTGACCGCACCCGAACGCAATGCCCTGCAGCATCAGGATGGATCCAGAGCTCGGTTCGTCAATTTTTCACTTATGGTCAGTCTAATTTATTAATGCTATGTTTTGGTTTCTCGGTTGCCGTGTTTGTTGGAGCGTTTTGTTGTCGTTGGTTTTTGCGTATGCTTTTTGCGTGTGCTACCGTTTCCGTGCTGTTGCAGCGCATTTTTGCCAACAAACGAGAGGTACGGAATTACTCCACACAACGTTCTGCATGCTGAATCCACCGAAAATGGAGATTAAGTCATGAAAGAAGTGAAACGAAAGCGGTACGAGATCAGAGTACGCAAATCGGGGCCAGTATTTCATGGCTCGCGAAAATCAAATCCCTTGCACACAACGACGTGGTCACAGTACAAAACAGAACGGGAAAGCAGAGAATAAAGGCAACCCGGAAGCAAACATCACAAAACAAAACTTACCAGCAAGGATTTCATGATTATTGTTTTTCACTTGTTTTATTGTTACTGACGGATGGTTTTTAGCTAAATGCGCAACAATTTTGCAAATATTGCACGTCTTTTTCGTCCGGATCCTCTCGCCTAAGCACACTCCAATGGGTGTGTGAGAGTCTGTACAAACGTACGCGCACCTACGCAGAACAAACACACGTGGTAACACGCAAACGACACTGACAACGCGATCGAGAGGTGTCCGTCAATCGACCCGAAAAACCCCTGCACCGACAATGACTGACATTCGTTCGAAGCAATTTGCTTTTATATCGAAAATAAACGAGTGGTGCGATTTTTGTGCCTTGAATATGCACACCTTTACGGGCGTGGAGGGTGGGGGAAATGATGGCAGTCCATTGCGATGCAAACGGAATGTTTTGCTTAGTGCAGTCCTGCTGCATGAATTCGAACGAAACTGGCGAAATGGTACGCTCGGTAGAGTGAAATTGAAATAAATTACTCACTTATTCGGCCAGGTTCGATTGCGTCGTGTGCGTGCGATGATTACCACTCCCCAACGACGAAAGCCCTGAAAGTGAACGCATATCGGTGCGACAAATTTGTTCGACGTGACGCTTGCTACGTTGGCTGGTAGTCGGACAATTTCGAATGTGCTTGGGATATTAAGCGTCTGCACTGTGCGAAGTTCGTGCGATAGGAGGCATTGACGGCAGTGCGCGTGCCGTCGTACGATCTACTAACGCCGATGGGCAGTAACGAAAGCATTTTTACCGTTATAGGCGCTTTCTAGCAATAGCTGTTGAATGAACCAGAGAAGCTGAACTTGACCTTTATTATCGTGGTTGACAAATAATAGTACCCTTTTATGATGTTATAATAAGTTGCATAAATTCGCTCGTACCCAAAAATTTTCATAAATCATAAACGAACGAAATGAACGATTATTGTATGAACAATATTGTGTCAATTTTTAAATACGTCGCGTGTAACATAAATCGTCAGAATCAATATTTTGTTCAAAAGTAAGAGTCAAAATAAGAAAAACGCTTTTTGCAACAAAAAAGCGTTGAATAGCAAAGGAGATAGAAAAAATAACAAAAAAAACACAACTCATATAGGGCACATTGCACATTTTCGTTGCGTCTGACCCGTTGAGACTAAAGTTTATCCAAACTATCAAGCAATCATCATGTGAATTTGTTGGCTCCGAAAAAAAGCTACACAACAAACACACATCCTCGAAGCAATGGCCAGCGTACCAACATTCCGAGTTGGGAGCAATGGGACAAATTGACGGTCCGATCTCCAACCGATATGGAGTGGGGTTTGTTTTTCTCGAAACCGTTTTGCTCATTAAAAACCATATTCCAGCGGGACACGCTGGGTCGCTGCATCATTTCAACGAATTGGGTCATTTGGTGGGAGCGCATGGGCTCAAATAATGATAAAAAGTGCATAACGAAGACCGAAGCCGTCCTGTTTTCTGATGCCTTTACCATGGCGAGTTGGGGAGAAGAAAAATCCAAACCCTTCCTACAGCGAACACTCACTCGATATCCTATAAACCATAGTGTTGGCAGGCTCCGAGCCATAGGAGGTCAACATAACAACAACCCACTGCTGGTGTACGAGCCACCGCTCGCCTCCCGACCGCTTTAAGGACTCGTAAGCAGTGATATCACTTTTCCACCCATGCTGCCGGGCCTGGTTTGCTGACTTTGGTTTCGGTTGATTGCACAAGTACGTGAGCGCCGTTGTTTATGGGAAGTGGAAGTGCATAATATAATAATGAATATATGCGACAACATGGGAGTTCCGTTGGCCCGCTCCTGTTCAAGGTCTGTTCGAGTGCCGAGACATTCCGCTATGTGGGCAACGGCACGGACTGACGAACTTGTGTGCGTGCATGTGCATGTCTGTTTTGTCGTGGCAAATTGTAGGCAATCGTGCGCTTCGGAAGGGATGCGATAGCAACTGCTTCCGCAGGCAGCTTGGAGGAGTCGGCGGAGCAACTTGCTAAAGTTGGGTCTTTCTTGTCTTGGCGACCAACCCGTGCAGTCAAATGGCGTCTTTTATCTCTTCACATCTCTTTCGCCGCTCATTCGCTGCCGTTAGTTGTTGGTGGCGTTGGCGACGGTCTCGACAGGAAGGAAAACCGGATGTTGTCTATCTTGTACGGTACATGTCGCTTCAAGACTGGCCAAACTGCGCTCCACATTCGCACAAAGGTTCACATGTTCACATTCGTTTTATCTGGCTCACTCTTTTCCGGTGCATACTACTTCGGCACGGATGCCCGATAAACGTGCATGCTGAACGTACTGCAACATACTCCACTGACAAACTTCTGCGGCTGCTTGTATGACATTTACGATATGCGAATGTATGATCTGGCTTTTTCTCGCCTGTTTCTTGATATTTTCATATGACACTGGTGTGAGTGCATGGCGGCCGCAGTAAAATACATATTGATTAGCATTATAAAATGGTCGTGCAAACGACTAGTCAGGGACAAAATTGTAGAAACAAAACGCGGTAGTAAACGACGAAAGAATTTTGCCGTACCTTTATTCAAATGCCCTTTATCAGTCCGTTCGATTAGCAGCGTTACGTGAGCAAGCGTAAGCATAGGTAAAATTGCTATTGTTTCAAAACATAATGCTTGCCTACAAGGGTCACGCTTATTACATCTCTGCAGGCTCGTTGTCTTTCTTTACGTGTATACTAATGCTCCGCTAGGTAATGCACGTTTCTTGAGTACGATTTAACTATATATAAAAGTTTTTCCCATGTGCCAAAGCTAGTACAACACTTATTCGTGCGTTGCATTTTATTCCAAACCTGCACGATGGAAAGTGCATTCGATGTATTAGTATATATTTCAAATACTGTTCCAACCTCTATGGTACCATTTTTCATATATTGAAAGTGTTCGCTTCTGAATCGATACATTTATATTGTTGCAAAAAGTTTGCTTAGTATATGTTTTGGCAAGCGATCCAATATACCAATGTACACAATAGAAAAAAAATAGAGAGTATACAACCAAAGCCAGACAAGCGGATTGTGACCAAACGGAATATATTGAAATATGGAGAGTTAGCAACATTGCTTCTTCGGCGACGTTAGTCCCCAAATATATTTGTTCGATTATTGTGAGCGCCTGCCTGAATAAGAGACTGCAAGTGCATGTGAAATAAATAAAAACGACGGTAAATTGTATGCTGCCTACATTTATGCATGTGATTTCCTTGACCATTCTTCTAGCTGACCTACTCACCTGATTTTGCATCAGTTATTGTCCCACTGCCAATCGATATCATGGGATGAGTCTAGAGCAATAACACTTGAACTTAAATGCGGGAATGCGAATTTCCCGTCCAGGAGCTATACATAGCACCATTATCAATTTATTGATCCTTGAGTTTTTCTATAGCCTGACAAACACGTTAGACACCAGCATATGTCAAATAATATTATATCTGAACATGAATTTATTAGCTTATGTGTACGGATCGTTAATAGAAATACTTTTGAAACAGTATCTGGTATTATTTGCTAAAACGAAAATTTCAATTGAAAAAGATACTTTCTTATACATGTTACACCCTATTGCTTCGAATAACGGACACTTTAGACATTTTCGGCACGTAATATTTCCCTACCAATTCAATTATTATCCGTCAAACCTCTGTATAACTCATTTTATTAAACACTCAAACCTTCTGCATATGAGAAAAAAAATAATATTTCCAATAATTTTACTCGACACATTGCAAACAATCATGAAATTACAACAATATTTTCAATCATATTCCGGAAAGTTTCGAGCTCATGTTTCAAATTGCGGACATTTTGATTAGTATTTCAAAAAGCGACGAAATTTCGAAATATTCTCTACAAATTCACACTCACGCTACACTTTTTTTTAGTTTTTAACTTATTTTATGTTCTATCAATTCTGAGTGTAGGAGTCCCCTAGACCGACAGAACGACGGTCTTAACAACAACGAGGTTTGAGTGCTGTGTTTCTGATTTGCTCGTAGAAGCATAGAACCGAAGCAGTTCTATGCGAATTCACGGTCTTTCCCGTACGGCCATCAAGGCATTTGTCACATATGTCTTCACATTTCGTTGTTTTCTGTCTCTTTTTAAACACATATTTTTATGAAATTTTTTACCGCTTACTTCGGCTGTCCGGAATTTAAAACTTGATACAGAAGCTTCGAATTTTGGACAGAATTAAATATGAGTTTGGATGAAATTCAGGTAGACGCGATTAATAGGAATTTTAGAAGAAATAACACTGGCATCGGTTTGAAGCAAAACTGCTAAGAATGCACATCCAGAGGCATTCTTAGCAGTTTTGCTTCAAACCGATGCACTACTTCAAACTTGACCGACAGAAAATATGTATTTACTGTGGCATCAGGGCCTAATAGGGGTCAGATACATTTTTAATTTATTCTAGTACATCATGGCAATTATTAAAAAATAAAAAGCGATTTGACCACGGATTGAATATGAAGATATTTAATAAAAACATGTCGGATGTCCGTAATTTGAATCATAACGGTATACGTAAATTGGTTTTGTATTCCATTTTACGATTTCATTTGTATTCCATACATTCCATATATATTCCATGTATACCATGCGAAGGACGCTGAAAATTGCAATTTTATGTCTTTTAAGTGATTTAACTAAAAATTTAATGTATTCGGCATTTGAAAATTCTTCGAATGAGTTGTACATGTTAGTCTAGAATCGCGTAACTCGGGAGCACTTGGATGGCTAAATGTATACATCGATACAAATATCATGGTGATAATTCAAGTTGTTTTGTAAGATTTTCTGCTTCATTCTCTACATCGGATATGTAAAACTGGTGGCCTGCGGACTTTAGATATAGGTTTAATGACATTTTCTAATGATATATTCTACATTAACATTGCATGAAAAAGGAATAATATATTACACAATATATTCTTCTAACTTGATATTGGAAGTTATTCATATCTCTCAAAAATGATACCTTAAAATTAAAAGTAGGCTCAATAGAAACAAACCGGTCAGTGCATTTTCAATGCATTTGGACCGAAAGCACAAACAATCGCAAGCTCTGAGAGTTATTCGACTTTTTTTCCTCCATCCATCCATTTGTTCCACATTCGTGTACGATCGATTGTATTGTGCTTCCTATCCATAGTGTAGGAAATGGTTAAACTTGTTCTGTCAATACTTTTATCGCTCTTCCTAAAACATCTGCGATTTCTTAGATTCCAAGAAATGAAGGGTTAGAACAGCACGGACAGTAGCAATAAATCGTGCCGATCAAAAAATGACACCAAAAATGTAGTCCATGGGCATAACAACAGAAAGTGGCAACGTCACGTTTGCTATTTCAATTGCTTGAATCAGAAAGAAACAAACAGGGATGGCAAGATTGGGAGAAAATGATTGACTGTTTCCTTTTTAATGCCCTGGATCTAAATCAACGCTCGATAGGTATTGCAAGAACTTTGCTGTGTATTTTCTGTTAATGTACTTTTGTCAACGATCCCTGCAATATAATTTTTGTTTCAAATTACCAAACCAATAAACTTACGCTAATATGGCAACAGTTAACTGTGTGCTATACTGTTCTAATCATGTGTGTTCAACATGCAAATGAACACATTGAGATAATTAACCATAGAAAATAAAATATATCAAATATAAAATTAGAATTCAAACAATTCAAGTTCATTTTAATAAATACGTATTAGAACTTCACCAATGAACTTCAACAACTAATCTTTGATTAATATTTTAGTAAATGCTTCTTCTTCTTCTATTTGGCGTAACATCCTACGCGGACATGCCGGCCTATACAGGCTTTTGAGACTTAATTCATTACCACGTAGCCGGATCCGGTCCATTCTGGGCTTGAACCCATGACGGGCATGTTTATTTATTTATTTATTTATTTATTTCATACACAACCGACGGACCATAGCGTCTAATCGGCAACCTTATAATTAAATTAAGGAGCATATAAATAGACCTCTAGTTGTAAGCAAACATTAAATGTGACGTAGACGCAATTTCTCTTTGAACGTAGATGTAGACATACTAAAATCGAACAAATCTAACACTTCATTGAACTCGAGGGACATACGTATAATGGGGTGTCCCTGGCTATGGTTGTTGCGGGTACGCGGTACACGGAGATGGAAATTGGATCTAAGAATCCGACAGGGAGCGAACAAATTGATGCTGGCTAGTAATACCGGGGAATCGATCTCTCCGTTAAGGAGCCGGAATATGAAAAGGCATTGGGCGTTTTTACGTCGAGAGCAGAGTGGTTCAAGTCCGAGAAGCAGACACCGCTGATGGTAGGAGGGCCGAGCGTGGTGGGATTGCCATGGAAGGAGTCGAACCGCGTACCTGGTGAGTCTCCGTTGAATGGCTTCGAGGCGATTGATGTCACCAACGCGAAGCGGGCACCAGATCGGGCAGCAGTACTCCAGGCACGACCTTACGATGGCACAGAAGATCGACTTGACGCACATGGGATCGGTAAACTCGCTACAGGTCCGCGTAATTAGACCAAGTAGCTGATTTCCCTTCGCAACAACGCTATCAATGTGAGGGCGAAATGACATCCTCTGATCGAGTAGCACCCCCAGATCACGGATACATGTCGTGCAAGCCAAAGCCGTGTTGAGCATAGTATATGTAAACGTGATAGAGTGACGGGTTCTGCTGAATGATATACACTGGCATTTATCAGCACACACTTGGAGGGCGTTTCTGCTGCACCAGCTGTCGAGATTCCCAAGGATCATTTGAATCATCATCATGTTATTGAGTTCATCATGTTATTGAGTCGTTCGAGTTGACGACTGTACCATGGGATCGCTCCACATAAAATAAATCCTCAATATTCTTGATTAAAAAATGCTTAAATGCCAGTAAATGCTTAATATCCTTAATTTGAAAAATGGAAAAGAAGATAATGAACAATTCAGGACAATGTAGCGAATGATTAAACGATTTGTTATCAAATCTCAACTTAATAATACTAAGAACAAGTACTATTATTAGCTAATTTAATGCACATTTACTATATTAGCTATATCTGAGGCCCCAGGACCATATTAACCAATAATATTGAAGGTTATACATAACACCGAAAATGAAAACTAAGTAGAATCTGATTTGAAAGATTATGATAGCTTATTGCATAATATAATTATTCTCACTTGAAGGCTATAGCATGTGATCATAATCCCTGGTGGAACTCTGTTCAAATAAAATACGAAAATTGTACAAAAATTGTATATCCGACTATCCAGCGAAATAAACAAGATTTTGTAAAATGAATAAAAACTGAAGTGGTGACTAGCATTACTTAAATATATTATACGGACGTCACATGAGGCGTACACTCAAAAAGTTTACGCTTGATTTGTATGGGAGAGCGTAAATTTCATGTCAAAAATTATAGGGTTGTATGGCTGAAATCCAGTTTACGCCAAAGTTTACGCATCGTGGGACGTCCGTATTAGATTTATAAAGGTGAAGACTATTTCGACTTAAACATCTACTACGCTTGTAATGTTGTAAGCCAAGTTGGCTGTAGCATATTACAACTGTTCATTTGATGTTAGTTAAGTAAATTGCCAACATGTTTGAAGTATAAGAATCTACTAAATGTGCTTAATATATTATTAAGATATTATATAATATACTACTAATCGACTAAGTAAATAAAATATACTAAACGACTCATATTTCATATGAAACAGAACAATGATTCTGTATAAGATATTTAATAGCCCATAAATATTGGAATCATTCTTACACGACGCATGTACAACACTTATAAATGCAATTACACTACGAAGGCTTTGAATTTTTTAAAAACAAAATGTTAAAACATGTTGTACTTTATTGTTTGTTTTATTTAATGTGGTATAATTAAAGTTTCGGGACGTATGCTCCCTTGCATAACAGTTCACAATGTAATGTAAACAATAATTAGTTACGGTGTTGTGAAAGTGGTCCGTAAGAGAATATACTAAAAACAACAGTAAAATCACCGCAAACCCATAAAAATCTATACATCCATTGATATCAAATTTAATAATAGAAAAACATTATCATTTTCATAAATTATGTATCATTAGCACAAACACCCAAAGCGAAATCAGTTGCACAGCGCATGCAAATATGATATAGGTGCCCCAAATGCTTATACGCCAGGGGTGGCTTTTAATTACGAAGCAATCGCTCTGATGGCATAGTATCACTGGATAAGCTGAGGAGGAGAATATGCACGATGGGTAACAAGGGGTTAGTTAAAGAGAAATGTATTCCTGCCAATGTGTTCAGATCGAAACCAATCCCGAATGTGGGACAAGTGATGGAACGTGTCCAATGGCACAAAGATTGTGCCACTAATACGATCGAGAGACAGTTTTTCGTTGTTTTTTCAGCACATAGTGTGTTCGTCTACTAGGTTAATGGGCGTCAATACACGACGCAAGCATGACATGACGCACAAGACGGCATATTGCAAAGTGCAAAGGATGCAACAAATTGACCTTGTAAATCTGGTACAGTATGAATGAAGGTTATTCGATACATTGATTGTGTTGTATCCATTTTCTAAAAACATGATTTTAGCTTCTATTATTCAGTTTTGATATTTAAGTATAATTATTTAAGCTTCACCACATTATATGTTTTAGACATTTTTAACTGCAGTTATAAAAGGTTATTCACATAAAATCACTTCACGGAGTAAGTGCTAAGAGCTATACGAAAACGTATGGATCTTTTTTTTTTTCTTTATTGATCATTCGTTACATGGAATAGGTTGCGTAAACGATCAAAGCAAACATAGCACATGTACGCGTATCCTAATGGTGGTCAAAAGCGTAATCGAAACGAACGATACGGTATAATGCAACGCAACCTCTAGCAACCTCAAACTCGTGGTAAAGCCGCAGGTGTGACATAAAAAATCCTAATCAGGAAAATGCCATAAATCAAAGCGCCTGACCGTCGGCACATAAGCAACGCCTGGCGCCCAACTCGTTTAGACCTGTTGTCGTCTTTGTCTGCTTTTCGTAAGCGTACATAGAAAAGAATGGAAGGGTTGTAGCATTCTCGTTTGGCTGCCTGTTAGTTCCTCTTGCCAATGCAGTGAGCAATAAAAATTTGTTACCGCATGGCCAAACGATCTGATGTCTATATGGTGGGCGTTTTGGAACAGATAGCACCAAGCAAAACCTTTCTTCCGCCAGAGCCCAGTTGACAGCTGTTGTATTGCCAGAACACTACAAATTTTCCCTACACGCCCATAACATGCACACGTAATTGTATTCATCGTACCGCGGGACCTGTTGAGCACGACAGGATTGTGATCAAAATTCTAGAACAGCCTAACCTAAGTACATTGCATTGTGTTGTGGACTAAATGTTGAATGAACGATAAAAAACTGTATGTTATGTGCGTCTTTACTCAACTATCCTTTCACTAATGGTAGCAGCGATCATGCAAAACTTCGCGCACTACTTAAACACAAAGACCGTCATTATGGATTTCATGTACAAGCCGTGTTGTACATTAGCATAAAAACTTTCCCTGGTCAAAATGAAACAATAAGTGAAGATAGATAACATTCAAATTGAACCTCACAATGACGAAGAAAACCCGGTGATCTTCAGGAGTAAAGTTAAATTAAAACCAAAATTTTGCAAACTTTAGAAGCGTTTGCACTGCCACACTTCGTCATTGTAAACGATTGTGGCGCTCGGGTTTATGTGGAAACGAGACTTGTTGGATTGAGCAGTGCATACCGCATTCACACACATAAGTCCCAATGGTATCGTACACGCACCACTTGCATAGTAAATGAGGGTTTTTGGAGGTCCATCTACAACCAAAAGGGAGGGAATCGGTAACACAGTGGAAAATACATCCACGGAATGTGCACTCATCGGTCTGCGGCTCGGGAACAACGTACGGGATACAATTATACAATCAACCGCGCCACGACCATATGAATGGCACGCACGCCACGTTCGCAATGTAAAAGCGAAAGCCACAAACTCTGCGGTCGTGGTTCATCATGGGGTTCGGACAGCAGAGCAGACAAAACGTGGGGGAACGTTATTCAACCCTACTTTTGTGGCGGTTACAACGACATTGCTACTGGCCTATCTAACAGACCATACAAGCAGTGCAGTAATTGTATTGATGAATTGTTAGTTATAGCTTTGCGATGAATAAATTTGTATGTTGTCAAACTGAGTATAATTTTGTCATCATAAAGGCAAAAGGCAATGAAATGCACCAAATTTCATACATTTTTAAATCAATCCAGTTACAATTGCGGACAGAAACAGCAGAGGAGATTTAGAGTCTGGACTCCACTCTCATATTGGGAGTAAAATAATGTCTTAAAAAGGGGGAACAATTGAATGACAAATCAATCAAACGAGGCGAAAGATGACAATACACTCAAAGTCCGGTCCGCGGGCCAAATGCGGCGGTGACAAGAATTGCCTGATTTTGATGTTTAAAATTAAACAGTTTAAAATTGGCCATTTCTAGTTTTACTCTAAATTTGCGAATGTTGGAAGGTTTTTTCTATTCATTATTTCAAAATGATCATGAATGTTTGCACTCAGTTTCATTATTTTTTTATTTTGATATAGAACCATAACGTTCTTTTCTTGTGAACCGGTTCATTCATTTTTTCACGTGAACTTAATGAACCGTACGGTTCTGGTTCATTTAGCACACCTTTAATTCTGAACTGATAAATCTTTAAAATCTGAGTTTTGTAATAGGAATTACCAAATATGAACCTTGCTTCTATGATATAATTACAAAAAACCAACATTATCACGCATGGCATTGCTTGATATCTTCAGACAATTATTTTGTTCCTAAGATAATTAATTTTTTTTTATGTGCAAAAAAACAACCTGTTTTCACCTTGCCCGCGGCACTGGATCATTTACTATATTTGGTCCTTCATCTCGAAAGTTTTCCAACCGCTGCATTAAAACATTCATTGTGCGATAAGTCCGGGTCTTGGGTGATGATTTTTTTCTTCTTACTTAACTTGCAAATTTGTGACAAATCTTATCTAAAAATCTTCATTTACTTTGAAAATCTAGCTGATTGCTGTGTTATAATATACTTGTTTAATATGCTTCGAAGAAAGATCTCAATTAAAGAGGTTGCTGAACTTAGATTAGATCATTTAATTTTGATCATTGCATTAATTGTTGTATTGTGAAATATAAAAGGGTTCTTTTCGAATTCGACTTTTCGACTATTATTTACGTTTACGATTTCATTTTATAGTAATTTGTATGTCTTTCTACTAGTGTATGTGCGTCTGTATGACACAAGCAGTTTTATAACGATGAAGCATGTCTACTCATAACTGTCATTCGGTGTGTTCAATTTAATTATCATGTTCTCTGAAGAGGAAGTTCTTTCGAGAATGCACATAGTAGTTTCTTTGCTCTGTGTCGCATCAAGTATGGTCGGTTCTTGAAATTTTCTAACCGCTTTAAATGCTTCAAACGCACAGCAAAAATTGTCAGCTTTGTCTCCTGTCGGTGGAGAAGGTTGAAACTTTAGCCATAACTGGGTTGCGGCAAGGTGTGCCGAGGTTTTGCTACAAAGTATCTACGAGTAGATAATATGTTCCCACATCGACAGTTTCGTCGGTTTTGGTTGAGAACGTTTAGTCGGTTGGTTTGTGTCGAAAAATCAATTTGCTCCATTTTATGACACTCGAAAGAGTAACCACTTTGCCCCAACGAACATTCTGTTCTGCGCATCAGACGACTTTTACATAAAACGAACTTGCAGGCGGTCGTTGCAAAGTGACACTATTTTGGAAGAATTCTTGTTACTCACCCACCCACCGCCACACACACACCACACACAGACATTCACCCAAGAGACTACTTTTGAAATAATAGTTTTCATCTTCATGTAGCATCGTAGGTTAGTTCTTAGCGAGGTTAGTTCTCAGCTTGGTTCACATTGTGATGGAGGTTGCTCAAGCAGTTTTCAAGAAAACCCATTTTTAACTGGTTGATATTGATAGTTTTATCTTCTCTATGAAAATTATGCATTTATACTTGCTGCTTATTAAATTTGTTATATTGCGCATAGATGATGTGTATTTTTTATGTTCTTATTTTAATTTACAATTGCTAGAACAACATCATTCATCACTTAACAAAGATCCTATAATTATTTAATTCAAGTTTTAAGCGACTGTTTCAAGATTTGAACGACAGCACTCTATTCGTTGCTCTCTGTTGTCGTTTTAACGCCAGTAAATCTTTTTAATCCTAATGTCTCCGGAGGTCTATTAAATTTCTTCATTGCTCATTCGTATATTTACGTAGATATGGAACAAAATGATACGACATTACAAAAAAGAGAAATTGTAATGAACTGCAATATTCTCGGTTGGAAAAACGCTCATAAATCTCACTTCAATAGTACATGTGGAACAGAATTGGGTGTTCATTTCAATTACATTTATGATTTTTCACATAAATCAACTTTATTACTTTCTCGATCGATTTACTGCACGTCCCTTCTCGATGTTGGTTGGTGGGCGATTGTTTTTTTTTCTCACCGTTCAATGTTTTCACGAGACGCGAGACCTCCATTTTTAAGCGACGCGCTACATCGTGGTACATTGCCGCTCACCCATAAAAACGTGAAAATAGGTAAGCAGATGTAAAATAAAAGAAATATTCAAAAAAAGATGTAAAACGTAGTCCACACACATTGCTATACTACGAACTTCGTAGACGGCAATCGTTCACCAAATTGACGTCGATTTTCAGGATCAGTATGGTTGGAAAATTGAAATTTGATTAAAAATGAATACCATGATTAATTAAACATGAAACCCACTTAATTACAGCGCCGTTTCTTTGATCGTACCTTGTTTGTCTTTGAGCAATTTTTGGACGCGTTTTCTTCAAGCTCTTGTCCAAATACGCTCAGTCTTGATCAAACCCGATCATCTTCTGAGCTTTTTAAAAATAAAGGTAAAAGAATGATCAGAAACTCTTTTCAATAATGGTGCAAGGATATAACATACTTTATTAGAGTTAGAACTTTTTTAGAACAGAAAGGCAAAATATTTGAACCTGTCCTGTATCCTTCTAATATACCCTCTTTGTCTAGTAATGTTTGCTACCATGTGTCGGGAAAGAAAAACGACACAATGCGCTTGTTATAAAGCCATAAACATATTTATAGAGGACGGATAATCGTAAAAGATTATATCAAATATTATTCGCATTTAGTGCAGCCATTATGACGTTCGACAAGCTGCTTCCTTCCAGTTGTTCTTTTCCTTCTTTGAGCAACGTCGCGCTTCTACCGCTATCCCCCTTCTACCCCGCAACAGTACGGGATGAAGGGGTTTTCATCTGCAAAAAAACGAGCTCCTCTGTCCCATCGCTTAAGACGTCTCTTATGAAACCCTAAACGTTCAGCCTGCGACTGGTGTTGGTATCCAGAATCCTGGCACTGTCACCGATGTCCCATTTCCGAGGAAGAACGGGGCTTGGAATGGTTTCTTTATTTAAATTTCTCTTATGAATAATATATGAAGTCAAGGGAGCAGCAATCCGAAACGCGATTTTGACTATCCTTACGCAAAGGACCTTCGGCCTTCGTGTGCGGCTTAAATTGTCGCATGGTAACGCGAACCAGTAGTATTATCATCAACAATAACACAGACACAAATGTTACAGACAAGGAAAAAACACGACTACTCAACTGCGTTGCTTACCTACAAGAGGAACATGTTACATCGTAGTCGTGGAGGTGGATTTCCTTTTTTTCGTTGCGTCCCAGCATAATCTTGCCCTCACGGTGTCCACAGAGTGCTATTGGGTGGAAATTTATATGAAAATTCATAAACCGCGATCATTTTGCATTCGCTGGTTTAAGGTCGATAAGCCAAGGAAGAGGTTTGTGATGTCGTCAATGAGTTGAAGGAATTTTATCTACTTTTGCGGATTTTGGTTAGCTGAATCGATTACTACGTAGTGGATTCTAGGATAACTCAATAATACATCTCACTTTAACATCTCACAATAATGTAGATATGGAATGCATGGATTGCAACTCCTTCTCATTAGATTTGGCAACATTAGTTATAAATTATCTCGTAATATAAAAAACGATTATTATTCCTTGATTCCTGAGCTCATCATTTTTAAGTATGGATGAAAAGTACGATTTTCAAAACAAGGTTTTGCGCGTACTTAATTATTTACAACTTTATTTGTAGCTAATTTCATGCATTGTGTTGGTCATGCAATGATTATAAATATGTTTTTATCCATTCGACAAACCGCAATGATAATGCACAGGAAGTAGATGTGCTACTTTATAAGCTGCTCTTTATGCCAGCGATAAAAGTTTGCATTGCACAAACCAGCAATGCTCATGCCAGCAGTATTCCTGGGAGAATTTCAATAAAAATGCCACTATATGAGGCGTGAAAAAGCCTTCCCTTGGGACTATCCCATTACACTGAAGGCGATTAAGCTGAACGGTGTAAAAATAGAGAAAAAACACACAAACAAAAGAATCCTATAGTATGTCATTTGCATTACAATTGATGGTAATTGGGTGCTTTCTATGCTGTCCCCTTTACAGCTCATTGTTATTTCCGTTTATTTTTTTTTATTAAAAACAATCCTTTTGTTAAAGGAATGAAGAGAAGGGTTCGCTTTTTAATCGCCTCGTAACTATTCCTTATTATTATGCTATTTAAATGGAAAATGAAAACACTTCGCAAAACTCGTTCTACTGATTTTAAAAAGTTTGCTCAAATAAATTCTCGTGAACAAATTGGTGTATAAGTTTATCAGAATACAAGATACAAATACTGGACAGTAGCTTAGCCATCTAGACCAGATTAGATTAGTTATTTAGGCCACTTTGATGACAAAATTTAAACAAATGTATAATATTGGGGTGACTAGACCCGTCTATTTGATACAAACGTCGATATAACCGGTAGCAGTAGCACTATACCTTCCCCAGTAGCACTATCTAAATTGCCGCGTGATACCAATACGTAACGGAAACCAATATAAATCGGAAAGACCGCCTAAGTCGTTATGCAGAAAAGAAGAATAAGAATAATATATAATAGAAGACATGATGATATGAATAATAATAATTCTTTTTCTCGGGGTGCTACGCGGCCGCTTAGTTTGCTCGCTGCTCTTGGTTGTTGCATACTGAGTTGTTTCATAAAACCAAAATTTATAGTTATGTTTAATGATTTTTTAACTTTACCATTATAAGGTTCCTATTAATTATACCTCTTTTTTGTATAATGAATTAATGTTGCTTGATAAAATGAATGATTTTGGAAATTTTATAACAAGCTTTGGATTTTGTACGGTTTTTGTTTTGTTTTGTTTTTTTATTTTTTATTAGCAGCTAATCTTCTTGAGAGCCCAATATCACACTGCAAATCAAATCTCAATAATAATGATAGAATGACACAATACAAGTACAATTGCATGATACGAGATCATTATTAAGATTCAAAGAATAGACAAAAGGTTGTAAGATAGCACGATAAAATAGAGTGATAAGTTATTGCAAGGATCAAGTATTGCTGTAGAGAAATTCTTCCATCGTATGCTTCAGCACCTAAAGATAGCTCTAAACCACTGCATCCAGTTCGCTTGATTCAGCTTCAACGTATTTTAACTAAACCACCTTTCCTGTGGTGTCTGCATCGGTTGAGCACATGTAAAGTAGGATCATCATGACTCTTCACAAGCATCGTTGTACAGTCGTATAGTCGAATTGCCTTGCAGCTTCAGTCTCAATTTCCAAGGCCTATCTAAAGACCGCAACCACAACACGGGACGGCTCATGTAGAAACTCAACGCCGTGCCATTTGCTCGAATATCCGCACCAATCATTCCGGTAAATAAACTTCATCGACGATGAATGATTTGAATAATCCGGCCTGATCCGATCTCGCACCGCAAGAAATGTGCCTTGAAAACGGCACTCCATTTAGGGTGCAGCCAGCGGTTCAAGAGCAACCAACCCTGCAACAGCACGAATCTGAGGATTGTTTGTTTGGTTTCGGTAAGGTGAAGAAATACATTTTATTTCGCCTTGAAGACTAAATCGGCTCGCTTTGCCTACCTCTGATGAGGAAAAACAATACAGCCGTCGGTTCAGACGGTCGAAAGTCCTAACGAGAACGAAATTCGCCCTCTCACGCAAAGGAATCCCACTTTTAAAAGATCCTATCCTGGCCCAACCATAGCTGGGTTACAGAAAAAATGTATTTATATGGGGGCTTTATGTGCGTACAAAAACCAGCAGACCGGTGTTGGTTGAAGGATACTTCCCAGCGAAAAGCGAATATCCTATGCAGGAAAACGTGCAACAGACGCTTGCCAAAGCTAAACCTTAACCGAGGGTTAGTCCGTAGCACACGGGTACCGATGCTACTGCTTGGAAAGCGCACCGGTTCGTTATCGCATCGGTTTCGGTAGGAAAACACGAAAATAAACTGATGTCGTCTCCTTAAGTGAACCAACCAAACCCAAGAAGGCTCTTCCCCTCGCATGCCTCAGCGGCGTGGTGTTAGAAATAGAAAATTACGTTTAAATTCGTAATCCGAAGATTTATGATTGCGATAAACGTAATTTTTAGTAATTCTCCATTCGGCACGGGCTCTTCTTCTTTGAGGTCAGCAACGGTGGAGTGTTTGCTGTGGTTGAGCCTGTGCAAGCTAACCGTGGCTATCACACAACCGATCCCCTTCAGCAACCGACCTGCTGGGGAGCCGTTTTTGCGCTCTTCCGTGAATGAGAAATGGGTTACAATAAGCATTGCAGAAACCACCACCGTAGCATCCATACGCTTTTTCCGCATCCGGTCTGTGGCTGGGTTTTGGGGCGGCGCGGTCATGAGCCCTATTACCCATACCCCTGTGCGCTGATCCTCAAGCGGACTCAGGTGTGTGTGTATGTGTATGTGTTGACATATTTGTGTGTTCGGGAAGCGCGCTGAGTGTTTGAGCTCGCTGAACGAACCGAACGGCATGAGAATGTAATCAATGTTGACTTTATGTGTTTTGAATAACAAATACACTTTCTTGCGGTAGCCGTTTTGTGCCGCAGTGGTTCTTCCATGGCTGTGATTCAGCTCCCTTGCACGTGTTTTCTTCGTTCCTTTCTCCAGCTAGAGCAAATGACGCAGCAGCCTGCTCATGTCTCCTACCGTGGTGGTTCACATAGGATAAACTTCGTCGCGTTTCTTTATCCCTTTGGGGCCTAGACCTTTATCCTTCGATTCGGCTAATGCCACGACACAGACAAACACTGTAGAACAATATTCAGTTTCTCTCGGTACATGCAATATGACAGCGGTCACAAACATCAACGAGCAGCGGTTTAATTCAATTCCCTTGCTCAAAAATGGCTGCTTTGCACAAAGGTGACCTATGCACTGCAGGGGGCTGACAGTAGGGACATAAACGGAGTGTACACTCTCCATACAGTATCGACCGTGGGGAGTGGATAGTGTTCATAGTTTTGTTGCTTTTACAAATTTTTGAAAACGACAATGTTGTAGGTGTTCTTGTGCGTAATTTTATTTGACTCAATACACTTTTTTTATTCTTCCTGAATCAAAAAACAATACTCGTATGTAAAAAGATACCCAAATTAGTATCTTGTGCGTGAGTTTTAAACAGAGATGTCAAACCGTCAATCAAACATTTAAGTTCCAGCTTTTTCAGCATGTTTTTTACGGTATCAAGGAGTAAAGCAGCCTAAAACATTATACTTTAACGATTCCAAGAGAGCCGAAATATATTTAAAAAGTTTAAATGCTTTTCGTAATATTTTACAAACGGTCCAAGCTTTCCATAAAGCATCATCGAAGATCTACCGTCTCTAACGCACGTAAATTCTACTAACAATTACTGTCAGAGCAAAAATATTGGTTATCAAAATGACAAAAGATGCAAAGATAAATTTAAATTACTAAATTAGTTTAAACTAGTTTTAGAATAAATAAAATACTCTCAACACAATTTTTAGAATTACTAGCCAAATTTTCATCGGTGGTAAAGGCCTGTTTCGCAACAGCTAAACGAAGTTTGTAATTTCCAAACCCAGTAATAACTAGGACAGTCCGAAACCGTAGCCGATCTAACCGTAGCCGAGCTGCAGCAAGTAGCAAAGAGAAAAATATATATGGTTATCTTTTGCATTTTGTATCGTATTAATTGACACAACATTATCTAAATTTTGTAGAAATCGGGAAACTATTTCTCATTTCAAGCTTGAACTAGAGCATCATATTTCGTCGTTCGAATAAACGACTGTACCACGGGACCGCTTCCATTGTAACACACTTTTTTTATTTCATCTCTCCCATTTCAATCCATTTATTGAAGAGTTTGTGTGTTTTCGTTTGTTTTCTAAGCACATTGACTATGGAAATATACATCGATAAAATACTTTAAGTTGTTTTCACTTATTCTGCATCATGTTGTTCGTATTTCAAGACAAATATGATGGATTGTACCATTAGTGCAGTGAAGAAATACTCAATAATTGGAATGCACCAGAATGTGCGTGGTTTATGGTTGTCTGTTTGCACAAAATACACGCACTCAGCGATAATTTGCACAACTTTCTTGCTACTGGCACCCCGTAGACAAACTTGCATTACCGTTTGCATCTTTTTTTTTGTTATGCTGACATACCTAGGCAACATTATGCTGGCATACCAAGAACTGTCCCGGAAGGTAGTTGTGCGCACTGGCACACAACAGTACATCCTACTTCCGACGCAATCATTTGATGAGTAAACTGCAATGACGCTGCAGAGCGCAAGATGCGATCTAAGGGTAGCCAACCAACCTGAATGGGTTCGTTGAAAGTTTCCGGTAAAACCGTTCGCAGAACACACTGGACGCAGCAGCGTGTATGTGAGTAAGGGACCTTCCATACCGGATGGTGTGCTTGATGGCGGGCTTGAGAACAATTTGCGGATTGAAATGTCTTGTTGCATAATCATGGATCGTTGTCTTTTCCAACAAACATGCCGGCAAGACTAACCTGTCGGTAGTGCCATAGCGCTCTCTGCAAGGTTTTACCAGTGTTCCGATACTCCGACGTCGATTCCGTAAAAGATGAGAAATGTCAAGAGCTTGTCTTGTTGTTTGTACTTTCGCTGTAGCACCCGGTTGCAGTAGAAAGTACGAGCCTGAGCTAGCAGCAATCAGTTTGTACCATCGACAAGTACCCACATGTACCCACCCCCTTCCAGTAGTGTTTCAGTTTTCCTCTCCCTCACTGACACTGTGGTTGACGGTCATACTGTGCAAAACAACACATCCCACCGGTACCGGTGCCTGTCGCCTGCAACGGTATAATTTTCAAATTATCACATTGTTTGCTGGTAAATATACTGTAATTAAACTGGGAAAATGGTTTTCCATTCATTTTAATATTGGCATGGACGCTATCAACGGTGGCCATCGGGACATTGGACTGGATTCATGCTGCTACACTCTACTCGAACATCACATCTACCTCGTTGGAGCTGCTGGAGTTAAACTCTGGAGGCGTACATTGCCCGGGATATCTGCAGAAGGACGTTCGCTGTAATATCTTGCTCTGGTCATCGATGTTCAATGCGACATCGTAGTGTTCTGCTACCTTTCGATACCGTCGGAAAAGTCATGCACTCAACGGGTGTTTAATTTATTTCCATTCCCACTGTATGTCGTTCACTAAATAGCGGAACGTAACTAGACTAGCCGGAACGGATTATCGCACAACTCGCGATCTATAAATCGAATTCTAATTTAGTTGTGATGTCGTTTGCAAACCCACACCTGCTGGTCGAACCATGATTAAATCGGGCCATGAAGATGCTCTTAGTAAACTCCACACTGATTCTTGTTTTTTTTCTATTGCAAATTCAACGGTTTGGTAATAGGTTCTCTTCGAATGATACATCTCGAATGAAGATAAAACAGTGACGAAATAGTAACCTTTTGTGTGTACCGTAATACAATTAAATACATGAGAATATTAAAATCATTCGTATAAAATACTTGTTGCTATCATGATTTGTTATCATGATTCGATTTTAATGAATTAGAGGATATATCCAATAAACTGGACAAAACATATTGTTTGAAAAATATCCAATCATGTTCAACTTAAACGCTTCGTACTTTATGTTCAATAAGTAAAAAACAACTATCGAACCTTTTTAATGCATAAATGAACAATGTGAAAGTTTTGTGTAACCTGGTGCAATTAAGATGAGATTGCTTTCATGAATCTTTTCACCATTCATTAGAACCATTAACTACTTTCGTCGCTCAGCTGCAAGCGTAGGATCTAAAACTTCCCGTTTGATGGCAAACATTCTTCAAAACAAAATTACATTTACCCATTTACCCCTAGAATGCTGTGCCATCGTGACTTACTGCAACCCTTCAGGGGTATCTGGCGCCAGATAAGTCACCGCTATTCTCCTCCCATAAACCCTTGTGACATTCCAGAAGGGCCAGTCGTACTGGAGAGAAATTAATTTAATTTGCCCTCGCGCCAGTTCCGATATCCGGAGGCTTGTATTACGCACTGGTACTCTGATCGTTGCCAGTGCCAAAGTAGCGCCCTAGATGGAAACCGTTTAAGTTAATTACCTTACCCTCCCCCCATCCATCCTTTACCGCTATGGAGCAACGTTCCGCCAAATCCCGATTCACCCCTAAAAAGTTGGCTCAAGAGCCATGACCCTTTTACACATGTTACTATTCGCCGTTACAGGAAAGACACAAGACATTGAGTGCTGAGTAGCTGAAAATGGGCGCAAAAAAGTACGAAACGAAATGGCACCGAGCTAAGTGTCTTTCCGCGTGCATACCATCGTTTCGCACCCGTCGCATTCGGGGTTGGCAGGCGAGAAAAATTGGATTCGCGCCACAAAACTTTACATTCAATTTGTCCTAAAACTCTGCTACCGGTCGTGCGAAATACAATAGCACAAGGAAACGCACCACCCATGGAGCATTGGCACGGGCAGGCACATTTAGGTAGAAAGATATCCCCAGCCTTGGATCACTTACCGTTTTGTGACTTTGTTGTCATTTCCAGCGTTGCCGAGAGCACTTGTTTCGTCCCGGCCCGGCCAATTAGGGGCGAGCAGTGTAATAGAGTCCAAGGGGAGAGCGGCACTCGGGAAGAATCGTTTTTATTCTGAACTACCGAAGAGGAGTCTCTAATGGATGCTAATTGCTGGTAATCGAGCACCCAATTCGAGCAAATATCTCATTCCTAAAAATAAAGCCCCGGGCCAGCTCAGTGCACCCTGCGACTCTGCGACCTGCTATTTGTGAAGTGCCCGGTTGCCAAGGGCCAAACGAAAACAAAATGAGCGTCTGGCCCTGTTTGCAGGCGTTTAGGCAATGACGAGAGCAAAGGATTAAAGGTTGCTGTCCGTATCGTAAAACGCAATCCGGTCCTTCACATAGGAGCCCGAAGGTTAATTAGGGTGCTATTGAGTGGATTTTATCACTTTTTCTAGCTTTTTCCCACCTTCCAACAAGCCGTATTTCAAAACAAACCGATGGTATGAACCAGTTCGTGGAGGCGGTAATATCTTGGGGTGCTTTGTATTCTCACAATGTATCATACGTACAATAGCAAACAAAACCAGCCTAACATGAGCAAGTAGGCTACAGTACCGACAATTTGCACCGAACGCTTCGTCACGGCATGCGAAGTGATTCTTCTGTATTTTTTATCATATTTTAAAATACAAATTCTAAAGATACTCTCTGCGAAAGAATAAATTTCCGCTGCAAAACACTAATTACTTCCCTGGTCTGGGAGCGGGTTCGCATGACAGGAACGATCAACTGTCGTGTGGCAACCTGACCTTACTGGCACATACACACGCACACACACACACTCACAAATACACCACAGTCGGGAGCATCGTGAGCAAACCTCTTCTTTACGGAAAATTATTGTGCTGCTGCTCCTGCTGCTGCTGCCACGCAATGTGCCCCTTTTTCCCCGGGCACTGGGAATAGTCATAGCATCGCTCCGGCCAGTTTCAATAAGCATGGAAAAGAGCTCAAAGCACACCCGGAAGCAAAACTATTTCATACCAAACCCACTCGCTCGGCCTTATTCTATCAGCTTGTGAAATAAAAGCAGAACACAGCGGGCAGCGGACTGGAGACAGATTCCGGAAGTCGATTTCAAGCCGGATTTAACGAGAAAAATGAGAAATATGAAGCCGGCTGAACTGTTCCGTTCCGAGCAAAAAGTAAAAAAAAAACAGTTTTTGGTAGAATGCCTAAGCATAGCAGAAAAGAAAGAAGAAAAAAAAACAAAACAAAAAACCATCAACGCGTCACCGGTTCCGTTCCGGTGGTGGATCGTTTCTCAGACTATTCCAAGTTGGCAGTTTTTTTTTACTGTGTTGATGCGTGCCCTTAAATCCGGACGACGAACGGCAGATGAAAAGAAATAATAAACTATTTTTCCCACTGACAGTTTTCTAGTTTTCATCACCATCGTCAACCTGCTATTCAAAGGATCGCTCGGGATTTCGTCTTTTTTGTTGTCGGCTGAAGCTTCCACGACGGTTTTCGAGTTCGTTGGTTAGCGAATAAAAACTAGAACGGTGTGTGTGTTGGCCTCTTTTTCTTTGCTCCGTTTATTCACCCATTTAGCTCCTTGCGTTACCTTCGCCAGCCGATGGCTGTATACGCGGCAAGGTTAAGAGACTTGCGTAGCATAACCCGGGGCATAGCTGGGCACCAGTTTTGGGGTCCCCAATACCTTCGCTGAAGGTGTAAAGCGTTTGACTTGATCGTGCAAAAACGACCCGGGCGTTGAATCGCACCGAGCAAAGTCCTTGCTTTTCGGAACGAAAAATCGAAAGACAACCCTGGAAAAAGAAACCCTCCGGCGCGGTTGATGGAAACGCGAAAGCTAGAGTGCATTACGGAACCACGGATGCCGGATGCGAGTGGGGCTAACTTCCTTAGTCTGGTTTACCGAGGGCACAGCAGATGACGGTTTGGTTGGTTCAACTGGAAAATTGAGTTTTCAGTGCAGCCAACTTTCAGTCTCACACACTGACAACAAACCGTCTGTCTTCACTCTTCCTAGTGAAACCGGTGTCCCCCCCGAGAGCGTTACCACGACGCGCTACCCAGCCCAGATCGTGCCGCTTTCGTGAACCCCCAGTAGAGCACAAACGGCGGCATGATGATGACGATGATGATCCTCTAGGGCGGTGCTCCATATAATTCCTTCTGATTATATGCACTCAGTATCGTAGCCCAAAAATAGCCGTTTCAAGCATGGTAATACCGTTTTAACAATCGAGCTTCTGTCTATCGCCTCTTCGGTCACTATTTTTTAATTTTGTTTCTTCTCTCGCGTTCCGACTTTTTCTTTTGGTCAACAATCTAAAGTTGAGCATATACAAGTATTGGTTTTTTTACTAGAAACCCTAGAATCATGTCAATTCACTATTTCTCGGCCATAGGTCGTGAACGGGAAGGATCAGTCTGAGCTGTCTTTATGCATTTTACGTTTCATTGAGAAACCTTGTCAGCGAACTGGCAGCATAGTCTTCCTCGCCCAACTTTACCTCACAGGAGTAGAGGTAGATTTATGCTTTGTTTAGGTTCATTTTCATTATGTTCGGGTCTCCTCGTACCTATGGAAACGGTTTTCTCGCGGATAGTGGAAAGAAAAATAGAATACCTTGACAACCTTAAGCCTACGAAAGCACGGCAATCCATCGTGAGAACAAGGTAACCTCATCTCGCCGCAAAACAATATCGCCTACCGCTTATTCAGCCCACGGGAGACGAGGTACAATTGTGACCCGATGGCACGATAAGACTGATAGGAGAACAGAAAGCTTCATTAGAACTATTTCTAGAACGTGTTTTTGTGATGGCACGTTTTCTTCCTGCGAAAAGGTCACCAATTCTACTATTCGAGGTACGCTCACAATCAAGATAAATAATACATACATTTAAGTACAGTGCAAACACAAACAATCCGCTGCCGTATGCTATAGTTTTATTTATTTTTTCATATTAAGTATATGTATTATTACATTAAACATGAGCTGCCTTTAGATTAAAAAAATAAGCAATTTGCCTTACTAAATACAGTTTGTAATATAACCACGTTTATAGCAATTCGAGATTTTGGTTTTGCTTTCGCAATTAACTTTGTTATTTAAGAACGCTGGTCATATAAACTTCTTCGCTCCATCTGTCTCGTTGTCGTTACAGCAATTGCAGTATGAAGAAGAATGATCCAGTAATAAATCATTCTATTTTTTTTTTTTGTTTTGAACACACTATTCCAAACACATTTGCCAAGACAACTTTCTTCGCTTGGTTCAAATTTAACCCAAGGCTCTACGTGGACCCATAGCTAACCAAAATCACTCACAGTAAACACTTAGTTCATCATTTTTGACAGGTACTGGAGATAAGTCTATTCAAGTTTTGTTCCCCAGTTTTTGCCAGACTGAAGAAACCTCACTGAAGAGAAGTGGTACAAAAGCACAACCGCGATACCATTGGCCTGAACTGAAACAGCCATAATTCATCCAGCAAGGTGGCACGCCTTCTACCACATGTTGGGGATGTATGTGTGTATGTGTGTGGGATTCCTTTTTTTCTTCTTCTCTTTTGTAAGTGAAATTTATTTCTCACCCATCAACCCGTCCTAATTCATATGGCGCCAAACAACCGACCAGGGGCACACATTCTTTCCCCGATTAGCTCCGTCCTGTCTGGTGTGTAGTTCCACTACCAATTCCTAAGCGCTTCCGGTATGCGATACGGGCGGTGAGTGATGTGTTTTGGTTACGGTATTTCCCCAGTTCTCTGCAAAGCTTTGCACACACCATAGATGGTATCTGCTATTAGTAAGGAAAAGAAAGGTAAGAAAAACGACAAAAGGTAAAAAGAGAGAGAGCATGAAATCGCTATTGCTGGAGTATAACTCCGACGATATTGTACAGGGATTGTCAATAGTGCTAGAACACATATAAACCATTTTTTTGCAGAATTATGTTGACAGTGGAAGGGTTTTGAATTATGATAAAGTAAGAATACATAGTTGGTCTCGTGGTACAGTCGTCAACTCGTACGATTTAACAACAAAAGTCCGTCATGGATTCAAGCCCCGCAAGATGACCCATCCCAACTGCTAGGGTTATCTTGACCGACAACGGTTATAATGACAAAGAAGAAATAAAAAGCAAGAATACATCAAGTGAGTGATAGGGTAAGTGTACCAATAGTGGTGCAATTTGTAGTGGTACAAATGTGTTTTAATGGATTTAAAGTATTATGAAGGACAATTTCTGAATATTTTAACACATAGCAATGGGAATATGTTTTATCTTCGCAATCACTATCATTTTTACCATAAAACACATCAAATTTACGAAAAAATACATATTTTTGTGACTGATTCGTTGTACCTATAATGGTGGTGTGGTTCCTATAGTCGTCGTATTATGTTCCTATAGTGGTGGTAAACAAATATACCTCCAAAACAGTGTATAAAATCAATGAAACTTAGTTTCGAAGCTGTTTTCGTATGAATAGCAAGGATTGCTGATTTAGTAAAGATTTCTTGCGTAAATTGATCATAAAAAATGTATTAATTTGATCGATGAAACTATTGACTAAAGTACTGCATCACACCTGTCGTCAACCCTCATCTGGAACAAAAAGCTTGATTTGAGGTCGATTTTTCATTCAGCGAAATAAGCGAATTTTGGCCTTTTTTTGGGAAATTACCTTCATAAAACTCATTTCTGTTGCTTATTTTAGTGAAAACAGTACGACATGTCAAAAATATCCTCAAAAAAAATCCAAAACGACTTGTTTTTATTGATTTGATAACTATTACCACTATAGCAACTTGCATGTTTTGTGTACCTATAATGGCACTATGGTAGAAAACACTTAAAAATGCATAAATATGGTCACAAGGCCAATAATTTTAGTAAAACAATAACATTTCATAACAGTTATGTTGAAAAACTAGTATTTGCGGCGGTATGTGGTCATTTAGAACGTTAACAGAAATATGAGTTTCGTTATGAAATCCTAAGGATTTTGGAAAAATGTCGACACATTTCACAAAATAATGGATTTTTCAGTCACTAAGTAACGGAATGGTCCCATTTATCTTTTAAATCCTTTGTAAAAGGCTAAAGAACATTTCACATAAACATAAATAACTTAATTACTTTTAATTTGCCGTATGGCCCGCATTTTAGTGCAATACCACCACTATCGGTACTACCACCACTATAGGTACATTTACCTTAATATAAGAAGACGTTTAAACGAAATAACATGGTTTATCATCTTTTTTTTAAACCAATATGTCTAATTTCACTCTATTGCTCGTTTCGCTGTAATAACATCCAAGAAGCGAATCTCGTTGTCACGGAAAATAATGACGAGGCAAACAATTAATTTTCTCCATTATGGAGACGCTTTCCAGTCAAATAGTGATGCTGTAAGCCGAGTGAACTGTTCAATTGATTTAATTTCATTTGCCGTTATTTCACCACCGTAAAATGACCTTCCTGTTGCTGCCGCCTGCCGTTAGCTGCTTGGGTTGTTTCATCTCGTTAGTCCGTTGGGACTAAATGTCGGCAGGAGGCATTTACCTGCCCGCAACGGATAAGAAGTGGAAGCGGTGCAGCTGGAAGTGGAGCAAACGAATAAAGGGGTTTGCTTTCTAGGAAACATGACAATTTTGCTCATCGTCTGGGTCATGGGAAGATAGAAAGCATTTTACTACAAGCGTACCATCGCTTCAACAGATACCATCGGTCCATAGCGATGCTTCGCCAAACATCAAAGATGGAGCAGTGTCAGAAGGAGCACACAATCTCTTGGGATGAGTGAGTTTTAATAGCAACAGTTTTTCTGCACACTAATTAATTGGCCAACGGGTTGAGATCTTTCAGCTGCTGTACTTACTATTTCTGACTGGCTGACATTTACATTATGGTTTTGTAAAGCATCAA